>NC_055970.1:18581881-18901881 GCF_018492685.1 Alosa sapidissima | reverse complement strand
TAAGGACTGCAGGAAGCTAACACCACCTTGTGGGCCGGGACCTCCACCTCCCCTGCCACCAAGAGGACATCACACAGCTGCCTCCTGCTGCAGAGGGACAAAACAATGCCATCACGCACCAAGGCAAGCCACCATCAAAATGTCATATCGGCAGAGTGAGGGCATCTTATAGCAATGCAACTTCAGTGATACCAAAGCTGGTTACTACATACAACAACAATGGCTTCCTGTTCCCGAGCATTATTGACACACTGGATGATGTGTGCTTTGTGTGTTTTTAGATAGAGGGCCGTGACATGTGCACAAATATATGAACATGGGCTTTTAAAATTTTAACTGGGGGACATGGTTTATTTACCATATAATTCGCCACAGTTTAAATATCCTTACAAGTCCAGGCAAATAATCACACAGAACAGAGTTGCGCTCCACACACACACACAATGCCCAGTTCCTTCACTGAGTCTTCCTACCTGCGCAGGTCATTCATGAGGCAGAAAGCTTTCCTCATGTGTTCATGGTTGAAGCTACGCACTGCCCCATCAATCTGATCATCCTCACTGTCAAACGTGGACGGGTGATTCGAGAGTTGGCTTCGCGGAGAGAAAGAGACAGTCAACATTTTCACATAAAAAATAATAGTTTACAAATACTGTAAGTGCAACAGAGACTAGATATGACTGTATGAGTAAAGTGTCGTTAACTTGTACATAATTAATGTGTGATTCCAAATATCTGTAGTGGATGCTAGTATATAACTGATATGATGTGCCAACCAACCTTTTCCCACCAACTTGCTGGAGGTGCTGTATGTTTTACCGCATACCGCTAATGTTAGTTGGCACTTAGCTGAAAAGCTATGTTTAGCTTGTTATGGGTGGCGACATAGAACGAGACGTTCTAACTGCATCACTGGCATACTCGTATAAAACAGTAAACGGCACCCATTAAAAACGTAACTCTATGGGCACGAGTAAATTAAACATTGCAAAGCTGGTGCTAGCTAACATTAGTTAACTTTAGCCCGACAGCTATAATGAGTCAACCAATGTGCTAGTAATTCATACGGCTAGCTTTAACAGTTAGCTAATGTTCTTGTACATTAAGACCAGTATGGCGTAATTACCATAACATGCATAAAGCATAATACGCATTATAACTAATTTAGACGGGTTTGAAAATCACCACAGCTCTTTGACAACAAACAAGGGAATGGTTCTCGTCAACTCACCCACTGCAGTGCATGTTTACTGGGATCTAGTCAACGCTTGTGCATGAGTCCGCCGCTGGCTGCTGCGGGCCCGGGTAACATTTCCAACTGTTTTGATTTTTTCCTCATGAACGGTGATACTTTTTCAAACTACCACAGCCACCTACACTCCACATACATCCGCCCGTAACGTGTCCAATGACTTCGCTTAATTCTTGCCGAGAAGTCAGGTAGCGGACTGGTTTAGCGCACTGTTTTGATAGCAGTGGCTGACTGACACAACTGACAGAATGATGTTTCCCAGCAGCCATTGCTGCCCGACGCCCCGCCTCTTTGATGAGCATCTTTGCCTGTTCTCCCAGAGTTGCTTAGTTACGCAGTTGTCTCATGGACCATCAGGTACAAAGGTCCTTTGATGATCTGTCTCTAGTTCAGCCTTCTGCACCAAAGCTACTTAGAAGTTTGATAGTCTCATTCGTGGCATGTAATGTGTTACACCACTGAATTTTTGGACTAGGCTACTTTATCTTAGGTGGTGTCCTCTAAGGCAGTTAGGCTATGCGACTGCAGTTATTGGCTACAATACAGCATGAGACATGCATTTTAATGTCCAAACCAAAACCTATTGCATTTCTGCATCAGAGTGTAGTATGTAGTTTAATGCAGTGTTCATGTCCAAAACTGCAGTTTCAGAAAACTGATTTTGACCAAAGGAAGGCATAGGAATGCTATGCCTTTGGCCACTTTACTTCAAGTGGTTTCCCTGGTTGATGACATTAGCCTAAGCTAGTAGGCTACACTTTATTTAGCACATCTAAAACCATAGTGCTTTACAATAGAAGACACACACTACAGTAGGCCTACATGCACACAAAGATTGGCTACACACCAGACCCAGACTGGGGGGCTTTAAGCTTAGTTTAGCTCAATCAGTCACAGATTAAGCATGTCAGATGTCACCTGGGAGACTATCCCAAAGTCTTGGTGCAATGGTAGAAAAGACAATGGGATAGTCATAAGTAATTGTCAGTGCATTCATTGCACTGATGGATGTGCAGTTCCACGTCATGCCGACATCCCAGTAAATAATTGGAGAAAGTGATGAAATGACATTCAGGGATGAGATGACAGGTTGAGTTGCTGCCTTACCTCAATTCAGGAATAGATCTGAGCAAGGACAGGGTCTTGAGCTTGTAAGCCTATAGACTACACGACTTCAACTGTCGTTAGATCGCTACACTGTTAAAATTATACAACTTGCTGCCTTGTGATCAGGAGTTTTAATGTAATTGTGTGCACGCATGCTCATCACAGCGGGCACAGGAATGGGTGACAGATATTTTGCTTATTAAGCCCTCTAGTGGTTTGTTATTGCAAGTACATGGAGAGGCACAGATGAACAATGGCACTGCACTTAACAAAATGAAACATAAGCCTACTCTTTGTGAAAGAGGGGGTTTGCGTAAAGTAGTTGAAAACAAACTTTTTACAAATCAGATGGTTTGGCAGTTTTGTGCTGGATAGATATGCACTTACGATGAACTATCTATATGCACTTACGATGAACTATCTATATGCACTTACCACATGTTTCCTTTTCTTCCCTATTTAAACTTCCTTCTACCTCCTTCTACCACTATCTCCTACTTAAACTTCTGCACTGTCATCCTCTGGTAGTAGTATAATTATTGTAGTGGTATTTATTGTTACCTAACATCTCCTTTGCGATGTAGCTTGTAATTTAGCAGAGGCTTTTGTCCAAAGCGACTTACAAATATAACAATACTGTAGATAAAATAAACAGTAAACAGTTATATAAAGTTGGTAAGGCTACATTAGGGATAGTAATGCTAATAATAATGTCAATACAATATCAAAGATCAATAATGAACATAAACAAAACTATAAACCATAACTCATAAGAGCCACTTTTATCTGTATATTCTGATGAGATCTGGACAGACCGAACAAAAGCATGACGAAGTTAGTTCCCAAATGAGTCTTTCCCCTCCTTATTTGAAATGGCAAGGTGTGTATACTATGGTAAATGCTGGAAATTAATTTCTAATCAAGCTAAATCCTTATCAACGGAGGAATGTTGCATAGCAAATACACAGAATCTTCAAAATATTAAATAATAATAATAAATTGATAATAATGATGAAATTAGTATCTACCTCACTTGGGACTGATATGCAGATCATTGTTCATCTGTACCCTTTAACTTTACACATTACACAGTGGATTGTCTGGTTATGTTGCTGATCTGATCATAAACGACTTCTGGAGGTGTTGTGGGCCTAATTCAATGAAACACCGATAAAGGAAGGCATCCCCCCACCCCCCAGTCAAATGCTCTCCAAGGCTGCTCTGTTGGTGATCTTTTTTGCCCACAAAAGTTGTGAAAATTTCACTCTCATCATTTACTTCATGTCCTGACTCTACATCATCTTGCTGGGTTTAAACATGGTCGTAATTGCTCAAAGTGTGAATACTTTTTACACACTGAAAGAGTGTTGCTGCTCCATAACCAACCGCTGTGACATACTGCAATAATAAGGTGATTTGTAGATTTTCCCCACAAGAGGGCGATATTGTCTTTTTATTCTGCACACTGACTGAATATAAAGGAACTACCGACTTTAGATTGTGTTACTGTATGTACACTGCAGTGTAGTGAAAACATGTGGTCATCAGTATTGCATGGTTATTGTGCACATGAAATGATGTTCTACACCTCCAAAGTATTTACATAATATTACAGGGCTGTTTTGTGAATGGGCGCTATATAAAGCTTCTGTTTTATAAAGCTTTATATAAAGCTTTGCTCTTTGCAAACAGACAGGGTTACATTTCCTTAAGTCTTACTGAGTATGTGCAGTATGTACTCCCCAGTCCTATGTGTTATGGCCTGCTAGCACAGACCTGTGCAGCTTTATTATTCACAATGAAGTTCGAAGAAATCTAAGAAAAAAGAAGGGCGGGGGCATGACATGAAGAGGTTGTTCTGCAATCATGCTCTGAGATTAAACCAGCGGGACCCAAAGCGTGGGTCTCCATTGTCAAAGTTGATCCTGGATCATGCAAACTCTGGGAACCAGAGGGTTAAATGTAACCGATGTGACGAAAAAAAGAAAAAGAATGTTGTTGTTTTGAATAGTGTGTCCAATGTATACGTATGCACATATATGGGCTGGCACTCAGGTTCATCTGAAACTGTTACATGCTAAAAGGGTGTTTTTACAGTTCCTCTATCTGTTTCTGTGTCCTCTTAAAGTTAAACTTCAAGTTCCTCTTGTTCTCTATATCACCTTTTCAATTTCTAAATGATTGTATATTACTTCATAGAAAGTTATATATTTTCTCAAGAAATATTTTGACACTTTCTCAGGACTGTGATACCAAATGCCTGAGCTTCATAGATGTGATGAGACTTTCTCACTGAGAAGAAACTGACCTCACAATACTCGAATTATTGATAATTCTAAAAAGACATGCATTACAACATGCATTAGCCTGCTGTTTTTTTTTTTTAAATCCAGACTTCTCTTATTTTTACCCATGTCCAATTCAAACATGTTTCCGCTTTTCCACAGTGACTGCTTTGTTCCTCAGTACAATACTTTAGTGGCACATTTAAAACAAAGGTAACTTCTCCAACTATCCAAATGCAAATGGTCAGTTCTACATATAGTATTAACTGATTGGTTCACTTACAAATACCCAAGTGAGTGACACAACTGTCACAACAGACTAGTGAATCTTTTTAAACTCACTTTAAAATTCTACTCAGAGCTGCTACAACTAGGTGCTGTCAACCACTTCCTCAGTATTACTGCCTGTGTAGATCTCTGTTTTTAAATTGGAGCCTGTGAGTGTCCAAATATGTGTTCATTAGCAAGATCAAATTAGCCTTTCCTGTGAAAGAAAGTCTTCACACTCTGCCCACATGATGTGAGGTATAGTACCACTCAAAAATGGGTTGAATAATGCGTGTTTGGTCTCTGTCAAGCTTACTGCAGTAAAAAAAAAATGCTTGTGAATGTTGTCATCAAGTCTTGTGATATGTTATGCTTAGTTGTCTGAACTCTGTCTATTTTTCCTGTTCAGCTGATACGTTTTGTTGGAAGTTTTTATAACATCCTCAAACTCATTCTACAGTGACCTCAACCAATTCAACACAAAGCAATGTATACCTCAGCCCAGCTTTGTGTGGGGAAGAACTTGATCTCTGAACATAGGTTGAGTGTGTAAGTGTTTTATTGAGGGTTGTGGGTTTAAGCAGAGTGTTAAGCATGTTGACATGTAATGTATTAATGGTAATGGTATGTGCATAGAATGTGAATGAAGAAATAGACACTGGGTTGACCTTAGAACTCATTCCCTTGATTACCTAATCAGTTCATGTAGCCTTTATAGTGATATGATCAATGCAAAACCCTCAAGCTGCTATAGGGTAACATCATGCAAACACTTAATTGTATGTGGGAGCTCATGTGATCTTGACCTTTGACCCCATGAGCTTGAGAACCCAACCATTCCTTCTAGTCTATGTAATGACTAACTGTGTAAGGGTTGATGAAGACCTCTCAAGCCACTTGCGAGATATCACACAAACATTGCATTAGATGTAGGACCCCCATGTGACCTTGACTTTTTGACCCCATAACCTTAAGTATCTAGTCAGTTCATCTAGCTTTTGCAGTTATTAACTGTGCAGAGTTTCATGAACATCCTTCAACTCCCCTTGGGAGATATTAACAATGCCAGGACATACCAAACACACAGAAATCCATAGGGATGACTGGAGATCAGTGTGCCTGCCTTTCTTGTGCTGTCTAGAGATCAGTTGCTACAGTAATTCCCTGTGTATAAACTGCAGGACAGTGTTATTATGCAAGTTAGAAAAAACAAAACCATATTAATGGCATATTATTTAACTCCATGTATTAACCTCATAGCTGAAGAATTTTAGCAAAATAAATAAGCCTCGGCTAAAAGTTAGAAAATTACAGTATAGGCACTGAGGGAGTGAGAAGCTAATTCACATAATGTCTTAGAGTGACACATGACACTATGTGACACATAGTGTGACACAAGACACATTAGAACAACCATAAGTACAGACAATTTATTTAGACATGCTTAGCAAGTTTTACACAACCATGAATTTAAATTGCATTAGTAATTCAATTAGTAAATCAATTTTGATCAATATAAGGAAAAAATATACAACGCAACACTGAACAGTGATGCATGTTAAACCGTGAGGGGCTATCAGTTGGCTATTAGACATTTCAATTTTAACACTCCCTCTTTAAATTTACTAAACCTATTTACTGTGACCTAAGACAGGGGGATATGTGAGAGGATTAATAACTTAAATATTAAGCATTTTAGTCAATTTTATTATTTACACTTTTATGTTCAAAAGAAACAATTCACATATTTGAATGTTTTAACCTATGTCAAAACCATAGGATCTAGGCCAACCAGGATTCACAGGAATGTGGAGAATGTTACTGGTTGCCATGTAAACACTGATCGGAGGCAATCATGTTTTAAATAACAATTTACCAGATATGCCTACATTTAACATGCATGCTCACATGCTGACTGTGAACGCAACAGTCACCACTCATACATGAAGGTACCACATTTTAAAATCGAAATTCATCTCTATAAAAAAAAAAACACATGGCATTAGCTGGGCATAATCTAACACTCTTCTACAAGACATTAACAATTTGCCTTGCACTGTACAAACAAAGCAAAACAAAACAGCAATGAATTTGATCTCAGTGTTAATGGAGGAAGTATAGAGGGCAGCTTTGAATGCTGCTATTCTGTCAGTGAATCACTGATTACACGAGGATTACTGTATTGCACAACAGAGCCAAACAAACGTTGCCTTTCACACATCACCCCTGTGCAAGTACATGTAATGCTGCAGGGTAAAGTGCTCAGGAAGTAGCAAGTTCCTGTGCACTAATTTTAAATCTTGTATGCTGGCTTGTGTGATGACAACCACAACATAGAGAGATGAGCATTGAGGGACATACCAAGGAAACCAAGGTAAACCTACAAGGTTTCTTCCCAAGTGCTGCCTCGCACAAGAGCAGAAAATAGAAGTATCTATTGAACAATATGCAGACATGGGCACTGTTTAAAAATGACATATGCCATGTAGTCTCCATCTCATGGAGTACAGAGTAAGCAGAGAATAAGCTTTGAATTATGGGCAACATTATTTCAATAATAATTGGTCATTTACAATGTTTAAAAATGGGAAATGATCAAACTGTAATGTATATCCAAGAAACATATTTTGGGTACATTCCAGGTTTTACATGTAATCTCTACCTTCTGCGTTAGCAATCCACTATCCACTACCACTAGGAACAATTCTGCAACACCTCATCAGACTGTATAATTATAATTATAAAGTAAATTCAACTATCATTGCAAAGAGGTGCCTTATATGCTCTCAATTGTTGCCGGTATTCAAATTCTCATTTCGTAGAGTTCAACTATTTATTTATGCGGACATTGTTAAGTGCTATTCTAATAGTGTAAGTGGCATTGGATAAAAGTGTCTGCCAAATACCACTGTTAGGGGCCTAGGGGACACACAGGAGAGATATTGTGTGGAATTACTGAGTGTGTGACTAATTTAGCTGCTGACGCAGTAGATTGAGATTATATTATCTAAACCTGAAATGTTCCTTCCTTCAAAGGTTTAACTGAAACTGTTGGACAGATAAGTAATTTGATATCAGTATATGTTACAAACATTAAATAATATAAAAGGTTTTGTTTTCAAGCCATTACCCTTAGTACAAAGATAGAAATACTAGCGTAGACTAGCGCATTTGTAGAAGTGATGGACTTAAAAATTGCACTTAATCACAAGCAAAAACTTGCATAAAATTCAACACTAAGCAAGAACAGCCACAAGCCGAACAGCAGTTAAGAAACATCACCAGCTCATTCTCTTGCTCACTGAGGACTTTCTCTCTTTGAAACTCTTGGCCACACTTAAAATCTCTTCAGCTTTCCTGAGCTTCTCCATGGCTGTGGTTAGCAGCACCTCTGGTGTTAGTTCACCTTGATTCTCACCTTCTGCTCTCTGTGTATCTGATACTATATGCAGAAGATCTCCTGTGTTCTTAATCTCTAGAGTCATTTTACTCTCCAAATCCTTCATGTCACGCTCTGCAGATTTGGCAGATTCTTTGCGCTCTGCCTGTTGCTCTTGCTCTGCCAGAAGGTCACCCACAGAAGCAGACCTCACCTTCGCATTGGGTTTGAGGGGTAGAAGAGGGCGTGGGGACAAAATTTGAGGCTTGCTTCGCACACTGGGAGGCAGGGTGGGAGAGTCACGTCCACAGGATTCCTTTTGAGGGGCACTGGGATTCTCGGCACTGGTGGATGGACCTTGACTGGTGCTCTCTGACTGTGTGTTTGATGGCTCGGTCTCATCTGCCTCGCTGCTGTCCTCGTCGAGTTTCGCCTGACTGCCTAGCAGAGGAGCGGTGGACGTTGTGGTTGTGTCTCCGTTCTCCGACTCCTCTGCCGAGTGCTGACCACTATCTACAGACTTCTCTTCCTCCTGTTCAACCTTTCCAACAGATACATCACAAGGCTCAACCTTCTCCTCTGAAACAGTCGCAGGCGGAACTACCTCACTCTCGGTCGAGGGCTCAGGGGATTTTGAGAGAGTATTCGTTTCAGACTGGGCCTCTGACAAAGTCTCTGCTGACTCAGAGATGAGCTCAGATGAAGAACCTTCTTCACCTTTGTCCTTCTTGGCGTCACTCGGCTGTTCGTTGTCTTCCGACTTGACAGGGCATTTAACAGGTTTCTTCTTAGGTGGGGCAGGTGGACCTGTGGTCTTTTTCAAAGGCTCCGGAGTGGACTGTGTTTCTTTAGACACGTCTGCCTGTTCTGACTCTGAGAATGTCTCCGTGAGAGGTGTGTCCCACATGACAACTGAGGGCTTCAGCACATTTTTCGGAGGGAGATCGTCCATATCTGTAGGCTTGTCCTGTTCGTTGTCTTGAGCAGCCTCGGTTGTTTCCTCGGTTTTCTCTTCAGTCTCCTCCTTATCTATAACCTCCGATTCTGCCTCTGGGGTCTCTTTGGCCTCCTTCTCATCCGCCAGAGTGGGCTTCTTCTCTTTCGATGGAGGTTTCGGGGGTTTCGGGTCTTTGTCGACTGAGGATAAATCAGAGGACAAATCGTCCTGAGAGCTGCTGGGTTTGCTGGGAGTGGGTGGTGCACCTGTGTCGACCCCACTGTCCGAAGTTGTCTCGCCATGGGTGTCTTCTTCCGATACTGATACAGGTTTGTTCTGCTTGGATGGAGGCATCGGTGGCTTCAGAATCTTCTTCTGGGGGGTGGGCTCATCCTTAGGGCCGTCACTGGTGGTTGTTGTTACCCCGTCGGGTTGGGTGCCTTCTTCAGTGTTGACATGGTAAGTTCCGTTAGCCGTACTGTCAGTAACATCTAAATCCAGTCTCAGAATTCCATCAGATGATACATTAGCGACCTGTGTTAAATGGAGAATGTCATAGTAAGATTACATAACACTTTTGCCATGGCAGAGGAACAATAACAAGAGAAAATACAAGACTAGAAGATTATGTCATAAAGGAAGGGAACATGGTTGCTTTTGTCCTGTATCACAAGATATTTTTTTTTAATCCATACTGTAAAGTCTAAATAGCCTGGTACTACCAGTTACACATTCACTGCATTTTACTGTGTTCAGTGACATCTGGAAATACATTCATAGGGATGCTTCCAGAAATGGCATTAGTAATAGGTATTGATCTGGATTAAAATATAAATATATACAGTATTTCAGCTTTTCACCAAGCCTCACTCCAGTGCTGCCCCTCCTGGAACTGCATTAATAAACACTTAGCTTCGCATTGCAATGATTGCAATTGCAATCATTTCAGGTTATGTTTGGATAAGGTTTCTCACATGTGTTTGTTGCATCTCAACATTCCTGGAGTACAAAAAGAAGATGTTTCTCAGAACTACTGTGAGCAATATTGTCAGAAGAGCCTTCTGTAAAGTATGGCAAGTAAAGGACTGTAACCCATTTGTTGAGAACTCTACATCTACTAACTTCTTTCATGTGTATCCTCGTTGGGGGTCTTCTCCCGCGGTTTCCTTTGGGTCGGGTGCGTGTCACGTGCTCTAAAGGATTTCCTTCATCAACCTTCACCTTTTTAAACATTAAAAAACACATTTCACAGTCAGTCAGTACATTTTCATTTAGTGTTAGTGGGTTATATGAAGCAGGTCTATGGGTAGAGTTTTACCTCATCAAAGATTTTATTTTTTGCTCTGTTGATGCCATCACTAAGGGCCTTGATCCAGGCCTCCTTGTCCTCCTGGCTTTGGGCCTGCAATTTCACATCATGGACCTGGGAACAAGGAAACGGTCAGTTGTGGAGAATGGTTCCTGCTGAGTATCACAAGGACGCTTTTAGTTGAATCTTGAAATTTAATTTTACAAAACTGCATTTATTTGATTGTTATATACTGCATACACACCAAAGAAGTTGCGCTAAGACACCGCCTGACTCTATAATGTTGCCCAAATGATGCCGGCTAAGTGTTCTAGGGAAAGCGTGAATGATGGGTTACAGCTCATGCACTCTGGCTTCTGACTGCAACGCTGTCTTTAGAAAAATAAACCAACACCATGGAGTGCTTTGCAATACAAAAACAAAACAAAAACTCAGGCCGGAAAATCCAGCACAAAAAATAATAAACGAGAACATCCTGTAATAGTTTATCCAAGATGCACGTATTTGGGTCCTGTCCAATAATGGCGCCGCATATTTAAGCAAAGAAATGGCCCATGTGATACTGATGATGTACAGAGAAAGTGTGTCCTGGAAGTGAATGGACCCAAATGAATTAACCCTTTCACCTCTATTATCCACTCCACCGCTCAGAGCCGTTCTGATTTCTTTATATATTTGGCACACATGACAGGACAGTGACAGGAAGCGAGTGAGAAAGAGATGGGGTGGGATCGGGCAATGACCCGGGCCGTACTCGACCCGCGGACCCGAACATGGTACGAGCACTGTAACCAGTTGCGCCACATCACCCCCCCCCCCCCCCCCCCCACCCCATTCTATGATTTCTGACATCAATGCCAACAATGATAAGATTATTATTCTGAAATACTACATGCATGTGGCACCATGTAACCCATTTTTCCAAAACAAAAAGAGAGTTTGGGAATTATGGCCCTTTCCAAAAAATAAAAAAATACTGTCGGCAGCGGAGTCTGACTCATTCTCCTGGCCGGTCACTGGATTAAGGAGAAGGGGAAAAAGTGACAGGCAGGGAGGAGCCTTTAACACACAGGCTCACTAACATCTGCTTGGCTCTGTGGACCGCGCCAGAGATATAATTTCATCATCTGTTCACAATACGCAATAGTTCACCACTTTGGCATCTCCCAGTTTTTGCTATTCTCAATAATCCTTCTTATCTGCTATTCAATCCGAATGTGAATCTGGCGGCCGTGTGCTTAGTTCTGTTATAATATTTTGAGATATTCCTTACATTACACACTTGTGTGTACTTGTGTGATTGAAAATCCAGCAATAAGCTAATCAAGTAGTTTGAGATAACATTTATTTCTAACCATAAATTGCTCCAGAAATTCCTGTTTATGTTAAATGTACAATTTCACAAATGGAAAATGTATGTTACTGCTGCTAGCGAGAGAGACGCTCCTTTCCCATAAAAGTGAGTGATACTGTTACAGGATTTTGTCCATTCCAGTTCCCCTTTTTAGGGCCCTTTTGCAGAAACAATGTGTTTACAACGTTCCTCATTAAGTGGAAATACAAACCACCCCTTAACACAACCAACTTGGCATAGCAATAGAGAGCAAAAGTCACCGATAGTGATTTCCCTCCACTAAACATAAATGACTGCAGTTTGACAGGTCTTATCTCCCACAACTAAATGAAAGCTTAACCAAGATTTATATTTCAACACAGTGAAGGAAGTTAAGATTGAACCTCACCTTATTTACACATTTCGGGGCTTTGATCAATATCAGTCTGTTTTTCTTCTTGAATGCACCTCGTAACTCATGGCATTTTTCATAGTTTTCAAGGTCCAACCTCTCTAGACAATTCTTCAAATCCTGTATAAAAAAACACCATAGGTCAGGTGTTATAATGCATACTACTTTCTCAGATAATGCAAACTAGACATATTTGCACACACATTTATTTAACATGAATCTACTGATTTATTTCCAAGTGATAATTATTTGTGTTATTCATTATTTATTAACTGGCATTATTTCCTCAATTATCCTCAGCAGAAATATCACAATACTCTTGTTTATGCTTCCTCACCTCACTTTCGTACACTCCGATCTCTGTGTGTTCCAGCTGCAGGTATCGGTCTTTGTACGACCCAAAAAAACCCCCAGATGATTTCTTCAACCAGCCGGCTTTGCCTGTGAACTTGACCTCTTTAGGCTTGGCTGTGTCCTCTTTCCCTCCCTATACCGTGGAGAAACAGTGGGGAAAAAGGGAGAATAATCAATGTTACACCAGGGACAGATGCTTCATTTTAAGATAATGAGGGGGAGATGTTTTAATACTAATTCCATGATACAGTCTGAAGTTACTACACAAGTTCAACTCTTTCACTAGACTAGAGTGTTAAACTGTTGCAAGACCTGTTGAGAGTTTGTCCTCTATGCTACCTACAAATCTAGTCTAAAAATACCCCAGACGCTTCAAAGTCATGTTCTGGAAGTGTCACTTCACCTAAGCAACTTGGCCATGACTTCCTGTTAAAGTAGCTGTAAGACATTTTGGTCAAAAGGTCACACCAGAAACCTTGCAAACACCAACAACAGCTATCACTAATAAGCTAATAAAACCATGCTAGCATGCTAACCGGTGTCTCTTGTCTATGTATTTGGCAATCTTTTCCTCCATCCTACTTTGCTGAGGGGTGGTCTATCCTTGACCACGGAGCTATATAAGTGCATAGCCGGGGCGGATAGTGAGAACAGCTGTGTTTATGTCTCCTTCACATGGCTATACACCATCAAATGAATTGGAGAATACTGCCAAAACTGGTTGCCTATAAAAACATACCTCATGAAGTAGCAAATTACTAGACAGTGCTGCTTTAATAAATGTACTCTTTTTTACCTTGCTGTGGAGAATTATCTAAATAAATTGCAATATATCTTGTACAAGTTAGTTGATTGTGCAAGTTTGTTTACTAAATTAGCCTACACCTCTTTCATGAAAGCACGCTCATTTCAATCAATTAACATTTAAACTACTTCACTCACAGCTCGGAGCCTAACTCCATCAAAAAAAAACTCTAAATGGTGAGGGGATGAGAGATGGTGGGTGGGGCTGAGTGCAAACTCCTGTGAATGATGACCCTCAATGTTATCAGAGTTGATGATGGCATGTTTAGCCTTTTAAAACCGATAATTTTTTAAAAGATAAAAACCTACTGAAGTGTTCAGCTCCCTATAATAATGCTGAATCAGTATACACTTTGGGCAGCCGTGGCCTACTGGTTAGCGCTTCGGACTTGTAACCGGAGGGTTGCCGGTTTGAACCCCGACCAGTAGGCACGGCTGAAGTGCCCTTGAGCAAGGCACCTAACCCCTCATTGCTCCCCGAGTGCCACTGTTGTTGCAGGCAGCTCACTGCGCCGGGATTAGTGTGTGCTTCACCTCACTGTGTGCTGAGTGTGTTTCACTAATTCACAGATTGGGATAAATGCAGAGACCAAATTTCCCTCACGGGATCAAAAGAGTATATATACTTATACTTACTTACTTACTTATATACACTGCAGGATAGCTTTTTAAAGACCACTCTATCTATTTTTTTTTTCTTTTTCACTTTGATGAGAGTTCGGAAATGGACTGGCACTTAGGCTGGAAGTGCTTGGACTGCAGAGGAGGCGACAGGAGAGGAAAGGCCGAGAAAAACAGCACCGCTCTGCAGCCACAAAGGGCAGGTACTGTCCAGGAAACTGGTCCTGCACTCACAGCACCGCATTGTCTATGGCAAGAGAGGGAAGCTCTGATTGGCCTTTTGTTACTCCCATAATGACTAGCGAGAAGGGGGAGGGGGAGGGAATCTGGAACAGAGCACATAAAACACTAGCTGCCGTGCCAGAAATGTAGGGTGGGGTGGAAAGACTCTGTGTGTGTCACAGGACAACACAGGACAGATGGTATAATCCACAACATTAAAGGCAATCGAAACGTAAAACATGTGTTTTGTCATTCTCGAGTCCCTTTCAGGAACGAGATTTTAGTATTCTAGGTGCAGAGTTGGACGCTGGAGTCCAACGTCTTTCAGCAGAGCAGCCTCTGTGAGAGGCAATACTGAGCTTTAGATGTTGCCCAGGCGTCTAATGGTAGACAGGCCAGACCGTGCTCCTATTATGTAAATAAAGCATTTAAACGGTGCAGTATGATGACAGTTCCTGATTGGATGTTGGGTGTTGGCTATCTAACTGTGTATCACACAGCATTAGGGATATGTAAAAAAAAACTATTTCATATATGAATTAACTTGCTCTTTAGGTATATGTTATGCATGTGTTATATGCTGTATTGTAGAATGGCCAGACTTTTGACAGCCTGCATGCTTGAATGTTAGTTATGAGAAATAGATAGTAAGTAAGATGTAGCTCATCAGGGCTGAATCAACACCACACCGGAACACTTTGACAATCAAGTTATAAATGTGTAGGGTTCATAAGAGGCAGGTATATTTGGGGGATGGGTACAGCCCACAGCTGACCTATTATTAGAGACGACTGTGTGTGGTTTATAGGTTTATACCAATTTGCATAGAATCTGGCTTTTGAAGGGGAATTGATAGTTTCAATACACCTAACACTTGGTCTGATAATCACAAGTTGATTTCAGCTTACTCTCTTAAGTCATTCCTGTTAAGACCATGAACCCTGACTACAAATGTCAAAATCCTAAAGATCTATTGTGCTTAGCAGTTATTATCTGTGCTTGTGGCTACAAAATGACAATGAATATGTCTGTAAAAAGAAATATCCTGACTCATTAGCAGTAACTGTTAAGGAACTGCTGAGCAAAAAGCTTTTGTGGTGCTTGTTTAGAACGCTAAACACCAACAGTCAGCACACAGAAACCTCTACCACCTGTAAGCATGTGCTGCAGCCAACAACAACTATGCCGTTACTATCTTCATTTACACTCAACCTTAGTAGCATTTGGAGGATTTCTGGGTGAGGCACGGCTCATTTAAACATGTGTTCTGCATAATGTCTTTCGATCAGGAACTGACTGCATCTGGGATGTATTGAGGTCCATGGCGTTCTGGGGCTGACCTGTACGGCCTGAACTCTGCAAGGAGTTAAATTCAAATCATCTGCGCTCACATGATCTCGGCTCTATTACTCTTTCAGGCGGAGAGATGTTACAGACTCTTCACACTATAGTCCCACCCAGAGCTGGTCAAAAAGTATGCACCGGAGAGGGAAGAGAATCTCACAAAAGCGGGTGGAGCTTGGAGACTTGGGGAATAAATCTACAGGATTTAAGGCACGCTCCCCCGAGCCACAAGGCAGAACAATACTGAGAGGGTGCGATTGTTTAACACTGATATTTGCAAGTCACCCCCCCCCCCCCCCCCAAATATGAAAGGGCCAGGCAGAGCATGAATGTGCGTACATCGTTGTCAGCATTGTGCTTCTCCAAGGGGAAAAAAAGGCTGTCCTATTCACAAACTGAAGGAAATTACCAAGTGGACGGTTCAGATGTCAAAGCGTACACACTCATTCTCACAAATGCCCTTTCTCTCTCCCTCTCTCTCTCTCTCTCTCTCACTCTCCCTGTCTCTCTTGCACACTCACAACAGCTAGGCATTGAGCCATTAAGTGGGTGCCCGAACTAAGTAAAATGCTTTCAGCAGTGTACTGTGGACAAACAAAACCCACCACCTAACCCACATGATGAACTAAGTGGGGCAAATGGATCTCAATATTATTTATTAATTTCACCTATTGTGCATATGTCCACTAACAATACACACTGCATTTATTTTCACAACACATTTGTGATTCACTATATCACAAACCTAACCTGACACTTTACTGAGTTTCAGGAAGCTTTTAGCAAATACAGGAAGTAAAAAGCAGAAGATAGTAATTGATAGAGGATGATGTCAAAGTGTAGCCTATGTTAAACATGTTCAAACCAGTATACAAACAAATAGCTAGTGGGACTCGCCTCGTTACTGTACGTTTATAGAAATTAATCAGAATATCCTACCACCATTCACAGTCAAAAGCATATGACATCAGAGGTTTTATGATGAAGGTGGAACGCTCAAGAAAAAAATGTCATAGTCCTTCACCATGCATTCCTTCAAAGCAAAAGCATGATGGAAAACCTGAATGATAACCTCAACCACTTTCGCACATAAAGTTGAATGTTGAATAATCTGCTGCAACAAGTGTAGCCTTGGCTGCCCCACACAGAGAGAGGTAGCGTATACGAGCCTGCCCATTTCAGCACTTGAAGGATGCATGCCTTCGGATGCACTGACCGTAGGCTACCTCCTTCATCAGTAGGGGAGACCTAAACGCAACTACATCCAGATGGTTGGGTTGACAGGTTTAAAACTTTGGAGCTCTTTCAAGATGCATTGACTGCAAAGGCTATAGGCCTGCATAGTATTCTAAGATAGCCGTAGCTATATGTCGCCTTTTAAGATGAGAGTGATGACTAATAACTGAACGTGTATGCTTTTTTAATCCCTTCTACTTTTAGTCTACGTTTGCATAGAAATGCCTATGGGCGCAAAGTAGGCTAGCCTAGTCAGATAACTTTTTACATTAAACTGGCCTAACTACTCCGCGATTCTATAGTTATATAGCCTACAACGTATTCTAAGTCTGTTTTGAAATGCTACTTTTTAAAAAGTTATTTTTAAGTAAATGCTTAAAAAAAGAGTAGTTCGTGACTCTGGAGTAAATCGATTCTGTTGCCAAAATGTAATACTGGCTGATTTGAATAGTTCATGAAAGGAGGATAATGAAGCTGCAATGACATCAACGAAGCTATACCAAGACATCACGCCCAGACCAAGAAGGAATAATACTCACATCTTCCATGATAAAAACTAAGATCCGTTATGTGTAGACAAAAACACTCGACGTCTACTTTATCTTGGGTGGAAAGTTCCTAATTCGCTTCCTTTCGGTAAAAACCATCTATAATCCAACATGTCGTGTTGATTAAAAAATGAGGAACTGCTACACATAGATGTAGCTTAGTGCAGTTTCTTCTAAACTCTTTTTCCTCTTTCGACTATGCTACGAACCAAGTTTGAAAAAAAAAAGTTTGGTTTCCGGTAAGTCCCCGAAAGCCTCCGCGAGTGTCAGGAGACAACAGCATTTCAGCAGCAGAGAATCTTGCATGGGCTGGACCCATTTTTCAACTGGTGGAATTACTCTGTCCTTTACGTTGCGTAAACACATAGGCAAATATGGAATGTAATTAGGATCATAACAGTGTCTGTTGTTGATTCTGTTTTAATCCAGCAGAGGCTTTTAATCGTATTTTCTCATAATCTGTCATTTTGCCACATGAAAGCATAACAATGGGTGTCGCGTGCGTAATTCTGATCAACACGGGAAGTGGAATTGATCAGACTTCACCATTTCTGACAGGCCACAGATATTGTGTTAATATTCTGGAAGATGCAGCCTCTCCACATCAATGCCTGAGGCCAACACACCTAGGATTTTTGCACAGTAGCCTCTGATGATTTATTAGTAGCTATGTTATATGTTAGTAGTGAGACAATTTAACCCACCCAGTCCCCACCTCCCTACATGACATTACACATTACACTAACAAGCAACAATCGACTTAAAAGATGCAATGATTGAATCCTTGATATGACCTAACTTAACTTAGCATACAAGGTGATCACTAACTTATTATTATTAGTAGTAGTAGTATAAGTAGGCTGTTATTATTATTAAGACTACATGACTTTACTGTTAACTGTTAATTTGGATGTCAATGTGATTGATGTTATTGTCTCTTTTGGACAACCATAATCATAAATGGGATGTTTCAACATGTTTCCTGGTGGGTGTGGTGGTGAGAGAGTAGGTTATAAGGCTGAGCTATGAGAAGTGAGAGAAGGGTAGGCACTTCCTTTTGCATTATGACTGGTGAGGCAAGGGGTTGATTTAATGTTTGAGTAAGTGAGAACGGCCAGGTTGAAAGTCAATAAGTATGGCCTAACACTGTGTGACTATGAATTGCAATCAAAAAGGCAAATAAAGTCAACTTCCATCTCTATAGGAAATGGAAATAGTTACATAATCATACATATGATCATAATACATGAATATATTAAAATGATGCATAATCATAGTGTCATGTTAGCTTATGTGGCAGTGACCTCATAGTGTTGCTGACAAAGAAAAATATTTTTTTAATCACTGACCAAGATGTACCGATAAATTAGATTAGATTAGATTCAACTTTATTGTCATTGTGCAAAGTAAAAGTACAGAGACAACGACATGCAGTTTGCGTCTAACCAGAAGTACAAAAAAGCAGAAAAGTGCAATGTGCAGACTTGGAATTTCACCATTCTGGGGGCAAGGCCACTTGGCCTTCAGTTGGGCATATTTGGTGGGGGGCACAAAGGCCACATGTCAGGGCACCAAGGCCAAAGTTAACTATACAGTAGTAGGCTATAAAAATGATCAAAGTTGTATTTAGCCTATTCACTGCAGTAGACCTGCATGCATCACTGTATGAAACATTACAAAAACATGAAACATGACATATTACATATAACTGTAAATCATCTGATCATCTAATAAAAACAGATATCTAGGCTATATATAAAATTTATTTTATATTTGGCCTGCTATAAAATCATGTATTTAACAATTTAAATTTAAGCACAGCTCAGCTTTAAGAAACTCAAATAGCCAAGATGCATGCTTAGCATTTTGTGATCATTAAGGCTACTTTCACAAACACTTAGTCAGCTGTCCTCTGATTTACCAATATCTAGGCGATATTTGTAACATTTATTTTGTATTTGGCCCGTTATGAAATCATGTGGAACAATTTAACACATTGTAAAACTTAAAGGAGAATTCCGGTGTGATATTGACCTAAAGTGTATTGAAACATGATACCGAGTGTGAACGTATGTCTCATAGCCCATCTGGACTTGTCCCCTGCACTCCAAAATCTGGCGCTAGTTAGCCGATGCTACCAACAGCTTTTTCAGTAGTGGTGCTTCCAGTAGCAGCAACTGGAATCCATGCATTTCCACTGAATTATTTTTGGAATCTGATCCCTTATCATACCTGTTCATTCTTACTCGTTGCTCGACTTATCGTGACTAAATTCAAGATGGCTGCAAACGCTAAACTTTGTGAAGGTACTGTCTGTATAAATCGTCTTGTAAGTAAACTACCAGTGCTTTTTCAAAGTTCTCAATGTCTCGTTTTAAATGTCAGGGCCCTCGGAAGTCTACCAATGAAGTGTGGAGATACATTGAGCCTCGTAAATGGGTGTAAAACAGTGATTTATTTGCATGGCTAGCCCGATGCCGAAGCACCACTATTGAAAAAGCTGTTGGTAGCATCGGCTAACTAGCGCCAGATTTTGGAGTGCAGGGGACAAGCCGAGATGGGCTATGAGACATACGTTCACACTCGGTATCATGTTTCAATACACTTTAGGTCAATATCACACCGGAATTCTCCTTTAAAGCCCAAATTTGGAGACATCCATGCATGTTGAAATTTACTGCAAATTCAAAACTGGATTACTCTGGAACGGCTAACTATACAGGGGACTGCTTTACACCTTTGTGTTCGTTAAGGTCTGCTGTTTATTCTGATATGTGGTTTGTCATGTGTTAAAAGAAGGGTTCGTGAAGTATTCCACCGAGATGAATGGGTAGGGAGATCATGGACGCAAAACCTTCAGTAGAATGTATGATTAAATTGAATTATATTATTTACTTTTCTCGCGAAGCGTTCAACACAGCAATTATCGGCTAACATCGTTTAAAAGCTGAGAAAAAGCTCTTTCATGTGATACTTGTGATGTCTGTGTGATGAATAGGCTACTTCGCAAATAGTAGTTCAACTGAGAAGAATGGGTGAATTTAGACGCACTTTCTTTCTTGCGCTGTCACTTTCTCCACTGCGTAAAAGACTAAATTAATTTGCGCTGTGAATGCTAAGATTATTTTGACAGGCCACAGGCTAAATAAAAATTAATAGCTATTAGTAGGACACAAAGCAGAATATTGAAAGAAGAGGGCACCAAGGCCACCGTGGCCTGTAAACCTATGATTTTCAAAGGGGCTTCACCGCCAACGCAAGGGGCTACGACGGCTATGGCCGTCGTGGCCGCCGTGAAATTCCTACCCTGGCAATGTGATATGCAAAGTATAGACAGATGTTATCTAACCAAACCAAAATAATGTGGTTGCTATGGTGGTTGCTATGGTAATCATGTTGGTTGCTATGGTGGTTGCTAGGTTGACATTATAGAGGTGGTTGCTAGGTTGTTGCTAGGGTAATTAGCATGGTTGCTAGGTTGTTGCTGGGGTAATTAAGATGGTTGCTAGAGTGTTGCTAGGCTACATATGGTGGTTGCAATGCTAAATAACATGGTTGCTATGTTGGTTGCTAGAGTAAGAGTAATCATGTTGGTTGCTATGGTGGTTGCTAGGTTTTTTTTTCTTTATTTATTTTTTATTAATTTTTTCCATAGGTGTTATAGCCTGACATAGTCATACTCAATTCTAGTCAGAATATGAGTCTGATACTTCTCCATTGGGACATAATTATGGGGCGTGTTTCAACCAATACAGGGGTGCCTCTGCACTCAATTGGATAGACCTAACCAATCAGAGCAACGAAATAGCTTACTGTGAGGTGTAGGAAGAAAACACACAAACCATCCTTCTTCTCCACAAATGCCTTAACATTGTTTTCTGTCTTTTGTAAAAGTTAGTGCCGTCAATAACTCCTAGCCTACAACACTCATTAGTGAAATCTAAGAGATATGTAGGGTAGGCTATTAGGAAAAAACTGATAGCCTATATCCCCTCCGTTTTTAAAAATAATTCTGTTGAACACTGATATGCTACAAACATGTTAAACAGCTAGGAAAGGCTGTCGCAAATCCCTCGAACAGGTGGTCAATCAGAGATTTCAAATGAACGAGGGAACATGTCGCAATGCAACAGCGCTGTTTTCCCTTGATGAAAGTGAAACCACGAGTTTTCCCACATCTCAACTTTGGCCAAAGTTTTCAGAAATAATCGTTTTCAGTGATAAAACCTCATTAAATAATATGCATTTTCCATATGGGGTCTTAAAAGCCATGTATCCTTCTAGCCACAGCGTTTTTGTTTCAAACATAAGCCTAATCTAAGCGTGCTCAGATGACGTGATAGACCAGACGCTGTTGCTCACCTGTCGATCATCGTAAAGCCCGATTTGATTGGTCCGCCCGATCTAGGGCGAGCATACTTGCGCCACAATGGAGCAATGCCAGAATGAACTTCCCGACCTCAAATGTTGTGGGCGGGACTAAGTTCGGAATGGCACCCAGGCTATAGGTGTTATACAATATTAACAAAAACCCACAAACCTTACAAAACCCAACTAAGTGTAAAATACATGAAACATACATTATACAAAGACTTTTTGAAATTATAGACAGAGCTTGTGATCACAATCAGAGACAACATGAAACATATAGAGACAGCAGGGTTTCCCGCAGCACTTTGCAGTTAAGGCGGCCGCCTTAGCAACACACGCCTGCCGCCTTAACTAGCCTACGTCGTCGTCGTCAAAAAAAAAATCATATATAGGCCTATATGAGCGATGTCTGCCGTGTTACTCTAGGTCTACTGTTTTCTCCCTTTCATTTCAAACCGTGACCACAGTCTCCCTTCTCTGCAGAACGCATACAAAATAATAATAAAAAAACATGCCATGAATTGTTTTTAAATGCCGTAAATCCTCAAATTATGACGGGTTCTATTATTTACTTAGGCTGCACAAAGCACAGCTTTATTTGGGGCAGGCTTAATCGAGGCAGGTCTTTATTTCTACGTTTTATTGTGAGGCATGCGTTTCGTTTGGAGCGGTAGGCTATCAAAAGCATACGATTTTTGGTTTGGTTTGGGATTTAATTTACTTTTTTGGACTGTTTGATTATATTGCTACATGTTGGGACTGATAAGCACTGAAATCTGGGGGGTATTTGATGGTTCACTATTTTAAGTTTCATGTAGGCTAGTTGAAAGATTGTCGGGAATTCCACCCGCTGTGTTTATTGCGAGACAGACAGTCGCTTTAATTAATTCATTGAAGGCTGCTCTGTGCTGTAATGGAAACCTTATTGCATATAGTCAAGTAGGCCTACGGTAGCCTAAATTGAATTATTTATTTAATTATGCATGATTTAGCCTACTTTTTTTATTTGATTAAATTCGTAGGCTGGAATGCCTCACGGCAACAATTGTGTTTAAATGTAGTGGCTTCAGCCTCTGGCAAGCTCAGAAGGCAAGCGACTAGCTTGAGAGCGATGTGTTGAGAACCATTAGGACGACTTTTCATTGGCAACAGTATTAAACCAACCATGCAACCAACAATATAAAATATTAAGAAGAGCTCTTTAATTTTATTGAGTTAAATCGAAACAATGTGTTTTAGTGCTCGTGGATTGATAGCCATAGGCTACTGCCCATTATCATCCCGGCCATAATTTGAGGATTTACGGGTAAGATATGCCTCCGAATCGTGTGATGCGTCCAAACAGCAGCATCTGCTGGTTGAATGTCATCGCGCTATCTGTCATCGTTCGCCAAACATTCTAATCAAAATTGTAAATCTTACACAAATGTATAAAATAATCTAAACTTCATTCACTCTCTGTGTATAGATCAAGACAGACTTGCGGAACAGGCTGCAGGACAACAGTCTGACAGTCTGCATGAGCATAAATGGTCCGCACTTGTAAAAGAGTGCAAATACCAAAGGGCCCTTGTTGTTTTGCACTTTCTTTTGCACTTCAGTGTTGTAGTCTGTATAGCCTATAGTTTGTTAAAATTGCACACATTAATTCACTGTTCTTGTTTCAGTTGTTATATTGTTTAGCACTTTTTAACACAGATATTTGTATAGTGCTGTATATTATATGGTGTTTGTTAAAATTGCACATTGCAATTATTTTGATAAATAATTGTTATACGTAATTTTATAAATAATTGTTAAACCACCTTGACTAACACATTTTCTGCGGGAAACCCTGGACAGTAATTGACAAAACATTATACTACAGGGGACAGATTACAATGGGGGTGGAGGAGATGCGTGTGTGTGCTCCAGCCCTCACCACGGTCGAGGAGCAAGCTGACCCTAGGGGGGGCAGGGCTTCTGGGGGGGGGGGGGGGGGGGGGGATGCTAGGACCACCCCACTGCCGCCCTCCCCTGCCCCTGACACCAGTTTTTATCCCACTGACGGACCAGCTCATCTAAACACCACTAGGTGCTAGGTTGCTAGGTTGACATTATAGTGGTGGTTGCTAAGTTGTTGCTAGGGTAATTAAGATGGTTGCTAGGGTACACATGTTAGTTGCTATACTAAATCACGTGGTTGCTATGCTGGTTGCTAGGGTAATCATGTTGTTTACTATGGTGGTTGCTAGTGTAATTAGGATGGTTGCTAGGGTACATATGGTAGTTGCTATGCTAAATAACACGGTTGCTATGGTGGTTGCTAGGGTAATCATGTTGGTTGCTATTGTGGCTGCTAGGTTGTTGCTAGGGTAATCAAGATGGTTGCTAGGGTGTTGCTAGGGTAATTATGATGGTTGCTAGGGTGTTGCTAGGCTACACAGTGGTTGCTATGCTAAATAATGCAGTTGCTATGGTGGTTGCTAGGATAATCATGTTGGTTGCTATGGTGATTGGTAGGGTCACATTATAATGATGGTTGCTAGGTTGTTGCTAGGTCATTAATATGGTTGCTAGGGTGTAGCTAGGGTACATATGGTGGTTGCTATGCTAAATAACTCAGTTGCTATGTAGATTGCTTGGGTAATCATGTTGGTTGATATGATGGTTGCTAGGTTGACATTATAGTGGTGGTTGCTATGTTGTTGCTAGGGTAATTAAGATGGTTGCTCGGGTGTTGCTAGGGTACATATGGTGGTTGCTAATAACATGGTTGATATGGTTGTTGCTAAGGTTAAAGTCAAACCATGTGTATACAGGTCATGGTCTACTGTGGATCTACAAAGATCTGTTTGGCATGGATTGGCTTTAAAATGGATGGAACAGCGCTCTTTTTTACATGACCTTTACAACTGGTGCTGGCTAGATATACAGAAAATCTGGTTTAAAATAGAGATTTCACACAGTTAGAGTCACTAATTTAAATTAATTGGCTATTTTAATTGTGGGTTTCCAATGGCATGGAACTCAGTTTCAGCCAAGGAAAGGAAAAAACGACAAGGGGTAGTCACACCATTTATACAAGCAGGACACACCGGTTCGGGCCTGAATCTTTAGAGTTGGAACTGTGTTCAAAAGCTCTAGGAGTAGTAGTCGTCACAAAAAGTGGGTGAAAAAGTGTGACAGACGGTTCTCAGCTGTCCAGAAATAGAGATCAGTACCTAATAGCTTGGTGTGTGCGTGTTGTGCAAATAAAAATGTCTCACAGACTAATGTGAACATACAGCTCATTCTGCATATAGAAAGGCTGTGGTTTGAGGCTGATTAAAATACTTGCTGCTGCATGAGCTGATGCTTGTTTGGTTTTTAGAGAGAGCTGCATCTTCATCACAAGTTCAACATTTAAGTCACAATGGTGGGCTCTTTGTGCAGGCATGCATGGAGACATGTCACAGCTGTTGATAAAGGATGCCATAATTGCAGTGCAGTCCAGCTAATGTTTTAAAAAGATTGTCTTTGTCACAGAAGCATAGAATGATATGTAGACAGGATCTGGCAACTTTCTGACCTGGTCGAACTAGCACAAGGGCGACACCCAGACAGAAGACTTCCCCCGGCACTCTGCCAGCAAATGTAAACTTTAGCACCACTCAGTGGTGATTTTATGTAAGTAGGTAAAAACAAATCTGCCCAGTATATCCATTTATAGTAAGTGTCAGGTCCTTTGTAATAATTCTTGCTAATGAAGATATCATCAAGGAATATATCCCATAAATGACGTGTTATGCTGACTGATTTCAGTTTGACAGTCATTGGCATTTGTGTTTTAATGTAATGTTACAATAAGTGATTTTACTATCAAGATAAAAAGCAACATTTAACAATGAGTAGTTGACAGAAATTGCCTTAGAACATTCTGAGTTTGTCATGTGATTTTGTGAATGAAGTTTGGGTTGAGGTAGTTTGAAACAAAACAGTTATCACCATTCACACAATAGTGTGTAATAGCTAATAACAGACGTTTAGTTACCTATTTATTTACTTGGTAACTGTACTTAAGCAATTATTAGAAATGCATACCGCAATCAAGTGCTGTGCCATAGAACAATCCTGACATTGGATTGTTCACATAAGGTGCCGTTTAATGAAATGAAATATTTCCTCCAATACTGGAATATACTGTAGATCTCCATTACGTCTTCAATGTGTTCTCTATTTAAGTTCATTTTTGCATCATTTCCGTTTCTATCACTCTATTACCCTAAATGGTTTATTGTCGATTGGACAGTGCAGATATCATTTAATGTAAAATGTCCCGAGTTGCATGTATGCGGATGTTCAGGTTTATACATAGCAAGCGATTCATTGTATCAATTCCATCTCCTGCTCACCACAGCTGAAAAGTTTGAAACAAACCCCTTGTTTCAATCACCATTTGTTTCCCGTGTAAGTTTCCAATCAATTTACCCATCAGAACTTTGCTCTCATCTATCCTACAATACACTCTTTTTTTTGACCAGCATTGTTCCCAACATTCTTCTTTTCTGCTGCTTATCACCAAATCAGAGGCGGGCGCCATTGAGATGCTCAGAGCGGCTCTCCCTGGCAGGCTCTATAATTGTACTGTCATACAGCTGATGGGATATGTGGGCTGGAGAATCAATCAAATGAGCGAATTAAACAGGAGTCACTGAGCTCCTCTGGCACGCCTGACAACCTGATCTCAACTAATACTTGGACTGGAACACAGTCTGTGTGTATAATGTGTATGTGTGTGCGCATGTAGTTGTGTACAAGCATAACTGACGGAAGCATGGCTGCATTTAGATATGTATGTATGTAAGTGTTCAAGATCCAAGCCAGACAATGTGCTTTGCAGCAAGCAGAATACCACTCAGAATGGAATGAGATGGAAGAGTTGGGAACATCTTCAACATTTTAAAGCAACTCTCCCCGTGCACAAGACACATAACAGCAGTATTGTAACACAGGCTGTTTTAGGCACGAAGATGGTTGAATTAAAAATCATATTGCAGCATGAAATATTGTTTTCCTGACATCCCTCTTTAGATTTCCATGGTATACTGTAGGCAGCCTGTATATAAGCAAGTATTCTAATAAACTGCACAGATAAAAACAGAAACATAACTGCTTGTAACACCCTGCATTTCTAAATGTAGATGGGGAAGTCTTACTATTTCTTCATATTATTTTCTGTTGTATGATTACCATGCATTTCCCTACTTCCCTGCGCTGCCCCCCTCTTCCTCTACCACTTTCTCCTTCCACTACATGTTGACTGGTGCTTATACCTTCTGCACTCCCATCATATAGCATTAGTATTGACTGATGGAGTATTAATTCCTGCTTCATTGTCCTCAAAGGTTATTCCTCATTTTTGTAAGTCACTTTGAATAAAAGAGACTGCTAAATGAATACATAAAATGAATTTGTTGTTTTAATGTGGCAGCTCCTGGGCAGAAAAAAGGGTTGGAAATATATGTATGAAAATATGTATACTATGTGTATGGTTCAACACTAAATCTATCTTTTAGATTTTACATTTGTCTTGGGCTACTGAGTTCTCTTCTGATTAAAAGTGACTAAAATGAGGCCTATTAGCGCTGCGTTTCGTGCTGTAGGTAGGGCTCAAGCTGACAGGCTGACGAGTCCCATTTTGAATCTCCATTACAAAAATAAATAGACTTATGCAAATAAGACAGCAGACAAGTGTAGGTGTCAGGGGAGAGCATGATTTTTGAGCTCTCGTTGACACACTCCTTTCAGCTGCCTGCTCAAAGCTGATGCGTTTTGTGTCTACGATGCGCAACCTGGTCACGCCAGCCTCGGGTATCCTTGAAGACTCAAGGGGAAATCTAATCTCATATTTTGTGATGGTGGTGTCATGCGCTCCCACTTCATGCTGAAGCCTTTTGACATAAAACAATCTGAAGTCTGTGACTGCAGAAATTGTGCTGTGCACTGATATCACTTTTTTTTTCTTTCGCTCCTTTGAGAAAACATGTCCCTCGTGGCTGCTGAATTAAAATAGCTGTGGTGTAAATCAAGCAGTCGCAGCTTCAGGCCTTCTGTGTGCCCCCCAACCCCCACCCACCTCTCAGCCCGGGTTCCTATGGCGACCTCTAAGCAACCCCTTCTGAGCCTCTTTCAAGCCAACAGATTTTATCCACATTTAGGTCTCTCAAAAGCCTCTCTGTTTCCTGCTGCCTGTTTGTGTCACTGCCTAGACTGGCCACAAGCAAGCAAAGAGAGGGCCTTGAGAGAAATGTAATCTTGAGAACGCTGGGCCATCCTGGCTGTGAGGCTCTTTCCTCACACCCTCAGTATGGCAGTGCACTTACTTACTGCATTTCACCACCTTTCAGCGCAAACGCAAATTAAGTTAGAGTGGCCAATGGGGAATCTGCGATTGGTTCATCTCAGGACAACTGGCAATTTGACAGAAAGGACTCTTTTATTTTCAAATGTTGGTCAATTACAATTATTGATTGACCTTGCACATTGCTTGCTTATTGATTTCTCTTCCAGTGCGGGAGAGTTAATTAACTTGTAGAGAGGTCTCCAGTGCCTCTGTGGCTCCCATGGTTGCTGTGGCTTCAAAGCGCAGTAATCTTTATGGCATGGACTGGACTGGCCAGTGTCAAAGGAGCCTCTGTCTTCATTTGCCGTCTCTCTATTGGGAACAAGTCACTGCAACTGATGGTGCGTGCTTAAATAAACCTCGAGTTCAGCTGATGTAGTCTGGATCTGAAATAAAAAGGACACTCCTCAGCACTTTCCATCAGAAGGTCAAAGTGATATCAAGTAGGCTGAAGTAAAGAAAGCAAATGTGCCAAGCAGGGTGACAAACAAACGCTGTAATTAAAGCAGATCTCTTGAAATGAAAAACAACAGCAAGCCCCATGTCTCATTAAGTAAAGTGAGATATTGCATATTGCCATGTTCAGTATATGACCAGCAGGTGGCAGCACTACCCTATAATTTTAAACCTCTCCCATGTATAAATCTTTGTTCAGTTGACTGACAGGGGATGCTACATCATAATCTTCAACCTTGATGTTCCAATATGCTTCTATGTTATGGGGAGAAAACATTCCAACAAAAAGCACCATGTCCCAAGGTGGGTAAATATAATATTAACATTATGCTCAAGTGAATGTAATTATATTTCTCATGATCGCCTATTTAAGTACCCTGGAAATCCAGGGTCTGGATTTTCCAGGCTACTATTTTAAGAGGATCAAAGACCAACAATTTGTTAATTTGGTTTTGCAAGTATCAGAATTACAGTCTGAAAATGTTTCCTCTAAAATATTACCTATAACACATAGATTAGCAAGAACCATCCTCTTCTACACAAAAGTTTGCTAGGACTATCTGCTGAGCACCTCTGAGTGTTTCTGCTAATTGGGGTTTTTCTTGGTAACATTTAGGAAGTGACACATGGTTTTCCCCCAATTTTTGAGCATCATCAAATTTCCCTGATATCTGATCTTACCTTAGTGTTCCTCAAGAAAATCTGGAGGGGGGCGGGGGGTTGTGGCAGGTTGCAACATTGAATATACTTGCCCAAACCTAGCCACTCTTTGTACTTCCTGTAAGACGGCTTGCAACTTGTTAGACAAGCAAGTCATTTTCGGTTAGTGTATGGCAGTTCATTCAGTGGAAGCAGGAGAGGATATAGGGAAATGCACTCAGCTGTGTTCAGGATCCACAATATAGTCATGCTCTCTCTCTCTCTCTCTCTCTCTTTATCTCTCTCTCTCTCTTGCTCTCTCTCACACTCACACACACGCACACACACACACAGAGAGATAGGATCGGAGAGGATATGACATTACAGATTCGGGCACTCACATGCATATGAAGGGAGGCCAAAGGGGAAATCATAGGCTATGTCATGGCTTTTATATGAATGTTTATAGCATCACAAAAGGGTGTTATATATTGAAAAAATATCAACCCTTAAGACATGACATAAACCAATCACCAGAGATATCTTTTGTCATTTGTACTCTGCAATCGTGAATAGGACAAGATAAAAAAAAAAGTACAAGGCAAATGTTAGGATCTAGGAAGGCAAACAAAAGTGTTACTCAATCATGTCCTTCAGTGCAATCAAGAGGTTCTGTTTGGAAATGTATTGAAGAGGTTGTTGCTGTCAGTTGAACTAATCTGATTGAGCTCTTCAGTTCAGTGCTTTCCAAGCCATGCCATACCTTTAAAATAAACATTAATTTGGGTTGTATGAATGCTACAGAAGATTTTTGGCAAGATAATCACAAAATGCAGTACCCTAATCTCTCTCTCTCTCTCACTCTCTCTCTCTCTCACACACACACACATACACACACATACAGAGAGAGAGAGAGACTATATTGTAGATCCTGAACACAGTGCGTTGTGTTTTCTCTACCACTGTCAGTCAACCAAATATCTGCTGTCTAGAAATTGTCTCGCACGGATCTGTTAGTCAGTAGCACTCATGTTACCGTAACCGTGCCCGCCGGCCCGTCAGAAGATGCACTGTACGTCGCTACGTCAAATCTGGTATCAGTCTCTTTGATGTCCGGATTATCCTCAATTGCCAGCCGCAGATACCTTCACTTTGAACTGCCACTTTCCGAATCAACATGCGATCTGCCATTGCCAACGAAGAAGACACGTTGAAGAACTGTGGAACAGATAATCACTTGTTTTAACTTTTTAATAATTCGATGCTCATCATTTTATCAAGTGGATGAATGTAAGGATTTTTTTTGGAAAATCTAAAGACAGATGGATCTCGTTCTGACAACATGTGTTCCTGGATATTTTGCGTAGAGTGAATATTGGCGACCGTCTGCAATTCGCCGATCTCATACGATTTCGAGCTTTTATTAATTTAAGCAAATTTGTACTTAAATGCAATTGTCTCCGCGAAACGTCAGGACAAGACCATAGACTCAATCAACAATATGCTTTTGTTTTTTACTTGTGTGTTGTCAACTTTTGTTGTCAGTCAAACATCGCCCTCTCGGAGCTTGTACACAAATCATTGGGCTGTCCGGATTACAGGGGGACACGAAGAGGCAGATAAACTTGCTTCAAAATATGGCTACAGCAATTTGGGGCAGGTAAGTTAGAAATGACTGGTGTTTGTCATATTTATGTTTTTATTGATGGGCTAATCAAAACCTGTGGAATTGAACAAGATCTATGCCATATTTTAGCACAGATTGTTCATGTCACGTGTCATCCTCTCGTTACAAGAAAGCTTTGTGAATGATTGCGAGTGGCCACATTGGTGCTGAGAGTAATGATCAGAGATTGGCTACATCTGTGTTGGGGCATGAGACACTCATAGAGTAGCCTAGTATAGGCTATTAATTAGTCGTGGGAGTTTTCCTAGAGGCCCCCGTTTTGACATCGCAAGTTTACTCCAATGAGACGGTTCATGAGTTTGTTTAGGATGCAATCTTTTGGAACTCTGATAACTAAACGAAGTCTGATGAATGTCAGTCCTACTTTGTTGAAAATATTTGTATGCATAACCACGAGGTTGTGGAGGTCATTTGGTCATTCTGAAGTTCGAGTTACCAAGGCAGTAATTGGCTTTCTAATCCCATGGTATTTATGTTAATGATCTTTTTGCTGAGATGCAGCTGATAATGATGCCAGTCTTGAACCCATTTGTGATCTCACTTGCCAGAAGGCCTTCATGGTTTTACTGTATAACTGCCCTCACAAGCTGAAAGGCTCTGTTCTTTCAACATAAATTTTTGAGACTACACCAATAGAAATAATAAACTACATCTACAACAGCTTGCTTTCTTTTTGTTCCTTTTGTGTTTGCAATGCTTGTTCACAAATGGTAAAATAATGCCTGTTTGTCATTAGCATTATTTCAATCAAAGCTCTGAAGCAAACCAATGTTATCACGTCATTATAGGTGCAGGGTAACTGGAGTGAAATTATTTAGCTTTGTGAATGCTGGTGGAAAGCTTGGAAACACAACATGCACATGCACATTTTTGTTTCCTTGAGTGTTTTTAAGTGTACTTCCAGGATGACATTGATATGTTTACTCTAAATGGAGGCCTTCAGATATATTTTTGCTATGGTAGATTTGTCTTTCGTTGGTGTTAGGTTAAATCTTGTCTTGTGTTACGTAGATTGGAGGCCTGGAAAATCATTATCATTTTCACCACGGTAGAGTGGTACGAAGATCCACTTTTGCCACTAAAGGAACACACCGTTTCATCCACATGGACCCTAAGGTAAGGACTCACGCCAGGGAGGAGCAAGTCTCTGATTGCCTCTCTCCAATACCTCAATACTGCTCCTGTCCTCATGTAATGCTCACACCACTGTTTATTATCGTGACACGCTGATTTTCTAGAAGCCTCATTTGACAGAGCATCCGAGCATTCAGAGTCAGGCTGTGTCCTCGGCCTGAAAAACTTGGCCTCCGTACTCAGATTATCTCTCTCATACAGACAGGGTCTCGGGAGTAATAAAAAGTAGGAGCTGGGAGTCTTCAGTAAGTCTTGCGTGGAGGCACCCTGATCATATCATGCCCCCAGCCATGTGTACAAATGGTGTAGTGCAACAAACAAGCAGCAGGCCGTTTTATCAGTGTCAAGGCAGCACACGTTCACTGAACCTGGCTTAAAGCAATGGCAAGGCTCACAGGAGTAAGGCAGCCTAATGTTTAATGCTTTAATGTGCACATCCAGATATTAGTTGCTGTATAGTCTTGGGAACAGAAAAGCCTGTTTCAGCGACGCTTTGTGATAATCAAAAGTATCGCATTATAAGCTGTAAACTGTACATTTTCACAATGCCAAATGGTTTTGCTGGGGTGGTACTGAAAATACAAACTGATTTAATCAAAGACCAGAAATATGGGACACAATTATATTTTGGTCAACAGGCATCACAGTTCAGTAAGCTGAACAGAGCCACTGTGGTGAGGGTGATGAGACGAAACCGTTTTTATTTTTTTTTATTTCTTGTCCCACCAAGGTGACCTCCCCTGACGACAGTGATTTGTGCTCTTTCAGGTCGAGTGGGCGCAACAGCAGGTGGTCAAGTCACGAGTGAAACGATACATCAGGAATGACCCCAACTTTGTCCATTTCAATGACCCGAAGTGGTCTAACATGTGGTACATCGTAAGTGTGCACTGTTCCACCGTTCTTCATTCTACCTAATCACTAATAATATGTCCCTTTGTTTGTCAACTGTCCTGTCCAGTCCCGTCTTGTCAGTTCTGATATCGTCCCATCTCACTTCCCTCTATTGTCTGTCTGTCACCTTGTCGTATTATATGTGTTATGTGTTACACTCTGCATGCTATAATCTCCCCTCCCCTTATATGGATCCAGGGTCTCACTAAAACAGGGTGACTTATGGTGACATTTAACATTATAAACAATACATTAACATTCCAGTTACCCGTTTATTAAAATCAAATAGCCCAAAAATACCAAAAATATGAATAGACTAAATAGAATTTAACAGAATAAAACAATAACCAGTCTATTTAGTTATGTCCCCCTTGTTGTCAGTGCAGTCTAGTAATCCTATTACAGAGTCTTGCTGCATGCGCCGTCTAGGTAAATTTAGTTGTTAAGAAGACCGATGGCTCAGTGGAAATCGATACCAGACAAAAGAACTATTCACATTTAAACAGATATTAATTCAAAATTGTTTTTAAATGATATATTCTATTCTGTTTGCATTGCATCACCCCCCCCCCCCCCCCCCTTACTCAAGTAGCTGGGCCACAGTAATTGTGAAAGATGGTTGACATGCAAATTAAAATGAATTGTGCTGACAAAGATTAACAATTAAATTAGATTAAGATGAGGTGATTTTGTGTGTACTTATGTGTGAAATTGTCCTGTCTGTGGCTGTTTGAAGATGAGCTTTAAAACTCACTGTGAACCATGATGGATTAAAGCTCTTATCAAGGGGAAGTGATTATCAAGAAATTAGTCGCCTTTGAAATAAGTAAAAAACATTTGCTAATATTAGTGCTTTGTTGTGTAGAGAGACTGTGTTTTAGTATAAACTCACGAGAAGTGCTTTCCCAAAGTTTTAGAAAGTTAATTTGGAAATGTGATTGACATTTACTACTCACAGAATTATCCCTTCTGTGCATGAGTTCAACATTTGCTTGTATTTCATAGTTGTACCAAGGATTCCAAGCACATAGGAATGTTAAATCATTTAGAATGGTTACCTTCACCCTGATCAACTTCTCTCTACTCACGAATGAGAGATATGACATCATTGGCAGAGATGCAGGTTTTCATCAAGGCCTGAAGCTGTACATTGTGGGCAAAGACAGTTGGTGCATTTAAATGAAATGTTAGGGTCAATACATGTTAGGATCAACACTTATTAAGGAATTTACACTAGAAGTTATTGCTGCACTAAGGCTTTCATCACAGTACAAGTGTATTTCAGTTGCCCTGTCAAAACATCAGAAGCATGTGAGACTAGTGAATTTCATAACATAAATATTTCATATTTTCATAACCTAAACCTTGGTATCAAAGGCATGTGTTTTGGAACTGATCCAGACCATCATTGAGGGCTTGAGTTTTTTCGTGTATTGGAGATGTCTGATATGGCTGCCAAGCCTCCCCCCATCACTTTCCCCCTTTTGTAAAGGATGAGTAAGACCCATATGCATATTTCACAAGTGATTTTGTCAATTGCAAATTGTGTGTCGGCGCTCAGAAAAACTAGGTGGTATAGCATGTGTGACATTTTTACAGCACTGAATTGTACACATCCGTTCTCAGTCTCATCTTCCTATAAACTGGAGTGATGGTTTTATACCCTGGATTTACTTTCTCCTCACTCTCAAACTAACAAGTCCGTAGGAGTCAAAGCAAGAACTCCAAAGTGTTCTCAGAACAGTTTCTCTTTTAATAGTCCCGCTAATTCTTGTCTTAATTTGGTCAATACTGTACTTTTAAGTGTGTGAGTTCACAATGAGGATGTTTCTTTTAATGCTTTCCTCACAGAGCCTGTTAAAATGGTGTGGAAAAAAAAAAACTTTTGATCAAGCATCACTGATCAGTGCATTCAGATGGATTAGGCTCTTGCGCAAAAACATGACTCTTCCTCTGAAATGCATCCTCCCACTGAAAATGAGGCAGAAGTCAAGGGCACGCACACACATACACACACACACACATACATACACACACACACACACACACACACACACACACACACACACACACAGAAAGTATGACCCCCCCCATTTTAATTCACAGATTTATACACTCCGACTGAGTGACAAGCTGATTGTTCTGGAAGGTCACCGAGCAAGGCTTGGGGGACTGAATGAGAAAGTATCCTCTATTCTTCTCTCTCTCTCTCTCTCTCTCTGTCGCTCGCTGTCTTGCTAAAGCTGACATTGATGCAGTCCTTCTCATCCATCAGCACTGCACCGAAAAAAGCAGCCGCTGCCGCTCGGAGATGAACATCCTGTCCGCCTGGCAGAGGGGCTACACGGGTAAGAACGTCGTCGTCACCATCCTGGATGATGGGATTGAGAAGAACCACCCGGATTTGGCCCAAAACTATGTGAGTCGGCCAACTCTGTAAGCCTCTTTTGGTCTCACTGTACACCACATGCCCACATGAAGGCTATAAAACAAAGCCATCCTAGTGCGCTTTCCTGTTAAGCCGGGTCTTGTAGGACATAACCTCGCTGTAAATAAATTTCATTCCTCTGTCTGACATCTGGGATTACAGTGTGTTATGGCTGGTGTAGGCTCCAATTTATCACACCTTGTAATGGAACCAAAGATGCAAGATGGCAGGAGTGTGAAAGGATAGCGTGGCAGCATACAAATGTCTTCGTCTTGTCTTCCCTTAGGACCAGCTGGCAAGTTATGATGTCAATGGGAACGACCATGACCCCACCCCTCGCTATGATTCCACTAATGAAAACAAGTAAGTGTATTTTTCACAGAATTTATTTCAGAGCTAGTCATTAACATTGCAGACAGCTTGATACATGAGGTATTTTTATGATTAAGACACTAGCTTAATTAAAAGTGCAAAAACGATGAATGTAGCCTCTGACTGGTGCTGATTTAGTAAATTGCCCAGACTTGTTTTCAGAATATTTAGATTCAGGAAGAGGATCCAGTGCAAGATGAGTAACTTGTACTCCCTCTCATACCAACGTCAAGTTTCTTGAGAACTTTAATCATCCAATCAGAACACATGGAACCAGTTATGTGGTTGCCCTGCAACACTGCTCAAACGTTGGCCCATGTATCATCTAAAGCAACACAATGAGAAATTGCATGTAATGTATGCCCCTTGGCGTCAATATAACACCATTTAGTGCTTACACGGTACCCAGTTAGTTAAAAACCAACTAAAAGGGTCATGATCCTTCCTGATCAAAAGCCTTACACAGTGCAATATCAAGCAATATGGGTATGCATTGACAATGTGAGAGACTTGTCTCTTTGTAGCACTTTGTACCAAGTTCAGTTGAATGCATTTTGAGTGCATCTCTGGTACAATATTTAGGCTATGAGATGTAACAGGCAGTTACATAGTTGATCTGTTTAGCAGGTTCATGGCACGTCTCGTAGGCTGAGAAAAGCTCTCAAACATTGTCCACTTAATCAAGAGGCAGTGTAGTGATGAAGAAATAGATTAAATAGACAGATATGGAAGGTTTGCAATGTGATTTCATGCTCTCTTTTCACCTTATTTTTAGTATTAAAAAAGTATTTTATTTTGTTGTTTATTTTGATACACTTAAAATTATGGTATTTGATATTTTATTTGAAAATACATTTTGATGTATTTTTGCCCATCCCTACTACAAGTTCCATATTGGAAATATCACATCTGGTGTAATGTATGTTTTGCTTTCAGAACCTTTTAACTGAAGCTTTCAAGACTTTTACCTAGTGAGGTGGGCTTTGAATTCTGATGAAAGCCCAGGAATGTTTATTGAAAACCTTTTGTTTCATGTTCAAATTATGCAAAGTGTGTTTACTCCAAATAACATTTGATTTCTTTTTTTGTCACCAAACTAATATTAGATTTGTGTACGATGCAAATTCTATTGATTCTCATATCTGCTTTAATGTGCTTCCAGTTTGTGTTTTTTTAATGATTTGTCTTCAGAAAGGCAGAATGGGAATGAACCTCAAAAAAACAAACAGTTTGTTATTCACAGGCTTGACAGGAGAATCCGAACAACAACCATAGGCGAGAGAGAAAAAATACAATTAATTTCTCTTTCAAAAAAGTCTTGCATCCGGTGCCGATGGTTATCGCTATAGTTTAATGAGAGAAAGTCAGTGAGACTAAATCCCCATCCTCTGAGATGAGCTTCTGCTCAGGTAGGGTGTGTGTGTGTGTGTGTGTGTGTGTGTGTGTGTGTGTGTGTGTGTGTGTGTGTGTGTGTTCGCTCAGGTACTCTGGCCTGGGGTGGGTCTGGCCATTTGATATTCTCTTCCAACCTCCATTCAGTCTCCGCACATTAGCATACAGCTAATAGAAACCAGTGGGAGGCCAGTGTTTTTTTACACTGCTGTAGGGGCTGCCTCGGACCACACATTATTCTGTAGGTAACTAGCCAGTAGCACAGTAGGGTGGCTGGACACCCTTAGCTGGGTTGAAATGGATGCCTGTGGCGATGGGCTTTACAGTCATCTATTATCTTATGTTCTGTATCCTGATTGAGGCCCATAGGCTACTATCTCCTTAGATTAGACCAGTTATGGGTGAATAATGTATATATTTAAAAAGTTTGATGAGGACTGTAGGAACAGTGTTGTAAAGTTGTAACTTTGGAGCGGGTGATTTTGTTTGTTTCTATTTGTTAAGGGGTAGACTAGCATGTTTTGTATTCTGCTCTCACTGCTTGACACCCTGGATGGTGTTGCTTTGCATGTTGTGATAAGCTGGACCATGAGGAGGGCCCTCTGCATATTCATCGTCATGTGGCACCTTTGAGGAGTGGGGCAGATATCTCCATGGGCAGCTGTCATATCAGGGGCAAAAATGAACTTCCCTGGGTATTGCGTTTCAGGAGACTTTTAATGTTCAGAAAGCCTTTTTTTAATGGAATGTCTCTGTAGTCATTGCAGCACTGGACATAATGTATTTATTTACATTTACACTTACATTTGCATTTATTCATTTAGAAGACACTTTTATCTAAAGCGACTTACAGAAAGAGAATAAAATTCAAGCTACAGTGCTGAGTAGACTTTTGCTAGGAATTACTACTGCATCTGCTAATACTATTACAAAGGATAAGAGTGCCAACATTATAAGTGCTAGTCAAAGTGTGATCGGAGGAGAGAAAGTGGTAGACGAAGGAGGTAGAGGAGAGAAGAGAGGAAGGAAGAGTGTGTTAGGTTGTTACAGGTCTTAGGAGAGGAGGTAAATTAACATACTCATTGTAAGTGATCTAATTCAGTTGATTCAATTTAGGTCCTTGAATTGATTGCCAGCTCTGGTTTCCATAATCAAAAATCCAAATGTTCAAATATGGAAATAATACAGTGCTCCATGCTCATTATGTTTAGCAGACATAACAGAGTTCATCTCAGAAATCTGGGAAGACTCCATCAAAGAAATTCAACTCACGATACAAATAAAAAGATGAATTCAACAACAACAAAAAACATCTTACATCAAAGTGCATCTGCATTTTTGTTATATGTATTATAAACATTGCCTCAAATTTAGTCTATAGATACAGTATTGCAGTATTTTAGTACAGATAGTGATCTAAGCTCTAATCTTACAAGAGACCTTGTTTTGCACATTCCCAAGTGTGAAACAATGCAAACAACTCAATTTGTGTTTTTATTTATCTGATTTGAGTTCAGTCCCACACTGGCAGACACACACACATGGCAATTAGACACACATTTTAAACATTTATAAGTGACAGGCTAATGAAAAACTCTATATTGTATTCTGGTGATGTATCAGTCAGTCAAGCATCAGGGAAACATATTTAATCCTATTAGGAGTCTGCAGTGATTGCAGACATGTGTAGTGGTATTTCACAAACATTGCCTAGTGAAGCTGCTGCTAAAGCCAGCTATTTCTGTAAACTTCTAAATCAATCATCTCATTACTAACCCTCAACTGTGGACCCACTCTGCCGCCCCACCTCCCACCCCCTTTCCTCTCCCCCTACAGACACGGGACGCGCTGCGCTGGCGAAGTGGCAGCTGTGGCCAACAACTCCCACTGCATCGTTGGCATCGCCTACAACGCACGCATAGGAGGTGGGCATGCGCTTTACACACACGCACGCACACAGCAGCATCGCTTCTGCTGGATTAACCTTGAGACGCGCGTTGCTCGAGGAGAAGGCATTGCTCATTAATCTAGCACTGTCTATGAGCACGTCGACATTCATGCGTTCATAAGCTGTTAATTCCCCCCCTCAAAAAGTCTCAGAGAGACAGAGGGGGCCTAGGGAGAGCCGTGTCGTCAGTCATCGTGAGATTTCGTGCGCGGTCTCTCAGTCGTATTGTCCTCATCTGCAGCTGTTCTCAGAATAAAGACTGTCCATGCACCGGTGGTTGCCAGGAATGACCTAAGTGGACATGGCTTTGCTTGAAGTGGCTCGTAGACTGAGGCGTCCCTTCCAGTTTTGCGCATTGGTTAAATATGCAGTCTGTTTCGTCTGTTTTGTTGGAACTTCAAGTAACTTGATATGCGTGACCTCAAACCAGACAGAATGAACAGGTCAATGTTTGACCACTTCTGTAATGCGCCTTTACAGCTATAATCTCCCAAAATCACTGATTATTTTTTATTTGATCAGATATTTTGTTCTCAGGAAGTGCAATTGGTGTTTAGAGGCATTTTATCACCACTTTTAGTAAGCTAAGGCCGAAGAACATGCCTGTGTTCAGGTTTACACAATGAAACAATCTCTCTTGTGGATCCAGTTCCAGTTGCTTCAGTAGGCAAACATAGCCTTAAAATTCAAAACGTTCCTCAAGGCATAAATTCAATTATTTCCTACCAGTCTGTTCAAATGAATTGTGACTTCTGTGAGAGGGGTAATTGATTATCCCAAACTGTTTGGAGTGGTGCACTCAAATTGTTTGTTGTTTGCTTCGGGGAGCAAAGTTGTGCCTGTTTGAATTTCCCTAGGTTGATTAATGCTCAGATGAAATATAGGTCCAGTCGGTCACCACTAACACAATCGTGTTCTTTGAACGATTTTGTTGGAAGGCTGTTGTAGGTGTATTTGAAAAATATCTGAAACAGCTGCAAAGTAAAACTAATACAAGTAGAACTAATATTTTCTTCTGTAAACTGTTGATGGTACTGAAACATCGGACCAGAGTAGTTTTTTCTCTCCTAATACTTGTTTAAAAGGAAATTATAGAACACACCACAGTAATGATTTCTTTTTTTCACTTAATTTCAACCAGAAGCTGTTTCTCTGTGACGCTTTGAGAATCTCGGCACCTCATTAGAATGATGACAGATGTTCTGCAGGCGTGTGGGTTTGAAGTCGTAGACTGACGGTGAACTGCAACGGGGCCAGAGTCAATGTTATTGAAACCAATTCCCTGAGCGGCTTCATTACGCGAGGGCAGCGCTGCCTATTTCAACAAGCCCACTTCTCCGTTCTCCAGAGCGACTGACTGCCATAATTAGCTATATACACATGATTCACTGGGCCCTTCTGAAGCCACCGCCTGGAAAAAAAAGTTGTTTGTGCTGCGCTATTTTGGAACCTGCGAAATAAAATCAATTTGCAGTGAAAACCCAGCTTTTTAACGTCGGGAAAGCATGATAAAGAGACACAGATCCTTTTTTTTTCTTTGTTTCCTTAGTTTGCACTGTTTAAAACATAAAATGGAAAGAAGAAAGCCAAAAAGAAAAACATAAACTGTGGCACGCCAAATGATTTGTGTAGCATCAGCACTCAAACGTGGACACAGACGCAACACAAAGTGCGCAAGCCGTGTGTCAGAGATAGCGCATGAGAACCTGGAGTCATTGAGCAGAACTGCTAGCTGGTTCAGAGGGCTGTATGGCTGCAGGTGTATATTTCAGTCGTTCTCTGTTATCTCTCATTAGCACATTTTCTCTCCAGCTTTAGGAGATTAAATAAACTGCTAACAGCTGCTGCCAAAAATAGATGGGGGGGGGGGCTATGCACCTGCAGGGCCCAAAGTAACTAATCAAATTCATTCTAAAAGATTTGCAAGTCTGTAATTGATGGAAATTGTTCTGCCAAACACACAGGCCAGACTTTGTGTGCCATGAGTTGTAATTAGTTTTGTGTTTAGAAGTTCGAAAATCTCCTCTGCCTCCCTGCTAACCCCTCCCTCTCTCTCAATCCCCCCCCCCCACCCATTCCTCTGCCTCCGTCTCTCAATCTCTCTCTCTCTCTCTCACACTCACTCCTCATCTCTCTCTCGCCCTCTCTCACACACTTACTCCTCATCTCTCTCTCTCTCTCTCTCTCTCTCTCACACTCACTCCTCATCTCTCTCTCGCCCTCGCTCACATACTTACTCCTCATCTCTCTCTCTCTCTCTCTCTCTCTCTCTCTCTCTCTCTCTCTCTCTCTCTCTCTCTCTCTCTCTCTCTCTGAGAACATGCTCATTAATTGGGAAATGAGAAGGGCAGTAGGGACAGAAGGAAGTGAGGAGATGAAGGGAGCCGGTCTCCTCAGGGCAGTGGGTTGCTCGGACGCATCCCAAACCCAGTCCTCTGGTGAGATCGGCTCTCGATGCATATCGCTCCAAAACAAAATCTCTATTCAGCGTCTTTCATAAGTAGCATCTTCTTTACGGCCAAAACTTGGAGAGACAAAGACGAAAAAATGAAAAGAACACGAAGAAGAAAAGGAAGCTGTGAAACTGGCGGATCCTCATTAAAACGCTCAACACGGCTGCTTTTGTTTTAGGCTCTTGTGGTACTCTGCGTCCTCACAGCAGTAGCTCCTCTACAAAAGCCGTTGATTGTAATTATGCAGTGTTTATGAATGTGATGGTGAGTTTGTTAGTGTGTGTGTGTGTGTGTGTGTTTGTGGTTATGTGTGTGTGAGCAAGAGAGTGTGTATTTTTGTGTGTGTTTGCGTGTGTGTGTGTGTGTGCATGTGTGTGGTAACACTTGTGATGTGTTGGCTCTCTCAGGCATTCGGATGCTGGATGGAGATGTAACAGATGTTGTGGAGGCGAAGTCTCTCGGCATCCGCCCCGATTACATTGACATTTACAGTGCCAGCTGGGGCCCCGACGACGACGGGAAGACGGTGGATGGTCCAGGCCCTCTGGCCAGACAGGCCTTTGAAGTGGGCATTAAAAAGGTCTGGCAAATCCCTGCTTTGTGCAGGTAACCTGTCATTACAGCCAACCAAGGGAAGGCTGCAGTCATTTGAACATAAGACGGTTCATTTTGGGGTCGCCGTCGCATCAAAGCCTTGTGCGGCCGAAATGAGGGCATGGGTTTAGCTTACCTCTCAGGGCTTCCCAATTGTGCTCATCTTAAAGCCTCCTGTTGCCAAGGGCAATCCACACAAAGAATTGAACATGGCCTCCGCCAGTATTAAATTGGTTCCCCCCGTAGGCTTGGCCAGTCCTGGGAAAAGTAGACATTATGAGTTGTCCTTCAGGTACTGATTTGTCTCTCTTCTCCGTCCCCATATAGGGCCGGAAAGGCCTAGGCTCCATCTTTGTGTGGGCCTCGGGGAATGGCGGCCGGCAGGGTGACCACTGCTCGTGTGACGGCTACACCAACAGCATCTACACCATCTCCATCAGCAGCACCACGGAGAACGGCAACAAGCCCTGGTACCTGGAGGTGTGCTCCTCCACCCTGGCCACCACCTACAGCAGCGGGGAGTTCTACGACCGCAAAATAGTTAAGACAACGTTTTTGATAAGTTTGAAATGTTTGGCTTGTTTGGGTCATTAAACACAGAAGAGCACAGTATGAATAAGCAAAGCTTCCTCCCTGACTCAAACACGTCTCTTTGTTAGTGATTATCCCTTGATTCTGCTGTTTACAAAGACAGTAGCACCACTCCATTTCCCTTCATTGGAACAAGTTTTTCTTGTAGCAGCACTAAAGTACCAAACATCAAAAGTACCAAACTTTGGTAAATTATGAGACCACTTGCAAATTCAGTCTAGCATTGTGGCTAGCAGTGGCTAGCATCCTTCTCCCGTGGTCACTGCTAAACATACAGTAGCCATGCTGTTCAGGCAATAGTCACCTCACGACTCGACTACTGCAACGCCCTCCTGACAGGTCTCCCAGCCTGCGCAGTGAAACCACTTCTACAACCAACCCAAAAGGGCACATGTTACCCCCGCTGCTCATCCAGCTACACTGGCTACCTATGGCAGCCCGTATCAAATTCAAGGCTCTAACGCTTGCCTACAAAGTAGTCTCCGGTTCTGCTCCCACCTACTTGAATGCCCTCATACAGACATACGCTACCTCCAGACCGCTGCGCTCCTCAGACGAACGATGTCTAGCTCTACCACCGGTACGCTCAGGCCAATCCAAACTTTTCTCATCTGTTGTTCCTCGTTGGTGGAACACACTACCAGTTCCTACAAGGGCAGGGACATCCTTCTCCATTTTCAAAAAACTCCTGAGGACCCAGCTCTTTAGAAAACATCTCCTCTCATAGCAACACTTACAACAAGTCGTGCTGATCCTAGCACTCACCAGCCGTCTTAAACTGACAAGTAACTATTAAAAACAGCACTCGCTGATGCACTTATTCTTACTGTACTCTAATGTTTTTTAAATTGTCCTAAAATTGTTGAGAACTGCTCTAAAACTGTTTACCATGTTGTAAGTCGCTTTGGCTAAAAATGCGTCAGCCAAATGTAATGTAATGTAATGTAATGTATTCAATTTAATGCATAAAGTATAAAAGTATAAAGTATATACTGTATATACTAAAGTATAGTAATAATAATTTTTCATTTATCACTATGGAGGGGATCATTTCTTTGGAACTATTATAAACCATAAACCACATTTTAAACTACCACAATTCCTGGTAGTTCAGGGGATTGTCAGTTCCTGGTAGTTCAGGGGATTGTACCAGGGCTACCACATTGAAGGTTTGGTTCACTTTTGGGGCAGCCATGGCCTACTGATTAGTGCTTCGGACTTGTAACTGGAGGGTTGCCGGTTCGAACCCCGACCAGTAGGAACGGCTCAAGTGCCCTTGAGCAAGGCAACTAACCCCTCACTGCTCCCCAAGCGCCGCTGTAGCAGGCAGCTCACTGCGTTGGGATTAGTGTGTGCTTCACCTCACTGTGTGTTCACTATGTGTTGAGTGTGTTTCACTAATTCACGGATTGGGATAAATGCAGAGAAATGGAAATTCAGGGCCAAATGTCCAAATTTTAAGTATATATACTTATATACTATACTTATACATGACCATCCAGCATATTTGACTTCTGTTAGTGCAACTCCTTTCTCAGCAGCCTGGATTTGATTTCAGCGAGCCAGTCTGTCCTCTTTCCCAACCCCCCCCCCCCCAAAAAAAAACATGCCTGACAATAAACGTATCCGCCATCGTTGAATGCCTTCGTCCACTTGTGCTTACATGCAAATAGGATGTTCCCTGTTCCAAGTAACATAATCACACAAATACACAAGATAAGTGGGAGAGGAGACAAACAAGCCTCTGTCTCTGTTCTGTTCTTTGTCTGTTCTTACACTCACAAACAATCACCCCACACAGAGTTCATGTAGGCAGTCTTTATGTCTGGCACCATCTATCCATGTCATTTTGTTTTTAATGACTTTTGGCACAGGCAGGACCCAGACATTATCTAGCAAGCCTAGGCAGTTCACTTTATGTCACAAACTGATAGCCTTGCTCTACTGGAATCATGACAGCATAAATATCAGTGATATAGTTCAGATGTTCCAGTTGTTTTGTTTCTATTAATAAATATCCACTGGTGTGGGACGGCATAAAAAAAGTGGTGTTCTACAACAATATTTTGCTTGGCTCACATTTGAATGTAGAGCTTCTGGGAATAGTTGGGGAATTTACTCACGCCATTGCGGGTGGTGTGTGATTTTTGTAGCCCAAAGTCACACATGATCCGTCAGGCATTTTCATTGTGATACAGGACTCCCTGCTGGCTCCTCTGTTGTCCAGTCAGTGGGCGTAGGTAGCCCTGTGAGGTGACCGGTGCTTGTTGGTGACATAGCTGACGTTCACTCGACGGGCTCGTTTCTGAACGAGTTGAGAGCAGCATAGATCATTCAGGTTGCCTGGCAGAGGTACATCGGTGTAGGCAGTATTTTCTCCAACATTACGGACCTGTGCATCTGCAATGGGCCATGGCAGGCACCTCACCACCCACACAAACATGCTACACACACACACACGCTTCACACACACACACACACACACACACACACACACACACACACACACACACACACACACACAGACATGCTACACACACACACGCAACACACACATGCTGCACACAAACACACACACACACACATGCTACACACCCACACACACACACACACACACACACATGCTACACACACACACACGCTTCACTACACATGCTACACTCACACATGTGTGTGCGCTACACACACATACACACACACTGCTTTCTGTGGGCGGGTGTCATCAGTCACAGGTTCCGCTCTGACATTCACTGCTTGCAGTTGCGCTCCATCTCTCTGGGTGTTCTGGTTTAGCCGCGAAGGGCAAAAAGGAAAATATTTACGTTCAAGTCACTGAACACTGCCGATTTACAGGGACCAAGCTAGCGACCCACCCACCCTGCCTGCCTCTCTTTCATACACACACACACACACATACACATCTACCCACACACATATACACCCCTCCCACACACACACACACACACACACACACGCGCGTGCACCCATATAGTTTATCTAGTCACGGACTAACATTCCTGCATAACCAGTGCATAATCAGCTGCATGACTTCAGGGCTTATATTTTGTTGTAATGTACTCTGTGTGTGTGTGTGTGTGTGTGTGTGTGTATATATATCTGTGTGTGTGTGTGTGTGTGTGTGTGTGTGTGTGTGTGTGGTGATGTCCTCTCCACCTCCACTGGCGCAGGTGACCACGGACCTTCGGCAGCGCTGCACCGACGGACACACTGGCACCTCTGTCTCCGCTCCTATGGTGGCCGGGGTCATCGCTCTCGCCCTGGAGGCCAAGTCAGTAGACGTCCGCTTTCCTCCTCACAGACACACACAACAGCCAGCACCACTGCTCTTAATCTGTCTTCTCTCCATCTATTTAGATGCTCTGCTGATATCCCCCCCCCCCACACACACTCCCCCACCCCTCTCCGGCCTCCTTGGCTCCCCTAGCTGCCCACTAATTCTCCTCACTACTTGACATAGCACAGAGTCGATTATGGGAAGCTGACCAGGCTGCTGTTTTTCTCTCCATTTGTACCGGAGAGCTGTTTGGGATGAGTGTTTTTAAGGACGGCACAGTTTAGTTTAGTTTAGTCTGGTTTGTCAGTGTGTGTTTTTCCTTCCCCACGTAGGTTCTTGATGCAAAATCAGCACGATGAGACAGAATTGACCCTTTTCGCATTCTGACTTTTTCTATGTGAAGATTTTTTATGGCTCGGATTTTTCAAGTGAAAAAGTTGAATGGACCATCAAATGTGTAAAATTACATCAGTTTACTAGCATGTCATTGGCTCCTCTGTGGTACATACTGTTTAATAGCCATATTGTTCTATCTGTTTACAGTTTCAATGTGATGCCATATATCCTATGGTGTAACATCTGTGTAGCAATTTAATGGGGCTGAATTGGCTGTGCATTCATGCCCTGAAATTGTGAGGTCTAGCTCACAAAGTTGTGCAATAACATTGTTTTATTTTGTTGACAGGTTTTGTCGCCAATATACTGTGGCACAGTCTGTCCTTGTTCTTGTAGTTTTCATACAGAGTTGTGTGTAAATTAGCACTGGTGGTTAATAGGGACATTGCACAACAACATTCTCTGAACAGATGAATCCAGACTGCTTTGTAGGCAGCGCACTCTTGTTCTTCCTTTCTTCCCCTCTCGCTCGCTAAAGCGCTCTTCTGTTTTTCCCATTCTCCCTTCTGTTTCCCATTTTATTGCTCATTGTGTTTTTTTTTCTTATTCCCTCCGCTTGTTGGCTGTGGGATAATGGGAGTTTTCATTTTACACTCAAGGATAAGTAATTACAGTGCTTGTGAAATCATTAGCATTAACACTGCTCCTGTGGGGGTCTCTGGCGCTAACTGCTACATCCTTTTTAAATACCACACAACAGTACTTTGCATTCGCAACCAAACCAAACTTTCTGCGTAGGCCTCCTGCTAATATATGGCCAGTGAAACCTGCTTTGGTAGATGGAGATTATCAGTTTCTGATTTAATGAGCTTAAATGGTAATTTTCGCAATCAGTGTGTTGTATGCAGTGTTGATTATTGTTTCTTGGGTTAACATAATTTATGTAACACTGGTTAAAAAAAGTTGCATCACCATATAAAGTACTTTTTATAGCATATTTATAGAAAATGTGTTGGAGTGGAGTGGAGCCTACATTTCAAATACCCACCTTTTCCATCAACATTAGGATATTTCTGTACTTTTTTCAGCATCACAAATTGCAACATATTTACATATACACAAAGGATGTAATATATTTCTGCCCACAGTAAAACTGAATTATTATATGAAGTGATGTAATTTTAATATGAAACATCAATTTGAGAATGGAAATGGCTGAAAGATGTGTTTTGTGCCAACAAATTATATTTTTGCACCTCTTTTTCTAAGTGCCTAGGTCTAGTCAAGTCAAGTCATTAATAACGGCATACAGTTACCTAACATAATCACATGCAGTATTTTGAGGTTCATAGATATTTATGTGGTTATTTAAATGGCAAGTGCTTAGCCTGATGGTGAAACTACCCAAATGCAATGTCATGGAGTGTTTGGAGTTTTACCTTTCAGTCCTCTCATCACCTGGCGTGACGTGCAGCACCTCCTAGTGAAGACCTCCAGACCGGTCCATCTGAAAGCCAAAGACTGGAAGACCAATGCAGCTGGACACAGAGGTGGGCTTCTGCATCTGACCCACTCCTAGCGGTGGTAGCATAGTGGCAAAGGAACTGGGCTAGCAACCAGCAACCAGCAAATATGGGGGTTCAATTCCCGGTGGCCACAGTTGTGTCCTTGAGCAAGGCACATAAAATGTCAAAATGTCATTAAAAGTTCTGTGCAACATGAACAGGGCTCTTACGTGACAAAACAATGTGTTTTCAACTTAGTACAAACTTTGAATTCAAATGGTTTCTTCACAATTAATGTCACCTCAGTTACCATCAGTCACCTCAGTTTCCATCAGTCGCTTCCAGGAAAGCCCCAAAAATCTCTGTTGTCGACCTCATGCCGGCTTCGTAACGAAAACTTACTGTAATGGTTATGACCATATAATGACTATGTAACTACATGGAAACGGTTTGCATGTTACTAAAAGCTACCTCTATTGAATGGGAATTCAGTTGTTCCAGGAAAAGGCAAACAGAGTAGTGTGCAGATGTGACAGTACAAACTTTGAATTTAGACGCTTTCTTCAGCTAATGAGTAGAAAATGCATCGTTTTGTCACATAAGGACTCATATAGTACAGACCTTTTACTGACATTTTTAGTCATTTAAGAGGCAAAAAAGGGTACGTTTAGATGATGCCCCCAAAACCTAGCATTGTAGCTGACTGGGAGTACTGGCCATTAGCTGCAGCTACTCCAGTTTGGTAGCACCGGTTTTGGTCGTCTTTTTCCCCTATCGACAGTACTCGGCGACGTCTAGTGATCAAGATCCATGTAAAAATCGTCCGGATTTCTCCTTTAAGGCAATATTGACTCAGTCACTCAAACCTCATGATGAAACAGAAAGCAATGTGTTATGACAGTTCAGACTATCTTTAGTCACCCAATGCAGAAATTCGAAGATAATCAAACTTATGGGTGGTGTTAATAATTCACTGAAGATGTGGAGATGGCAGCAGGCTATGCTACCATCGGTGTCAATAAAGAAGATGACCAAGTGATGACCCATTTGTTTACCCTCTTTCTCTCCCCAGTCAGCCACCTGTATGGCTTTGGCTTAGTGGACGCAGACGCAATGGTGGTGGAGGCCAAGAAGTGGAGAAGTGTTCCACCTCAGCATTCGTGCACCAAAATATCAGATCGTAGGACCAGGTGAGAGATCTTGCTCCTCTTCTCACTCTCCTGCCCTGCTTCTCTGAGTATCACTGTGTCATTTCATCTCATCACTCTCCCACCTGCTTATTAATACTCGCTCTGAAATGACGAAACATGGACTTTGATTAGAGCTCTTTGATCTGTTGGTTTGAATTGTACACAACACTGTTCCTTCAAGTTTGTGTTGTGATGGTCATTGTAATGTGGATTAGGTGACACCCCCCCCCCCCCCAGAACTTGCATACATTTATCACCAACCCTTTGCTTATGTCAGGGTTTTGATTAAATCACTTACGCTATCAATGAGAGAGTCTCCAAATAAGCAAATGTGTTTCCCAGAGGTCCTTTCTCATTTTCATTCAATATACAGTATTTATACAAATATGACTGACTGGATTCTAATGTATTTGTAATGAAGACGAGCGCTATGTTTGAAGACTGTATCTGATGATAATGCTCTGTAATTAGACCCATTTGTTTTCATCAAGAGGCCATTGTGAATAATTGGAGCATGTCTAAGCATTATGAGCTCATTGCTTTTACAACAAAGTAGTTCAGGCTTCAAAGGATCGGGGGCGTACCATTTGTCTTTAATAAGCATATAGATATGCGCCTCTGATGGGATGAAAAAAACGAGGTGCCCAAGCCCCGAGAAATAATCTGCTGTTCAATGAGAAATAATGAGAGGTGTTGCATCCGCTCCCTCCGCATTGAGACCGATTGAATAGGATCTGGCACTTGCATGGACTAGTCTAATAAATCATAAGATGTAGCAGGACATCACAAAATCTTTCATCATGCTGAAAAAAAGGAGGGCTGTGTTGCCTAAACATGTCTTGAATCATGATGGTTTTATTGGTGATAAAAATCTGTGATGCCACCAGAAAGTAAAAAAAAAAAAGCACAGGCTTTTGAAAGGGGGCTTCAAAGAGTTCAGTCCAGTGTCACTTTGCTCTGCTTGATTCCCCGTGCTGTCTCAACACTCCGGTCTCGTTCTCTTTTGTGGTCATTATCTGTGGAGAACGGTCGCAGAACGCTATCGGAGAGTGGAATGTTTATGCAACACTGTTGCCGTGTCGTCACACGACCTCCCGGTGCGACCTCGCTATAAACAAAAGCTTGGTCATGGATGAGGGGGCAAATCCAGGCTGCATTTTATGTCTGGCTTGATTTCACGGGCCGTTGCTCCCCGCTATAAAATGGCGAGAGACGGCGTTGGATATGCTCAAACTGCCGAAGACCCATGAGAAGGCTCTCGAGTGCTCGGGGAGGGCAGGGTTGAGCGGTCGACTCCCACCGAGTGTCAAGTGCTTTGGTCTTTTACATATCAGGCGTTTGCAACGGGTCCTCCACAATGCTGGCAGTGACTGAAGTGGGCAGTGACGAGCCTGGGCCTGGTCAGACAGGGGACTTCCCGAGCAAACCCCAGTGCAGCCCCAGGGTGACCGTGGCCGCTGTCTCGTGAAATGAGCAGCGCTGATGTCGGATCAGTGATTTACTGAGGGCAGAGTGAGGAAGGGGGAAAGCTTTGGTGATTATTTTAGGTCTGTGGTTGTTACAAGCAGTAGCAGGCCACAACAAGGAAAGAGACTTTACTGGAGTGGGGCCTTATCTCAAAGCTGCATTGGAACTTTAAAAGCATAGCAGCTGTTGGAGTTGGGAGGTTATTCGTACCAGTGCCTCTGCTGCTGCTGAAGTTGTGGGCATACACATGTAATCGATTGTCAAAACAGTGTTTTGGTATGGATTTACTTCCCCCTCTCTGGTGCACTGTCTGGGCTAATCACTAATGTAATGGCCTGAGAGATCCGTGTGATTTGTAACCTTTGGCAGCTGATTTCGTGCCTGTCTACACCAGTGTTTTGGAGTGGGCTGTCGAGATTGAGCTGCTGCATTTTCTCCTCAATAAAGCATGACCTTCACCAGCTTCACCAGCTACAGTGGTAGAGCATGGTCACACGTTGTTCTGTTCCGACCAAGCTGGGTCAATATGACCCATAGAAAAACAGTGCCATCCATCCACCACACATCCCTCATTAGGTTGATTTGCTTGAGTATATTTTACATAAAGTAAAGACTTTCACACCAAATTGTATTCTCAATTATTTCCAGTGATTCCAGTGACACACACTTCCCTATTTGTAGACCCCCCCCCCCCCCCCTCCAGGCTCAATCTATATTTTTTGACATAGAATCTTGCTGATTGCTGGAATGGTGTTGTGGTGCCGAGTGCGTCATTCTGTCCCTTGATGCCGTGCCGATTGCAATTGGCTGGCTGAAGCATTTGGCCAAGCGCGGTCCTCGGCCTCCCTTATTGATCCGTAATTGACTTTTATTTATATATGCTCTGAAGAGCCGCTGCCGCTGCCTGAGCGGAATCAGAGGGACTAGTTTGCGACAGACATGCCACATTTTTAATCTCATTAGTGTGGATCGAGCACTGATCGATTTTCAGTGTCCCATGCCGGCAGCTGTAGAAAATGTCACGACTGAATGTCAAGACGAGAGAGAGAGATGAGGATGAGACGGGGGGGGGGGGGTGCGGTGTGTGTTGTGTGCCTTCATCAAATCTGGGGACCTATGTTTAGCAAACTCTCAGCTGAATTGCATCATGGAGGACTGAGGATAGATTGCAAACACTGATTAAACAGAGAAGCACTGTGTGGGACTCATCCGCTCGTATTAACATGAAGGACAAGACGGTCGGTTTTTGATTCTCTTGCTATCTCTTGGTCAGTAAAACGAGGGGAAAGCATCGCACTTGGGCTACTCAGCGAGCCCACCCACTTTGAGTTGGACGGTGCCTGTTTTGAATGCATCATAAATACTGATTTTGGCCCGTGGAGTTTGAGTCATTCACTAGCCATCTGTACACCCTTGTTCCCTGGCATGGTCGTAAACGCAGACATTTCATCTTGACTCACAAAGCCCTCACAATGCAGAGCCATGCACGGTGTAAACAAGGACTTAGTTAGTGTGTCTAATGCACTAATGTGTGTGGCCCTGTGTCTTGCTGTTTACTCTGTTGACCCATTTCTCCATCTTCATGCTGTCAGTCTGTTTTTCTGTTTGTCTCTCTATTTCCCGAAACCCTTCTGCTTTTCTCTGTTTAAACTAGGCTGTTGACATCTCTTTCACAGCCTCTCTCTCTCCCTTTCTCTCTCTCCCTTTCTCTCTCTCTCTCTCTCTCTCTCTCTCTCTCTCTCTCTCTCTCTCTCTCTCTCTGTGAGTGTTTAGTGTCCTAAGATTCTTGATTAACTCCGCTTCAACCCTCGCTGGTCCTACTGTGAGCTGAGCCTTGTGTTTGTCTTTGCAGGTACATCCGTGCGGAGCAGAAGCTGAACACCACCGTCACCAGCACCGGCTGCAGCGGTCAGCCCGACCAGCACGTGGCCTACCTGGAGCACGTTGTGGTGCGTGTGCTGATCGTGCACCCGCGCCGCGGAGACCTGGAGATCAACCTCGTCTCCCCCTCCGGCACCCGCTCCCAACTGCTCGCCAAGAGGTAGCGCTGGACCGCATGTCCACTGGCACTGCCACACTCTGCCCACGCGCTCTGGCGTACCATCGTCACATTTGTACGAGCAAAAAAAAAAATAAAACCTGTAGGCAGACTTCTGATGTTGCAGTAGCAGTGCAGCATAGGGGGCAGCCGTGGCCTACTGGTTAGCGCTTCGGACTTGTATTTGGAGGGTTGCCGGTTCGAACCCCGACAAGTAGGCAAGTTGAGCAAGGCACCTAACCCCTCACTGCTCCCGAGCGCCGCTGTTGTTGCAGGCAGCTCACTGCGCCGGGATTAGTGTGTGCTTCACCTCACTGTGTGCTGAGTGTGTTTCACTAATTCACGGATTGGGATAAATGCAAATTTCCAAATTTCCCTCACGGGATCAAAAGAGTATATACACATACTACACAATGCAATACAATACCACCTTCATTTGGAAGGTGGTATTGTATGAATGAGAATAAACACACTGCGATATGAATAGTTTTAATTTGCTCCGAACAACAGTGTAAGAGAGGAATAAATGATGCCGTCCCCGACACTTCCTGTCTGTTCCGCAGGTATTAAAACCGGCATTAAAAGGTGGCTTATGTGTATCTAGAGGCTCCCGGCTTGATCCTCAGAATTCTGTCAAGCATGAAGCACACACTGCTGTCACTCACGGAAAGTTTGATGCCTTTGGTCTCTTGGCATCTCCTGTGCTCCTCTGCACCACAACTCACCCTCCCGCCACCCCCCCACCCCCCACCCCCCACCGCCCTCCCCCCTCCTACCCTCCTACCCTCCTACCCTCCGGTGGCGGCTCTTCACCAGGTTTGGTATTCTCTGTGCACCGTGCACGCACCGCTGTTATGGGAACTGAGGGCTTCTGATTGTTCTCGGAGCCTCATGAATAAAACAGAGGGGCGATTTGGAGTTCCAGATAGATCTCCTGGTTTATTTTTGTGTCGGGGGAAATCTGCAGTCGACATCAAATGTAAGTGGCGGAAAAAATGGAGTGCCAACGCCTTTGTGTTTCAGGGCCACTTTAATGACTTTAGTCGGATTGAAATCACCGTGTCATTATCCATGGATGCGCCTCTGTCCTCTGTGTGGTTTTTGTATATCGCTCCCTCCCTACAGAGTCAGTGCTTATGGTATTAGTGTATATAGTGTTAGAGAATGAGCCTCTCCAGTTACACGTACAGAATGTTGTAGCTGAAGAAGTAGGAGAAAAAGTAGCAGCAGATAAGGTACTCGCCACGTATGGCTCCTCCCAAGACTTTATGAGGGGAACGATGATTTACTGATCATCTTGGCGCAATGCACTGGTTTGTCTTTCTCCTCTTAAAAATGCTATCCATGTTCACCAGACAAAGCCAACAGCGGATTCCCCTCAAATGTGCTGGAAGGCTGTCCAGGACATTTGCGTTGAATTAGTGCGGAGAGCTTGACGTTTGGAGCCCTAGTGGTAGCGTTAAAGTCACTTACCCATGATGCCGCAGAGTGATGGTCAAGGTTTACCACTTTATTTTCTCCCAGTGTGCCTGGGATGGTCCAGAGGTGACTGCAGAGAGAAGGAGACGTGGTGGGGCACACAGATTGTGTATACTCTGATACATACACAAGGAGTCATTGGGAGGGTCCAGAGCTCATTTTGTGCTCGGGCAGCAAGCCAAATCTGCGATGTTGGCCGTGGCGTTGATTATCTTTCCTGACAGCAGGGGAGAGAAGTTTTTCTCTAATCTAACTGAAAGGAGTTCAAAGGACAGCCTCACACCGGTGGAACACAAAAGAGCTGCGGAGCTCATCTACATTCACCCAGCATGGGGTGGAAGAATAGATGAACATGAAGCTTTGGAAGTCCAAGCCAGTTCATCAGTTACACAGGTAGTGAGAGTAAAAAAAGTGTGTGTGTGGGTGGGTGGGTGGGAGGGGGAGGAGAAGAATTAGCCGAATGCCCCTGAACAATCAAACACAAATGCCATCAATGCAAATGCCGCTTTCAGACACCGGGCACTACCTGCATTTGTTTCGATTTCGGATATTTATCATGTTGAGGCTTGTCCTTTTTAATTTGCTCTCCGCCCAGGCCTGTTTGGCGTTGACGCAGACAGATGCAAGACTTTGTTAGAGTTGACTTTGTGAGCAGGAAGGTAATTTTGCCGAGGCACTCCAATATCTGCGTTTATTTCTTTTTTCCTACCTTTTGTGCTTACACAGAACATAGCTGAGGATTGCGGAATACAAATGACGGCCACTGTTTTCAAAAATGAAGATTGCAATCTGAAAGATTATTAACCTGAGACTCCAATGAGGATCCAATTTCCCTACATTCTCCCTTACAATTCTGAAGTAGAGAAATATAATGCCATTAAACTTTTTTTTCCTCACTTCTTTTCGAGACTACAAAGCTGGCTCATTTCTTCAGAGTACTGAATTAAAAATTTAGTTACTGGCACAGTGCAGGGGGGTTTGACACAAGCTGGAAACCATCCCGGTACATTAAATTAAGCTTCTCGAAAGCATTCCTCTCTCTTATGCAAAGTCTCTCCTCATTTTTCTGTCCCTTTCTCTACCCTCTCCACTCTCGACGTCCTGCCGTTCCCAGGCTGTTCGACAACTCCAACGAGGGCTTCAGGAACTGGGAGTTCATGACGGTGCACTGCTGGGGGGAGCGAGCCGAGGGCCAGTGGACCCTGGAGATCTCCGACTCGCCCTCGCAGCTCCGCAGCCCCGAGGTCATGGGTGAGCACTAATCATCCTCCTCTCTCCCCTCTGTGTGTGTGCGGTGCTTGCCTTGCGCTCGGCCTCGAGGTCAGTGGAGAGACAAAGTTGTCCTCATAATTAGCTACGGTGTTGTTTTACCCAAGAGGCCGTGAGGAGAGAGGAAATTCTGATGTGTATGGAAGCATTGAATTCCCATTTGTCTTCTGACTTCATTATTGGAAGTGTAGCCTTATTGCTCTGTGTTGTGCTGTCCCCTCAGTACATACAATCATCATCACGTATTGGAAATGTAGTCATTTATGACCTATTCTCACTGCTCCGGGTTGGCAAGCAAATTGTCGATGAAATGAGTTCTAAAAGCGCCCTTTCAGAGTCAGAGAATTTCAGCACCCTGTCAGAGAATTTCAGCACTCGTTTATTAAATGCACTTAAACAAAAACATTTTATTGGCTGCCCTTCCTCCTATTAATACACCCGTCACTTACACAACACACAAAACCAGGGCTGCCAGGACAAAGAAAGTCTGCTCACCTGAAAAAACTCAGCAAGTCATTTCATCTGACAAGCCGACCATTTTGTTGACCAGGTAAACTGAAAGAATGGACCCTGATCCTGTACGGCACTGCGGAAAACCCGTACCACTCTCACGGCTCCCACCATTCCCGCTCTCGAATGCTGGAAATTCAGAGCCCCGGCCAAGAGCTGCCGAGCCCCGCGCCGTCACAGGTGACCCCAGAACAGGAAGAGGAGGAGGAGGAGGAGTACAATGGTACGATTCATCCCACCTGCCCCGGCTGTGGCTTTCATCATGCTGGCTCAGAGCTACTGTTGGCCGTCCAAGAGCCTCATCCATTCTCTCTCTCTTTCCTCCTCTCCTCTCTCTCTCCTCTCTCCTTCCTCTCACTCTCTTCTTCCCACCGCTCCTCTTCTCTCTCCCTCCTTTCCTTTCTCTCTCTCTCCTCTCCTCACCTCTTCTCTCTCTCCTCTTCTCTCTCCCTCCTCCTCTTTCCTTCCTCTCCTCACCTCTGTCTCCTCTCATCAACTCTCCTCTTCTCTCCTCCTCTCCTCTCCTTTCCTTTCCTCATCTCTCTCTCCTCACCTCTCCTCTTCTCTCTCCTCTCTTCTCCTCTACCTTTCCTCTACCTCTCCTCTCCTCTTCTCTCACCTTCCTCTCCTCACCTCTCTCTCCTCTCCTCTTCTCTCTCCTCTCATCTCCTCTCCTCCCGCAGGCTCCTGCCACAGTGAATGTGGAGATCAGGGTTGTGATGGGCCAGACGCGGATCACTGTCTGAACTGCATCCACTTCAGCCTGGGCAACCTCAAGACAGGAAGGTAAAGTAGAGACTCCTGCTCCATCTGTTTTCACTTCATATATGTCATCCAGACAGCAGTCGACTCCCCTTACTCCTCTATGCTCCATCGACTCTCTTCCTGTTCAAATCCCCCCACATTTCATCAGAAACTGTGTCCAATGACCGAGATGAAGGCCGTATTTGTGTTTGATGTGAGTGAATAAATTTGTAGTGTTTTAAAAATCTACCATCATCCACCGCCTCCAAAGACAGCTCATGTGTTTGTCCCCTCGGCGTGCCGTAGGACCTGTGTGAGCCACTGTCCGCTGGGTTTCTTCGAGGACAGCGGCGCTCGGAGGTGCCGGCGCTGCCACCGCGCCTGCGAAACGTGCACGGGCCGCGCACCCCGTCGAGTGCCTCTCCTGCCGCAGAGGCCTCTTCCTCTACGCCCACGACAACACCTGCGTGGACTCATGCCCCGCAGGCTTCTATGCCGATGACGGTGAGTACAGAAACACACAGGCGCAAAGGCACGAAGGCTAACACCCATCCTGAAAGAACACATTCTCATGCTGTGTTGCATCAGCTGCAGCTATAGACTCCCCCCCCCCCCCCCCCCTCACGGATTGTTTGCTCATGTTTTTGTTTACAGGCATTGTGTATTCATCAGCCAGACAGACAACAGTAAACGCCAGCATTTTAAATTCCTACCATCTGTAGCAAATGTAACGGGCCAGAGAGGCATAATGTCCCCTCCTCAGACACATCTGGTAACCGCTTATTTAGTGCAGGAATTTTGCATATGAATGTGCGAAATGATAAGAGCAGGGGAGAAGACTATTTTGCAAAAGTTTCTCAGACAGATGTTTGGCCAAGAGCAGCAGTAGATCTTTTTAGATCGGTCTTTTCACTGCTCATTATTCACAGACGCTGCTGAAATCCATATGTAAACCTTTAACCAGTGTCTCTCCTCCAATCCAATATTCTTGGCTTTTCTTCTCTCTCTCTCTCTCTCTCGCTTTCTCTCTCTCTCTCTTTCTCTCTCTCTCTCTCTCTCTCTCTCTCTCTTTCTCTCTTTCTCTCTCTCTCTCTCTCGCTCTCTCTCTCTTTCTCTCTGTTTGATATAGTCCAGAGGCAGTGTCTGAGGTGCCATGAAAACTGCATGAAATGCCTGCGCGATGCTGATAGGTGCACAGCCTGCACCGAAGGCTTCAGGTAAACAGAACAGGTGATCATTAGTCTGCCGTGTTGATTCAGACTCTGCGACAGGCATGCTAAGCACGAGTGTGAGCGAGCGGGATGGGGGATGGGGGGGGGGGGGGGGGGGGGGGGTTTGGGAGATAATCTGACAGCCTGTCACCGAGTTGGCGAAGCCAGACCATGGCTTCACAGTCATACCTGCCGCTGAGTTGATCTGACTTTGAAGGGAGGCGGGCATTTTCCCACAAAGGTAAAAGTCTGGGGAAGCATTTTTACAAGATAAGGTATCTAAAGCAGGAATGCACACGAGGACGCCAGACGTTTAATGTGTGAAAGTGTAAATAAAGGAATGAATCGCGTCCTGTTTTTGCCTGCGGTACCCTTCTCTTGTCATTGCTTTTACCTCAACACACTACGGAGAGCCACTGAATTCGACCCATCTAGTTATAGGGCAGAAGGAACTCCATTGTGAATGGCTTCCCTCCCCTGTATCTCCAGTTGGAGCAAGAGTGAGGCAGCAAAGCTGTGGTCAGAATGCTCTGGTCAGAACTCACATCTGGTGATCTTTATGCATGGTTTTGTATGCTTTTCTCTCCCTGTCTGGCAGTCTCTCAAACCTGAAAGCTGTTTGTCGTTATCTGTTCTTAGAAAACACACAGAGGGTCCATTTGGTTTTAACGTTTCTAGACTTCTAAATGCCTTTTTAAATCATTAAGAGTGGGGACAGGTCAAGCTGACAGTACTCAGCAGTTTTGTTGTTGTGTTTTTAGATCAAGTGTACAAAGTATTTGCTGATTTTAGGTTTTTGTTTTTACAAGTCACTCTAGTTGAGTGGTTGAGTGAGTATTGCTTCACTTTGTCAGCGTTGCGCAGAGTAGACCTCTGCCTGTCGAAGTTTGTTTATGTCATGGCATGTTTGTCTTTCTCCTTAGCTTGGCAGGGATGACCTGCGTTCCAGAGTGTGCCAACGGAACATTCTTTCACCTGGAGGAAATGAAATGCAGTCCCTGCCACCTCTCCTGTTCCACCTGCACCGGTCAGTGTTGCCCAGGGCTTCCCGGAGGACCTTGCTCTCCCATGTGTATCTCATTGTGCATAACAGAGACAGCAGCAGTCTGTCTAGCAATCTTGTCTGTCTGGTAGACTTCCTGAGTCATGGCGACCATGTGGCTGCCACTACAAAAACTGTGTCAGAGGTCCCGGACAGAGCATCTGAAAAACCCACCGGTCAATACTCCATCTGACAATCGCTAGGTCCTAGTTGGACCTGGTTCTTTATGCCTGTATGAGATACGCTTTTCAGCTGTGTGTTTTCATACTCCCTCTCAGAGCAGTGTTTGTCATGGATGACGGTGTCTTTAGTCAGCCGTAGTGTAATAAACCTGCCGAAGGCTGCTCCCCCCCCCCCCCCCCCCCCCCCCCCCCCCCCCTTGTAAACTCATCAAATCTAATCTTTTTTTTTTTTTTTGCCAAATGCAGCAGGTTGCTATTTGTTGCCAGTGCATTTGTGTCAAAGCTGAGCGGATTCTATTGAATGGGATAGGTCAACAAATTAAAGGCCAATCCTTGGCTTGGCATATTGTGCATGCATGGAGAGCGGCGAAACCTCCAGAGATGGATGCAGCGCGCTGCACTGCTTAATTTGTCCATCTATTCAGCTGCCTCTGCAACTGCAATAGCAGTACAGACAGGAGGGTGTGTGTGTGTGTGGGGGGGGGGGGGGGGGGGCGTTGCTGGAGGCTGAGGGGACAGAACTGTCACAGGGGCGGGGGTGGTACTGAGTCTTTTTTATGCTCACAGGGCCAGGGAAAGAAGAATGCATCCGGTGCGCCACAGATTTCCTACAGCAGGACTGGATGTGTGTCCCAGAATGCAGTCCTGGCTACTACGAGCCTGAGGCCGGAGGTTTCCATCACAAGATGTGCCGCAAGTAAGTCGCAATACCCATCAAGCCTGTGGACTTGCTGAAAGATTGTATTCTGTGTCTGAACTCAATGCAGTGGCATGTGAAAGTCTTTCTATCAGTAGTATGAAAGAAAAAAAAACTTCTGTATTCAAACATGGTATTTGAGGGTAAAACTCAATTTTACCGACACCATGAAAAGGGTCATGTCCTTGTAATGGATTTGATTGAGCAGATGCTTGCAATACAAAAGTCATGCAATCTAAAGGCCAATGCCCACACGTGTCAATTGATGGCAAAGTTTATAACTCCATTACTTTTAACAGAGCAAAGCCCATTGGCAGTGTCTGACGCACGTCGACGCCAAAGTTTTGAAAATCTTTTGAGCGTCAAATCCATAGATTTGAATGTCGCCGCTAGTGGGCTTTGGCCTTTACACCATGCATACCTGAGAGACAAATGCATTATATGTACAGTATATTATACTTCAGTGGACAAATAGTGTTGTTGGAGATGACAGTCTCTCTACATTTGGTCTCTGTAGGGGATGAGAGAACTGAAGTAATAGCAAACAGCTCAGCTACAGCGGGGTGATGCTGTTAAGAATATATACAAGTTGCGAGACCATTTGAGGTCTGTGCCTCCCACAGTGATTGGATCATCAAGGGTTTTTTTCACTGATCTACTGGAGTAGCAGACACTCTTATCAAATAACCAGGCTACCAGGCCAAGAACTATTCCCTCAGTTGTAATGGAGAAAATGGGAAATTAAGTGTCTGCTCATAACCAGGTATCTTGTTCAATGCGTCTCGATATTCAAATGTCATCGTGTGGCCCTATTCTCTCAAGATGATGTATACATTGTCTATTTTTTTGTTTGTTTGTTTGTCATGTTTATTTGTTTGTTCGGTTTGGTTTTCCCTCTTTCTTTCATTTCCATAATTGTCTATAAATCAGTCCCCTGGGGCAATAAGAGAGCACCAACAGAAGTGACAGTGGTATAAATCTCTCACCTGCGCCAACACCCAAAAATTGATGGTCCCATCAGAGCACTTCAGATCACAGTAATGGCTGAGAATAAGGCCAGCACAACACAGGCGGCTGACACATGCTCTTTTTTCTAAATCAAACCCTTGCTTTATGAGAGCCGTCAGAAGCAAATAGAAGCTTTTAAAGAAGGTCATGCTCTGCGATTGCACACCAGCCGGTGGTGCCTCTCTCCAGGAAATTAATGTGCCCCCCCCCCCCCCCCCCCCCCGGGTCACTCAGCAGAGCACAATAATAAAAGACGACGACTATAAACTATCTGTTCGAGCAGTAACCCAGCGATCTCGACATAGACAAACAGTCCCTTAATGCAGCATACCACATGATGACAGAGGGACGAACTCTGCATGAGAATTTACAGAGATTAAAAAAATGGTTAACCCAATAAAAAATGATGTGCCAAAGCCAACAGTTTGTTTTTGAGATAAACATCCCAAAGGCCCACCCGTGCTCTTTTTCTAAGAATGGGAAGAACACACAGAGCACTGTTCATCAGCAGAAGACAATCATCTATTGTTGTTGTTGTTGTAGCTGTTCTTCTGTTTCTTTTAATCACACAATGTGTTTTATTCAGCACTTTAGACTATATAATGCTTTCAAAGCGGTTTGATCTGCTGTGGGGACAGCTTTTGAGAGTTATATTTAAAAAGTCACAGAGAATGCATAATAGGCTGTACAAAGAGAGCACTCGGCATCATGCTAGGCATCACCCTCATCTTTGACTGTCCTGAAAAATGAATTTTAACAGAGGTGCTCTGGGAATACTTTAATCACACTGAATCTCCTTTTCCCTTGCTTTCCCATCCCCACTGATGGAGAATGATATCTCTCCACATGCTGGGATGTGTCACCTTGCTGAATGACCCCAATGCTCCTCACCACTCCCTCCTCAGATGGGCATCCCTGATAAATATTAATGGCATGATGCTCCGGTGTTTGTTTGAGTCAGTTCACCACCACAGGGAGAAATAAAAAAAAGGAAAAAAGAGTTCCACTCTGCAACGTCATTTTTTTTTTCCAATTCTCATCCCCAGGGAGCCTGGCTTGTGTGACATCCAAAGGTTTTTTTTTTCTGCCACAGTTCCAATCCCGCCACCCGTCTCACTCATACCTGCTACCTGTTGTTTGTCCAGGTGTGAAGAGAATTGCTTGAGTTGCGAGGGCCCAGGGCTGACGTGCACCAAGTGCAAAGACGGCTACAACCTCATCAGCAGGACCTGCATCGTCAACGCCACCTGTAGCAATGGTGAGTGCAGGAGTGTGTGTGTGTGTGTGTGTGTGTGTGGAGAGGTGTTGGATGTGAGGCATGGCTGAACAGGAGCAAGCTCAGCAGCTTGGGAAATAAAAGGCTCTGAGCGCGTTGCGGCCGAGCAGATTGCGGGGCGGCTGTAACAATGTCACGGCAGTGATTCACGTCACGCTTAATATTCCTCAAGCTTGGCGAAGGAAACCGTCGCAGCTGGGGGAGTCTTAATTGGCATCGGGGAGTTTTTTTGGGGCTCCGAGGTGCCTGGTGGGGGTAATATGGTGTCAACGTGTTTAAGTGAGTGGCGGGGCGGAAGGAGTGTGTGTTAAAAACCCTGCTCCCTAGTCTCCCGTTATCCCCTGTGACTAAATGGAGGTCTGTTAATTACGCTTCTAAGTGCATGTCAGATGGAGACAAAAGCCAGTCGAAAAGGAGTTGCTCTCAGCTCTTTTCGGCATTTGTCCCTCTGTGTGAAGCCTCTGAGGTTTCGATCCACCCGACCTCGCAAAAGTTAGTTGCACAACTCCTCTCGTCTCCTCTCTTTAGCCGGAGCCTCTCGAGGCGCTCGGGTTTCCGCGGGCGCTTGTCACCGGGCCCACCAGAGGGAGGGAGAGGCGATGTGAGCTGCGTTTGAAAGAGCCGCATGCCGCAGCTGTGGTGTGCCAGCGGGGAGGCCAGATTGGCAGGCCAACAACAATGTTGCTATGAGTAAACAGAGCTCTGGGCAGTGCACCCTTGCATGGGCAGGGGTGCGTCACGTTACATAACACCACAGCCCACAGACCTAGCTACCAGGACACTGCCCAGCTGGGCCTCTAGAGATGGCCACTTCTATTCCACCAGATGAGAGAGAGAGAGAGAAGCCTGGGCTGGGCAGCGCTGGGCTGGACTGGACGGGACGGGCAAGAGGTCACACAGAGGTCAAGGGGTAGGCGCTGGGCTGGGGCAGGAGAGTGGGAAAGAGTGTGCATTTTGTTGGGGGAACAGGGAGCAGCTGGAGGAAAGGGGTGGGATGACATGAAGCACCAAATGGATCTGAGGGAGATGCCTGCACTGACTGCCTGATTTCGTTTGTCTCTGCCCCATGTAGCGGACGAACTGTTCTGTGAGATGGTCAAGTCCAACCGCCTGTGTGAGAAGAAGCTCTTCCGCCAGTTCTGCTGCAGGACCTGTCTGATGACGGGTTGAGTAAGTGAGAGAAAGTGAAAGGGTGCCTGGAGAAAATGGAAAGTCAGCCTACCCAACTCGCAAAACATGTGATTCGATGTACATTTTAGTTAGTTAATGTCTGTGATTTTATTGAAAATAATCATCATTTTAATTAATCCCTTCAAGGGGCATATATATATTTTTAAATCTGTTTTATAAACTTCATACAGTATGCAACATGTACAAATTGTTTATTTTCTAATTAAAGGCTGCATCACTAAGATCTCAAAAGTCTGTACAACTGTAAATTGAAGTAAATATCTATGAACCACTGTCATCAGAATTTCATTTTCAACAATTTGCAAATTTAAAGTGAGGACTTGAACAAGGATTTTGAATAAAAACCATGTGAAATGTTATGCTATAAAAAGATTTTGCATTTTTAGATGAACATATTAGTAGATGAAGTGTTCTAAGTAAGCTGTGTAACGCAGTTGTAAATTTTAGAAAATGTTTTTGATGTCACAACTGTGTTTCAAGATGTTATGATGGCAAAATAAATCTGAAAGAGGTTGGAAACCGTCTCGCATTCAATATACCCTTGAATTCAAATCTTGTGGTATTTTAGTAATCTTATGTACAATTAACTTTTTATTGTCTGCAACATCCTCACTGTAACCTGCAGTGGCAGCCTTTCATATGTTTGTGTGTGTGTGTGCGTGTGCGTGTGCGTGTGCATACACGGCATGTGTGTGTGAGTATGGGTCTCCTACTCCATGAAGAAAATCAGTGACCTTTTGTCCTGATCACATATTCTCCATGGTAAATACGCATCATTTGGCTCTGATCTCACTGCCATTGCCAAACACTGAGGACTTGAACTTTACTGGAGGTGTTTACATTTCTTATCAGAACACTACTTAGCCAGGGTGACTTGAGTGCATATCAACCGAGCTGCTCTATAGCCAAACGCCTCTTAAAGCTGATGGGTCATTATTTCAGAATGCAAGTATTTAAATGTATAATCTATTTTCATTGATGTGACAAACAGATGGTCTTTCCTTAGTGTTTTTACATATGAGCTCCATTTGAGAGATGGCCACATTGTTGCTGCTTGTACATTCAGTTTTTACAGGAGAGGAGTATTGTCTCTACTGAAGATGAGCTTTCTAAAGCCCATCATATCCAGGGAAATAACAGAAATAAGATCACACAGTTTTTAGGGGAAACGCTGGGGTCCCTAATATGGAGGTCCCCATATTTTGTTGTATTCTTTCTCGTCACATTTAATTGCTGGTGACTATGGACTTCTTGTCAAAGTCTGCCACCCCTTGGATAATAATGTAACTGCATGATGCATGCTTACACTGATTTTTCCAATCCAAGTTAGATAAGTTAACCAAATAGATGCTGTGTTTACTTACCTATTTTAAGAGATATAGCCTGCACCACTTCTAAAATATCATATTCAGTAGCACAGGTGTTATATGCACATTTAACCTGTAAATATTATGTTGCTGAGCAAAGAATCTAGATGACAAGTTGAATGGAAGCTCTCAAAAGATGCATAGATTTACCCCGTGTAGAAAAAGCAACCGGTTGCATCATCACATTATTCCCTGAGAGCCATCTTGTGTTAAAACTACAGGTCCTAATTTTATATAGAATACTGTAAGCCTATTTTTGATTAGGAATTCCTTGGGTATACTCTGGGCTTAAAATTAAATTTAGAGTGTAAAATATAATCTTTTTTTTTTCTTCATGTAAAAATGAGTTTACTCCTAAATGGGGTTTTTTCAGCCACAAAAAAAGATAATTTTGTTATTGTTTGATACTGCTAAAGTTGTCTGGTCTCTCTTTCAAATGTTATCTGTGAGACCAGCAGTGTGAGTGCCTGTAGCAGCCAAAATGATCATTTCGATTTAAAAAGATTGGCCTATTTAATTCCTAAGAGCCATGATATTTATATCAATGGAAAAGCCGTGGTTTTGTTTGGCCATTGTTTGCACCTTCTTTGTAGGCTAATGAATATTAGAGTAGGCTAATTAAATAAGCCATTTCATGTCTTTTTGTTTTAAAGGGACACCAGGCAAGCCTAATGCTTTTTCTCTACGAAACTCCCCCTCACTCGGTCTGAAGCTCTTTTCCTTTTTTTTGCATCTTCCGTCAAGGGTTTTCGCTGCTTCTTCGCCGGCTCTGCCATAATACACACGTTTGCAACAATCGCTAGCGTTTCGTTAGCCTCCCTCTGTGCTGTGGATGCAGGATGGAAACTGAGGGCTAGTCCACACGTACGAAACCGATCTTTTTTTCCTCCGTCTTCCCTGAAACCGCATCAAGAATATTTGCGTCCAAACGGATCCATCTCAACACGACTCAACACGTTACTTTATACCCCAGGCCTATAGGTGGCACTGTTTCTTTATAGAAATTGACCAAAGTTTGTGTGCTTTACGAACAGACAGAATAGGCTATGACAAAATGGCTAGTGCAAGGAAACCAGAATTGTTTGTGTGGACTGATGGTGAACTGTCAACTGTAGTCAACTGTAAAACTAATAAACTTTACTTTACGGTTTGTGAAGGGTGCAGTCCCGTCCTTTATTTGGCTAACGCAGGTAGGCCTACTAATCACCTTTACTTTCTTTGGTTGTAGGATAGTCCGTGATTCACATTAGTTTTGGCTATCACCGCAATTAGGCTACAAGGCTTACCCAAGTTCTAGGGTATTCTGTCGCCACATTTATAATATTGCTATAAAACCTTCGTTAGTAACAGTCAATACGTTTGCCTGCATCAAATCAAATCGCGCATTTGCATTCAGTGTGCTACCAGCTTAACGTGAGTTCTAAGCGTCTTTGTATGCTTATATCTGATTTCACTCGACTGTGAATGCATGTATATATGTTGTAAGACATGTAAAATAAATGAATGACACTGGCACTACGCACAAATTAATGTAGCCTAAACTTACACCGCACTTTCTTAATAACTTAAGTTCTCTCGCGTCACTGACAGTAGCTAGAATGCATTAAAAAACACCGGGGAAAAACAGTGTCATAAGCTATCGGCGCTGCGCAGCACCAGTTGTGATATTTATCTTACGGAGTGTAATCGTAGGTAATGTCATGTATGAAAACTAGTATTGTTAGGCAATACTATAAGTGCAAGTCCAGGGCAGCTGAGGTGTGGCGATGACATCATCGATACGCAAGCAGGATGTGCGGTTTCGCTGTCTAAACGAATTCAAACGGGCTACGGTTTCAGATTTCTCCACTCTGGGACCAGGTTTCAGAAAAGTGCGGTTTTGGGCAGTGCGTTTACAGGATTCGTTTGGACGCTCGGCCAAGACGAAGCAAAACCTCTGCGTTTAACCTAAAAAGCGTCTCCGTGTGGACGGGCCCTGAAACTGCTTCGGTCGCCGGGTACGATACACTGAACTTGCAAGCGGGATATTCTTCCTACAGGCAGTAGGGGCGGGCGAGAGAGTCTTCATTCGCCCTGTAATGAGTCATTTAACCATACACCGACTTACGAAGATGAGTAATTAACACGAAAACGTTGCCTGGTGTCCCTTTAATCCCCAAATGAGCCTAAACTGGAAGATGTATTGTGTTCAGACTCTAATTATACAGTCAATACTTTAGACTTGAAAAATTACAGCCTTAGTTAGCGTATTAGACTTATGGCGGCCTTACATTGTACGATTTTGGCCTGTTTTCACAGGGCACATTAAATTTGGTGGGTATGTAGCCCCACTAGACTTTTACGCAAAAATTTCGTTTCGTCCCCGGGGGCCACCCCCCCCGCCCCCCCTGCTGGGCCCCCGAACCGCAAAAAAAGCAGTTTTTCCTAAATAATTACCTGAACCGTGGCACTGAGGAGGAAGAATCTTTTATGGTATGTTGGTCTCAAGGGCCTACATCAACCTGGCCCATAATCACTCATTTGTGATTTGCACCCCCCCGGTAAAAAATGACAATGCAATATTATTCTGCTTTAATCGCCCCTATCTTCAGTTAAGATGTTCAGAACTGCACCAAATTTTATGTGTATGATTGACCTGGCATTCTCTGGGGGTATGCCAAGTTTCGTAGAATTTCATCCATGGGGGGGTCTAAAAAAAATTAGGTTATGTGTACATTTAGTGACTGTACACTCATTGGCCTGTAGATGGCGGTGCACACATATACACATGCACACACACACACAGGCACCCACATACTATCGGTATTATAATATAGAACGGCCGATACATAATTACAAATTCAGTAGGATTAAAAGAAAGCCAAAATAAATATTAATCATCATCATCATGGCTGCATTTCCAGTATTGGCGATAAGTAGTCGTTTGTCCACTAGATGGCGCATCGTTGCAGTGAGACGTAATTTTGTTGGAAGTTAAAGGTGGGTTGGAAAAACAATGATCCCTTCCTACAAGGACTGTACCGCAGAGAACGTCTAATAAGGATAGGACGATGTTCACATGAAATGTAATTCCCATTTCTTCTTGAAGCCGAAATAAATCTGAGGATGTTTATCGGACATGCTTGGTTTTTACTGCAGGTACGTTAATCTTATAATATCAATAAGGACCTAGGTAATGTTACCGTTAGCGTTGGTTGAGTGATGGAGGCCAATTTGATTGATTGCATTTGTAGAAAACTATAAATGCGGTTATACCAAGCAAATTGATAGCAGCACTGTAATTGTATCTTTCGACTGTCATTTGTTGCACGTGCTACAAAAAATCATTCTGTGCAATGGAAGATTTACCAACGTTACCGGTCTGATACAGTTTTGCCTATACATGCGTGAGACTGAGACGCCTGTTTATTTTGTTTTAAGTGCGTGCAGGGTGTGAGAGGGAAATCGATGTGCTTTGATTCCAGTTTGGTAGTTGTAGTCTGTGAAATTAAAAAGCACGTGTGTGTGAAGTATCCAAACAATGACACCTTAATTTCATTATGGCTGCTTTAGCAACACACTTTAAGCTACTGTGTAGTGGGTCCCATTTAGAAGTGGCTACTTCATTCGCGCTTTCCTTGACTCATGGAGCTGCGTGAATTTTATTACAACTTTTCGCCACGATATGGCAGTTTAAGTCCGCTTGATGGCCTACTTTAAGGCGTAAGCCATTGGTTTCCAAAGGAGATTTTATCTGTGTCGCCAGCATAGCCTATTGACAATTTATGTTGTAAATAGGCCTACCTTATAAGCCTACCTGTAGCTTAGGGAAGCTAACAGCTTTCTATTCTATCTCGTTTGTTAGTTACAGTTTTGTCATAACTCCCTGATGCATTTTTGCATTTAGAATAGCCAGAGCGTGGATATCTCAATCGGAAAATTAAACAATATCGGGTGAACCCAGCCTGATCTGCCCGCTATTTATTTTTTGATTTCTTAAAAGATTGAGCTTGGTCTGGTGAAAGCCAGACTAGCCATGGACCTCAGTTACACAATGCAAGGGAACATGAATCAGCCTATATTTGCACGAACAATAACGGACAACAGCTCTTCAACTTTGGCCCGTTAAAATGTGTATGAACAGTCTAGCGACGCATATTTCATCAAGGCCCATTTGGACATGTCAGTTATTTGCACCACTGGTTAGATGTAAAACAGCATTTCGTTTCAGACTACTGTTACTTAATTTGTGCATTAACAATAACGTTTCAGACTACTGTTACTTAATTTGTGCATTGACAATAAAGTATTACATGAACTAAAGATGACTAAAATCTTAGAAGAAACATTAACAAAAAATCCATCCATCCAAAAATGACCTTTGTTTTTGATAGCTGTTGAAAACGGCATGGAACTGACAGAGATGTTTTTGTTTATAAATAAAAAAATAACTAAATAAATAACATTATGCTGATACCTTTTGCTTTTCCCAAATACAATGTAGCCTACAGGTGTAAGTGACCTTTCATCAATCCAGTTGCAATGGATGAACTGTGATGAACTGCCCTACTTGTGATTGTTTAGAGAGTTTAAAGGTTTAATAACAATGCTACATCTTCTTTGGCTATTCTACAATCTATTCACCTTTTCACAGGCTACTTTCTGTGCAGCTGCACACACATACTCAGGCATGCCAAACAAGCATACACAAAAGTTTCAAGAGTGGGGGATGGAGTAAAATATGGAGACAAATTGAAGTGATTCATTTTCGCGGAACGGATGTACAGGACTGAACGGCGGTCATATTTTGTACCGCTATGCGGTACATCTAGTTCTTACAATATTTGTCATTTCTTATACATATTTAGTCGGCTCTTCCACGTGACAGAACAACTCTATATCGGTTATGGATGTCACGCATGAAACAATGCTGCAGAAACACGAAAATACAACTTTGAGTTTAGTAGGCTATCATTTCAGTTCCTGTTTATCTATTGCACGATGGGTAATAATTTAAAGGAATCTAGTTGCAGTCTTGTAAATAGTGACCCTGCAAGATCCCTAGTCATTGCAAAATCATAGTCTGTGACTTAAAACCTCTACTACTTGTCTTTAGATGTGAGAGGGTCTGAGACTGTAGTCTTTCAACAATCTTTTCCAAATCTTTCCAGAGTCTGTCAGTGTAAGGAGAGCTTTACTTGTTTGGATACAACCTTTAGCAAGCCATTCGTACACCCTGCAGTGAAGTGTCAGACATAGGCCTACTAAATTTGAGTCATTTACCTACCATCCCCCAAAGTGACCTCCGATCCGGTAGGTGGCAACAAAGGAGCTCTAAATACTTGCAGGCGGCAAAGGTCTAAAGCAGACAAATACTTCCGGTCGGCAGCGTGTTCAAGTTCCATGGTCCGTAAGTAGCTGTGGTCCGAATCAATCTAAACTGGACATTTGTAAGGTGTACTTGAACACAAGTCGACATGGTAAAATTGTCTGCAGAGTTGATTGAGCAGGCCGCTCAGTACACCAACCCCGTGCGAGACAGAGAACTTGATCTGCGTGGTGAGTCCCTCGCTAATTAGCTAAAAGTTCCCCTGCTAGCTAACGTCTGGTTGAAACAATAAGGCCAGGATTAGCCAGGGCAGTAGTTGGAAACATTAATATTACGTTGATGTTTATAACCAAGTAATGCACACTCTCTATGGTTCGTTTGCAGTAGTTAATAAGCCGCTTTGATTTGTTAACCTGTGCTTTCCACTTTGCGTAGGTTATAAAATACCCGTCCTTGAAAACCTTGGCGCCACTCTGGACCAGTTTGACACCATAGATTTCTCCGACAATGAAATCAGGAAGCTTGATGGTTTTCCGTTGTTAAAGCGGCTTAAAACTCTAATAATGAACAACAACAGAATATGGTAAGTTATGGAACAAGCGCTATTGAAGGTATACAATCTGGTAATTTGCAGCTCGTTAACGTTAGCATTCTGTCAATCAGTAAGCGCTTTCAGATATAACCACCGGAGTATATGCGGAGGTCCTACCCTTCGGATGATTCAGATATGATGCTAACCTGCGGACCTTATACGGACGTATGTGTGAACGACATACACGCACATTGTAGAGTTCACAAGATGCGAGATATGACGCAGAATACATGCGGCCGCTGCCTGTCACAGCTGCTTTTTGTTTACAAAGTGTAGCCTATGCATTATGTAGGCTAAAGAAGAGAAATCTATTGTGCGTAGGCTAATACTTGAAGTAGGCACGTAAGTGCGCACTTGAAATTGACCTACAGTATTTGTATGTGTGCTTCGAATAAACACATTTATCTGTTTTCAACGTTGTACCAGAATCTGGTTTGCGTTGGAGACAGAGAGCATGCACAAACTTTATGGTAGTCTACCAGCCAATTCAGTAGGCTAACTTAAGACTTCAAGGCCATCATACAACGTTTTTAAGCAACAAACAAAATACAAACATAACAGTGAAGTTGTTCGTTTTTTCATGGTTTATTTTTTTCCAAAAGCATCCTCTCCCCATGTGTCTATTGCATTTACGTAAGGAGCTTGGTACAAAGTTGGGTTTTCTTCGTTTTTATTTTCTAAGTCACAGAAGTTTGCATTGTTTTGCAGGGAAAATATGTACTGGTGCACCAGTTTCACTTGTTATGCGTTTATTCCAAAAAAGATTATGTATTAGAAAAGATTGAACTTGCTCTATTTTTAAAATGTCGCTCTTAAATGTCCTATATTCTAGGTAGACTCATTAGACCCCTGTGTATGGTGGTGGTGTTTTTTGTTTATGGTTGCTGTCTTGCTGCATCGAAACCAATCAAACACACAGTATCACCAGACAGCCATATGTTAAGTGGTAATTCATGGTTTAAATTGTTGTGTGTTCAACATTATAATATGAAACCCTCTTTCCTACTTCTGTTGAAATAATAGCCGAATAGGTGAGAACCTTGAACAGTCCTTACCTAGTATGAAGGAGCTCATTCTCACAAACAACAACATTCAGGAGCTGGTAAGTTTCTAGAATTCTTTTCAAGGGAATGATGTACATAGAGAACATATTCTGTATCTGTAATGATCCATATTTTACTCCACTCTCTTGCCAGGGTGATCTTGACCCTCTTGCCACAGTGAAGACACTGACACTCCTCAGGTAACATGCTTGGATTTACTGTAGTATGTTCAGCACTTGGATATTGCTGTAAGACTCCAATTAAATGTCTGTTACTCTTTGTATATTTCAGCCTGTTAAGAAATCCCGTAACCAACAAGAAGCACTATCGGCTCTATGTAATAAACAAAATTCCCCAAGTTCGCGTTCTTGATTTTCAGAAAGTCAAGCTGAAGGTACAAATCTTGTTTTCATAAATGCACGTAGGAGTAGGTTTTGAATCTTTTTTTTTTTTTTTTAATTGACATGAATTATTATTTTGTATGCTGCACCAGGCTAAATGATTGTTGACCAGCCTTTAAATTATGGCCTTTTGTGTCCTGTCAGTGTACACATGATCACATATCTTTTTGTTTTTGTTTTAAAATGAATTTCAAGTGACTTATGAACCAGAATGGATGCATATTGCCTTGTCTCTTGGCACACATCCTCCCATGACTTTGATGTCATGATTTGAATCTTTCACTTTAATTGTGTAATGTATCATCATAGGAACGACAAGAGGCGGAGAAAATGTTCAAAGGCAAACGCGGTGCTCAGCTTGCAAAGGATATTGCCAAGCGTACAAAAACGTAAGATGAAAATCCTTGAACTCACCACAGCTCTTCTGAATCACTGCGGTGCAGACTGGGTTATGATGACAGCAGAACCATTTGGAACGAAAATGCAGAAAAGCGACATCTGCAATTCTTGCTTGATTAAAGTCAATTTTGCTGTGAAATTTGGAAGAAAAGAAATAAGTTAAAGAAGCAATCATAACCCCCTCAAACAGTGTTGAAGAAAATGGCTGTTTCAAGGAATTGTCTTGTATCAGTTTATTGACAAAGATAAGATGCTACACTACAGATCGAAGCGATGGTTGAAAGGTTCAAGAGGCCGGGCAGCAGAACAGCACTGCTAACTTGAGTGTGTGTTTTTCAGGTTTACCCCTGGGGCTGTACTTCAGGCTGACAAGAAAAGGACAGGACCCTCTCCTGCTGATGTGGAGGCTATAAAGGCAAGGATGGGTCATGTATTTTGTGTCTCTTATTATTTTATTGTTTGTTTTGTTATCGTGGTTAAGAAGTTCTGCTAATGTGGGATGTTCTTCAGAATGCCATTGCCAGTGCAACATCACTGGCAGAAGTGGAGAGGCTGAAGGGAATGCTCCAGTCTGGACAGATTCCAGGCCGAGACTTCAGACAAGGTCAGAATTTTTGTCGAATACGATTTTATATTTAATCTATGAACAATGTTAATAATGCTGTTGGTGAATTGTGACTACTGTGAGTAAATGCCTCAACAATCTTCTTGGGCTATTAACATTTCAAAATGTGCCGCATTTTACATTTGCCAGTTACAACAATGGGAATGCTGATGAACAGGTATACAAGTATACCTCAAACAGTGTTAAAGACCCTGTATTTGGTCTGGCAAGGTATTCCTGAAACTGTGACTGCTGAACTGTGTAGTACTGAATTGTGGAGTTGGACCATTAAGACGTACATGATCCTTTTTGTGCAGTCCTAAAACGGTGTATTGATCATGTGGTGATGTAATGAGTTTCCCATTTAGCATAACCCCCCCCCCCCCCCCCCTTAACAGAATATTAAGGTATTAAATATTCTATATTAAATTCTATTTGATTAGAATTTTAATAGAATTGAAAGGGTTTGTGTATTTCCGTTCCTATTCCGAAAAGCTATGTATACAGTCAATTGGGTTACTTGCTGTAGCCTCGGAATAGGATGTGCCCCATGTAAACAGATGGCACAAATTTTTCACCTGGAATAGCTTAATTGGAATGACAAAAAAAACTGTCCATGTAAACATGGTGACTGTATCAATTTACACTGGCAACGCTGAACACGCATATTATGGCTGTTAAAAGTAGAGTAAATCGTAATTTAACGCTTCACTTCTATTTTGGAGCTTATGTGACGCGTACATGTAAAAAAACATTTGGATAAACACATTGTCACACATTAGGCAGTGTAAGTTGATTGTGGTGGTAAGTAAGAGTTGAATGAGGAGATGGCCAAACCCCAGAAACCCAAAAGTCCTGTATTTAATACAGGTTATATCAATAATAAACTGATGTGCTGGCTTTAAAAATTGCTTTTAAAAGTTTACTGTATAGTTGGAACAATTATTTTGTTGATATTTGGTTTTTCATCTCTGGGCTACAACAGTTTATGTTGAGTTTTTGCTTGTCCGGAGCGTTTGCCATGTCTTCATATCCTAGATGTATCATCTCTGAATCCCAGAATTTGAATGTAATATTCTGTATAAAGTTTATAGTGTGTTATATTGTCTCTTCTTGATTGGCTGTGATGGTAAAGTCTGCAGTTACCTTTGTCTCAAAGTTGTATCTTTTTTTTTGTGTGTGTGTGTGTGTGTGTGTGTGTGTGTGTGTGTGTGTAGCAGGTGCCCCGGGCATGGTGGAGGAGGAGGAAGAGGAGGAGGAGGAAGAGAACGAGTCCATGCAAACAGAATCTGAGATGCAGACGGATGAAGGTGTTGTGAGAGGACAGATGGAGGAGGAGGGGGAGGGTGAAGAGGATGGTGGAGAGGAAGATGGCGGAGAAGAGGATGATATGGATGAAGACTCACACGTGAATGGATCTAGTTAAGAATTTGTAAAGTTCAAGTGGTTGCTTTATGTTTCTGTTTTACATCCTGAGAGGATGTTGTATCAGTGTATGCCTTTTTATGTTGCTTTTTGCTTTGTAAGATAAAAAAAAATAAAGGTTTTTTTGTTTTTTTTTAAATAAAGATCTTTGTAAATACCATTATGTTTTCTGTGTTCTGTTTACTGTGGACTGTGAACCATCATAGCAAGGCTTCCATAGTCGAAGCAACCGGGCTTAAAGTGGGCCAGAACGGTCTTCTGGCACGTCAGATTGATTAATAAATGAATAGATTAATTCATACCAACTATATAGCGTGATGGTATGTTAGAGGGTTCTTTCATTTGCCCTCATGTCAGGCCTTCAAGCGACAGCATGTGTACTCAGTGGTGCGGATTATGCATCATCTCCCTCCACTCAACGGAGTGGTACATGTTGACCCTTAGCCCATGGACTATAACCAATCGAATACACATGACTTTCAATCCTAATACTATATGTAGCTCTGGTCCCATAGTAGTAAGATAAAAATGTTAACAAGAAATAAACTTTCCCACTGTATAATATGGCACATAATTTAATTAAAATCGGTAGGCTATTTTCCCACCACTGGGTGCCGGTCAGAAAATGGTCTACCAGGTACAGTGGGAAAGTTTATTTCTTGTTAACATTTTTTTCTTAATACTATGGGACCAGAGCTACAAGAAAATACCATATTTAGCGGGGGGGTTGCATGTGGACCCCATCCTAGTCCATAGACTAACTGCATCTAAACCATGTAATAAAGAAATCGTTGAACTGCGTATTTTGCCAAATATTTTTTCAAACTTTTCTTTATTAGACAGTCAAATGCAGATGTTAACCAGACTGCTGGATACAGCTGATCACTGTTCTACCAATGCAAATTCGAAATGTGTGACCAAGTACAACCCTCCACGTCAACAAATGTCGTGTACCGGATTCTGAACAGGAAATGAGACCTACTGCTTCTGCTTGGATGCTAGTTAGTGCCATAACGTCAATGCTAACTTAGGAAATCTTATTTGAAAGCTAAAAGGGCACAACAAGTTTTGTACTGGTAGTTGACAGTACTTGCAAGGGAATTTGTTCGGCTCTCGGAGAAAATGGAGGCAGACGAAAATCCACCTGATATCAGATCAACGTCAGCGTTGAAAAACCAAGATTTAAGTTTCCTTCAGTTAAACGGTAACGTTACTACGAACTAGCAAACATGGACAGCGTTAGCCTATTTTCAGATGTGATGTTAAATTATTCGAACCGAACCATAGACAGTAAGCTTTTGGGTAGATGTTATTTTTACGTTGTCGTTGCGTATAATTGGTGGTAGCAACATTTTCAACTGTCTATCTATAACATGGTTGTCTATGCTTGTTGTTTTGATCGTTATGCTGCCTAGCTAACTAGCATCGTTAGCTAATGCTATCTCATATAAACAACATCTAGGAGCTATATAGATAGTGCTATGTGTTTATGATATTTAGCAGATGTTGTTGTCTAAAGCGACGTACAATGACATCCGTTAAATTAAACATTGCGTTAAATTAAAAACGTCTAACGTTAACGTTACACATTAAGTTAGCATCTACACATGAACAGATTGATGTTGAACGTGTAAGGTAACCATGTTACCCAACTCATTTAACCCAAGCTAATGTTTGTGTTCACAGTTGCTGTGCTCTTGGCTGATTATGGCTGGTATCTTCTATGCTTGTGTATTGGAGTTTACGTGGTGCTTCAACATTTGCAAAAGAAGAGGCCCCGTCAGGACCAAAGTGCTACTCCAGGAGAAGTTCCAGGTCCTAAAGGTCTCCTAGAATAGTAAACAGCTATCGTCGTTTCTTCTGCAGACTATCCAATAGGACTATTGCTGTGGCTGAGAATGTCGTATGTTGATCTCTTCTTCCAGATCCCGTATCTGTAGTGAGGCGCCAAGAGGCATTGGAGGCTGCAAGGAAAAAGATGCAAGAGGAGCTAGATGCGAAAGCTGCTCTTTTCCTAGAAAGACAGCAGGAGGTGACATACGTTTGATATTCTGGATTAAAATGTGAATCATGGTCGATACACACCTTACAAATTGCATTATGTTTACTACAGCTCGAAGAGGAGAAGAGACAACAGAAGATAGAGAAGTGGGAGAGTATGAAAGAAGGAAAGAGTTTCAAAGGGAATTCCAGGGTCACACAGGCAAGCCAGTCATTTTAATGCTGAAGGCGTTTATACCCTGGTGTACAGTACACGCCTTACAGAGATACTGATTCTATTGTAATGTCCTGTCTTTTTTAATTTGATTGTAATTTTACTGTCTATATAAACTTTATAATTCTTTGTTATTAAAAGTCATTATTCATTTATCAGTTATTGTTTATGTTATTGCAGAATTCTGATGAAGCCGGTTCATCAACAGTGCTGAAGCCAAAGTCTGATAAAAAGTCTCTGCGCAGTACTGGTAAGTGTAAGCACATCTTATAGCTCATGACTTTTTGCATCTGATGACGTAGTTAAGCTGCATGTTAACATGCTGATGTTAATTGCAGGATACAATCCCCTGAGCGGTGCAGGTGGGGGCAGTTGCGCTTGGAGACCAGGGAGAAGAGGTCCATCAGCAGGCGGATGAGGTTAAGCTTCGTCAGAGGGAAGCAGTCACAGACACCTTCCTCCCCTGACGTTTTAAATGTAGGACTGCCAAACTGTTGACTGAATGAAGCTGTCGCCTCCCACAATGTTCCAGACCTATTGCTCTAAATCTCATAGCCTCTCTCCGTTTCTCATGGTTGATTTATGGAAATTCATGACTTTAACAAGTGCGTCGTTTCAGTTTGCTTTTTAGTATTCTACTAAAAAGTGACCAAACCATTTGCGTTGGCACAGAGGCAGCCTTTTCCAAGGGTCTCGTACTACCCAAGCATTGCCTGTTTTCTTTTCCAGCATTATGTTTGACTATTGGCGTCATCATGAACTTCATTGCCATTTCATCTGGCAGGGTCACGAATGTTGTGTTCTGCTGTACAACTCCTATGATGTAATGTAATGTAAGCATGATGTAATCTTTGGAGGAACATAATCTTTCGACCAGGTAAGATCAGAGGAATATTCTATGAAGCGAGATTAGTGGTGGGAAGAGCTTAAAGCCAGTAGTGTGTTCTAATGTGACAAACCGAGGTAAACGCAACGAGGCAATTGCCTCAAACATTTACCTCTGCTTGCCAAATTTGAACGCACCTCTGGAATTTGGGCTGTTGTTTCGTAGTGCACCCCTCTGATCTCTGAAATGGGCTCATGTTCCTTATTGAGGGTCTCTGTCACCTTATTGCATCTTTATTAAATTTCAATGTATATCAATGCAGGTTAGTACTAGAACAGCACTGCAGTCCGTGTCCGTATATGGAAACTGTGAATGTTACATCATCAGTTAATCAGTTTATCACTTTACTGGATGACTAGCCATTTTTCAGCAGTATGGCATTGTGAGATGGACAGCTTTTAAATGACGCCTACCTTGTAAATGGCAGACATGCCACTGGGGATGGCTGAAAATCAGTCAAAGGTTGTGCACTTTTTTTTTTTTTTAAGCATCGTAGTTGAAACGTTGCACTACAAAAACAGTAAGACTTAGTTTGCTTTCAAATGCTGTATCAATACATTTGACATCTATTTGACACCAATCTATCAGTACAACTATTTAATATATATGTTCTGTTACAGAATTTGCCTAAATGTTTCAGTTAATCAGAGTGTTTACCTTTCATGATTTGTTTGCACGCAACTAGTTTCACAATAAAATCCCTCAAATAAATTCTGTTTTCTAGTTATTGTTGATGTTGACCACTAGATGGCAGCTCTGGGTTGTCTCGTTGAACTTTCTCAACTAAATCACAAGCCGCATGGAGAAGTCGTCATATAAATTACCTTATACCTTACTTACAGATTTACAAAGATGGACTAGGAAATACACATTATATATGCCATATTTAAAACTTGTATGACCTGAAAAATTGAGGCATACAGTATACAAGCACATTGCAGCACAAATTTACATCAGCCCATCAGCTGAAAACTAAGCATAGCTAATCTGAGACTTGTGGGGACATACCTAAAACAAACACAAGTTTTGTGACTGTGTGCCAAGACAGTACAGCACAATATAGTATACTTTACTTTTCCTGGTATTCATGAACACCGTACAGTTGAGAACAGTCAGAGAATGGCTCTGGTACAGTATAAAGAGTTAAAACACCAAGATAAAACTCGCTGTCGCCTACAAATTCAGCTACCTTATGTGATGCACTTAAATGGTTACATAGTTAGCTGTCGTCGTAAAATTGCATAACTTGAATTTCATTTTACCTTGAACAAGACCTGCGAGTCCAGGCTTTAGAAAATCTCCATATTATAATACAGTTTTTTACAACTGTTTACACACATTTGTGTCTATTTTTCAAAACTCCACACACAAAACCCACAATTGCTCACACAAAATGCCTCAAATCTCCAGCAAAATGACACACAGCATTCAAAATGTCATAAACACATCTTTAAAGCAAACATCCGCCTCACATTATAAACACTTTTGTCATAATATGACATTTTGGATACATCATGTACACACTGTTGTTCAAAGCCTAAAGCTCTTCTGTCTTTCATAGGCTTTACATATGTATTTCCATACAAAAGTGAAAGTTATGGTATCTACAGAGAAAATATTGAACCCAAAAATAGTGATTTTTCCCAAAGAATTTGGTGTTGTGAATACAGTATTTTACAGCCAGCAAGAAATAAACAAAGCAAAATACAATGACCACCAGATGTACATGGAGTTTTGAAAAAGCTGATTTTGCCTAAGATGGAAATGACTGACTACTATCAATTTACTTTGCTTTTTCCGAAGAAAAGTGAGTGTGTGGGGTATTCATAGGTCTATAGACCCTTTTAACTGCAGACACAAAAATTCTTAAGCATTCCTAAGGCATCTCTGGAGGCACAGAAAAAAATATTGAGTGAATGGTAACTTAGGGGCAAACAAAAATAGAGTAAATAAGACAAGTTTTACATAGTCAACTTTTTTTTTAGAACATTACTGTAAGCTAAAGTCAAGGTATCCATCTGATCTCTGAAATGGGCCATTTTCAGCAGTATGGCATTGTGAGATGGACAGCTTTTAAATGACACCTATCTTGTAAATGGCAGACATGCCACTGGGGATGCCACGGCTGAAAATCAGTCAAAGGTTGTGCACTTTTTTTTTAAGCATCGTAGTTGAAACTTTGCACTACAAAAACAGTAAGACTTAATTTGCTTTCAAATGCTGTATCAACACATCTGACATCTATTTGACACCAATCTATCAGCCATTTAATATATGTTCTGTTACAGAATTTGCCTAAATGTTTCAGTTAATCAGTGTTTCATGATTTATTTGCACGCAACTAGTTTCACAATAAAATCCCTCAAATAAATTCTGTTTTCTAGTTATTGTTGATGTTGACCACTAGATGGCAGCTCTGGGTTGTCTCGTTGAACTTTCTCAACTAAATCACAAGACGCATGGAGAAGTCGTCATATAAATTACCTTATACCTTACTTACAGATTTACAAAGATGGACTAGGAAATGCACATTATATATCATTATATAAATTTACAGCCCATCAGCTGATTTGAAAAAAACAAATTGTCTACTGAAAACTAAGCATGGCTAATCTGAGACTTGTGGGGATATACCTAAAATAAACACAAGTTTTGTGACTGCGTGTGCCAAGACAGTACAGCACAATATAGCACAAGTATACTTTACTTTTCCTGGTATTCATGAACACCCGTACAGTTGAGTACAGTCAGAGAATGGCTCTGGTAGGCTACAAAGCACCAAGATAAAACTCGCTGTCACCTTTAAATTAAGCTACCTTATGTAATGCACATACATGGTTACATAGTTAGCTGTCGTCGTAAAATTGCACAACTTGAATTTCAAGACCTGCGAGTCCAGCATTTAGAAAATCTCCATATAATAACAGGTAAAAGCACACACTTGAACCTCAATGCAACTACAGCGTCATCAGGGAGGAGGGAAGGAGGAGCAAAATACGTAATTGCTTTCCTCATCCAGTCAGCACTCTACGGTGACTGCATTAGGTCAAACCATACAGTTAAGCCGTGTCGAGGCAAGGAAGCGGAACATTTTCACAATGGCGAGATAGAGCGAAAAATGGGGACGTATCTCAGGGCTAAAAGGAAAACGTAAATTTCGCAGAGAGTTACTTTTAAGTGATAGAGCTGGAATGTTAAACGATCATAGCGATCAGAAGAGGAGGACGGCTTAGGTGGCGGGTATGTGGACACTGCGGTGCTGCGCGGAATAACGTTAGCTAGCTACAGAGGGTTGAAACCGACCAGCATCAATTGGACCAACAGAAGCAGGGGACGGCTTTCTTATCATGAGAGAGTGCGAGCCCAGTTTTCTGGAAGGTCCTACAAAGTAACGGTTAAATTTGTCGTTGAAAGAGACCTTTCAACCCTCAACAAGAAGCAAGCACAAGTTGGTTTAGTTTAGTGGAATGGCAGGGAGAAGCCGACGAGCATGGTTCAGTGTTCTTTTGGGACTGGTTGTCGGATTCACTCTGGCTTCCAGACTTATTTTGCCAAGGGCTACCGAGTTAAAGAAAGCTGGCCAGAAACGCAAAGCAAGCACCGGCGGCTGTGGGATACACAGAGGACTGAGGAAAGAATACGGCGGTGGGCTGGTATGGCCACCCCAAGATAACGGTATGCTGGCAACTGAGAAGCCAGTCTCAAGCTCCAATTTTCTTTTCGTCGGCGTCATGACTGCCCAGAAGTACCTGAACAGCCGTGTTGTAGCGGTACATAGGTATGTGGAAACATTTTGATGCCGCGATGCCAACAAAGCCAGCCAGCGTTATTGCCTTTTCCCGTTAGCTATACATAAGTTTTTCTGCTTGACAACCATAGTTAATATGAAAGTGTCATTGTGCATGTTCTTTGTTTCATTAATATAACGTCGTCTGGCTTTCTTCAATTGTTATTGCCATGGTGAAATGTGAACTTGTCCTGAACTAGTTAAGCTTTAAATTAACGTCACCTCTTTGCTAGTCTTAACGTTAGCCATCAGGGAATCTCATTTTCAGTCACCCTCTTAGCCACTCACCAATGCAGGGCCAACCAATGTAACGTTAAGGATAAGCCGAATCGTTATGTGCAAGATCACGTTTTTGTTTTAAAATCTTCGGACTAAGCAAACGTCTGCATTTTCAATATGTTTTCCTCAATCAATCCCAACCTTTCATATTGTACAAATGTGTAAATAGGTCCTTTTCAGACGATGCTCAATCAATTCATGTGTGGGAGCATGAGGGACAAGGCGCCTTGTCGCTTTAAGGTTGTATTGTCCTTTGACATGTATCTTGGCTTCTGCAAGCCTACATTTTTTATTCGTGGTGTTCCATTCTGCAAACATGTCAATCATTGTATTTGACATCAGGTTCTCCAAGGCCTGCTCTGAAGGATCTAGTGTGTGCGGTTGCGGTAGCTAAACTGGTACAGTACGGAGTTAATACCATCAGGGTTATTCTTGCAACCGAGCCTAAAATATGTCTTTCTAACATGACATAAGTCGCTCAGTATGAAAGCATCTGCAAAAGTAATACATTTAGTAGATGTGCAGAATTGTGCCTTGATCTGCACACAGAACCAATACAAAAAGTTTATGGATTACACCCATGTTAAACATTTATGTAGCTCTACTGTTGATGGTAAATGTGGTCAAATGAAGACTAATTAGGCCTAATTGCGGTAAAATTCCCATCACTTAGGTATTTTTCACTAAGGACAGTGTATTGTGCAGTCCAAGCGTTTTCTTAAATGAAATGCTGATCCAAAAAAGTTAGCAGATTGAATAGTGATCTCTTTAAACATGGTGGTCATGTGAAAGACTCGTTTTGAAATTTTCATGAGCATAGATATGCCTAGAAGGCAAACAAGGATGTGAAATGACTAATTACTGATTATCTTTGCACATCCCTTATTTTTGGTGTCGAAATGAAACCAGTGGCCATTTTTTTTTTATTTTTTTTTTTACCTAAATTTGTTTTTTTGTGGATGTCTTATGTCCTGCAGGACCTGGGCTCGCACCATACCAGGCCGTGTGGAGTACTTCTCCAGCGAAGGCTCAGACACGAGTCTCCCTATGCCCATTGTGGCCTTGAAGAATGTGGACGACTCGTACCCTCCTCAGAAGAAGTCTTTCATGATGCTCAAGTACATGCATGACCACTACCTGGACCAGTATGAGTGGTTCATGCGAGCCGATGACGACGTCTACATCAAGAGCGAACGCCTGGAGAGCTTCCTGCGCAGCCTGAACAGCAGCGAGGCCATCTTCCTGGGTCAGACGGGCATGGGCGCACGGGACGAGCTGGGCAAGCTAGCCCTGGAGCCCGGCGAGAACTTCTGCATGGGCGGTCCTGGGGTGATCATGAGCCGGGAGGTGCTGCGGCGTATGGTGCCACACATCCGCCAGTGCCTGCAGGAGATGTACACCACGCACGAGGACGTGGAGGTGGGACGCTGCGTGCACCGCTTTGCTGGGGTGCAGTGCGCCTGGTCCTACGAGGTAAGCGGAATTGAATTGATCGGATTGATGGGATTACTTGTCAACTGCGATAAGTGTTTGGGAAATGGGTGTGGTGTGATGTGTGGGATGAGGTGTAGACTGGACTCTGTTTGCCTTTTTGAACCGACTGTGTCTGTTTTACTTTATAACTTTCATTTCTACATATTTGTTTAAAATTTGTTTTGTTTTACTGCAGAGCTGGCTTACTTTTTTCATTTTTGCTTTCTAACGGGCATTGTTCTAAAATCAGACATCACACAAAGTTTTTTTGGAGCCATAATTTGGGGTATCGAAAATTGTAGGTTAAGAGTTGGCAGACATGTTTTTTTTTTATTACCCTCAAAGTTTTGTGCTGTGGTCTTTGAGAAGTCTATACGTTCTTATGCTTCCCCCTAACACGAATTAGAGAGGGATTAAAGATGGCTACCTGACTCAGACTTAATTCCGCTTGTCGCGTAATTAATGGATTTATTTCTGAGACACGCACACTGTCCCTGACTGGCTGGAATGTCAACCAGGGACTGATTGCTTAGTGGGGAAACAGGGTTGTCTAAAAGACAGACTAGACAGTGTGCAAAGTAATGAGACCCATTTTCCCCTCCAGTACAGTTTTCATTTAAACATTTGAAATTTATGCTCTAGTGCACCAGTACAGAACCCACTCATTGACCTCCAATGGCACCAAATAAATCTTTGGTATTTTCACCTATTATAGACAAATTGGCACTATTCAGAGAGACTTTGATGAGCCTGGTGGGTACTTAAGTTAAAACATTTTTAATTATCAGGTGCAGTTGAGGTTTTATTGGTGGGTTCATCTTTATGGCCCATGATTAGTAAGCGGATCTCCTGGCAGGTAGACTGAAGTAGCCCTACCACCATTACAGTAGCTCCCAGCACATTTCAAACCTCCCTCATGGAAAGAACCTCTGGGAGCTTCACCATGCATTTGATGTTGGGGTTTAATTACAGCTTTAGCTGCCTGGTTAAAGGCACAGCAGATGAGGGCGCTGCCGTTAATGTCAGAGGATTCTGTTGTAAGTGGTTTTATGGGACTTTACGTAGAGCTAGTTCAGCATGTCTGAACAAGACCCAACAATGACTTTTGAGGACTTTCCATGTCGACAGACCTTAGTTCACAAGTCAAGTTGCACTTTGACTGAGCTGTTGCTAGTGTTAGTAATCTTAATCGCTTCATATTAGTCCAACAGAATACATAAACTGTATCACACCTTCATATTAAATGAAATCAAATAAATGAACAAGAAATAAAATATAATATAAGCACAGCTTTTAAAAATTATTTATTTTATCGGTAGGTTGTCTTTGAGACCTAATAAGGGACTAGTGTCATATAGCTCTCTCCATCCTAGACTCTTGCAATGTTACCCATGAAATGGATACTGCTGCAAGGAAGTAGGGTTGGAAGGACATTCTCCAGAAGGTGTGACTCTGTCGAGATCCGCCATGCAGAGGAAGTTCTCAGCGCTGGTGCAGGAATAAGCTCTCATCACCTGCGTCTTAAGACTGACCTCTCGAGATCCTCCGCACAGCTGCCAGGGATCACATGCTGTCATAGATAACTTCAGGCTCACCCTTTGACTGCACATCTTGCTACACATAGCTGCTTTGTGCATTATCTCTAAAGGATCCCATTGCTGTGGTTCTTCATGCTGGCGTTGCTTTTAAAAATAGCCTCCTTTAGAAAGTTATCATCTTTATCTGATAAAGGTGGATAGTTGACTGGTTTTGAGGAAGAGATTTAAAAAAACTCTTACAAAGGTGTAGATGGAGCTGGCTTCATATCTTCACATCCTTATCTTTTTTTGCTCTGGAAAAACAAATGACAAGTTGCATTCTTACAACAGACTGCACACCCAGTCTGAACGACTGAGGTCCAAAAGTAACCTCTACATCTCTTATTTTGAAGGCCTTGCTATTTTGCATATTTTGACAATGCATACTGCCCTTTACAGGATATTTAATTCTGACTATGTTAAATTGTTAAATTGAGCTGGGTGAGGGATTACTCTGTTAAAGTGTGGGTTGGTTTGATATCCATTTAGATAATCACATTCACACAGAGATTCTTGAAATAATACTTGTCCAGACAGCAGGCATAGCTTTCCTCTTCATTGAACTGATGTGTTTGTCCTTAGGTGGACAGGGCAGTGTCCACTCTCCTCATCAAAGTAGAAGAGCCACAGTCTGGCTTGAAGATCCCAAGGCTGACAGCCATTGCCTCTGCCCTGCCTTCTCCCACGCACACACGTGCATCAGTGCAAGGGCGTGAGTGAACTCTGCAGCTTTGACAGGACCAGCCAAACTCTCAGCCTGACGCATAGTGACGCTATGGAACGCACACATTTTTCTTTCCTTTCCTCTCCTCTCCCCTCCCCTCCTCTCAGTGTTTCTAGATAAGGGCTGCCTGGCCAGACGAGAATCCACAGGAAGTCTGCCGCCCACTCATGCACCCTATTCGACAATGCAGCACATGCTAGCACAAACACCAGCAGCCACAGCCGAGCCATCTATTTCGCGCAAAACCAAGAGTTACTGCAATCCTATATTTTGTGGGTCTTTCACAGAATCTTTTTTTTTTTTTTTTTAGATTTATGTAGGACGGAGACATATTATATGTACTTTTTCCTACTTGTTTTTTTATAGTTTGATGTACTTTACCTCCCTTTTGTCTGTGGTTCGACAATTCAGAAAGTCCTGCTCAGTACAGCTTTTGGTAACGGCATAATAATAACTGTGTAACATTTTGTAAACATCATCAGAATCGAGCATCAAGCCATTCAGGAAATCATCAAATGCATGAATTTCATCACACGTTTTTTGGTTCCTCTTTCTAATGTAGAGGTTGAGGTCGATTTGATTGTTTTTCAGCCCTCGCCTCTTGTGTCTTCCAGCAGTGTTTCTTATTGATGGCGCGAGCGACACGTGGACCATACGGCAGCAGTTTATTAAGTTAACTTCTCTGTCCCTATAGAGCAGGCCATGAGGCACGTGCTTGTGTGTGTGAGGATCCTCTTGTGTAGAGTTCAGCAGAGGTCCCTTTATTATTTTCGTCCGGCAGAAGTCGTGACCCAGACTCTTTGGCTGCTTAATTAAAACGTGGCCAATTGAAAAGCGCTTTTCTACCCATCTTCCCCTGCCAAGCATTTCCGTACAGGTTGTATATATAGACTTTAAATTTTGTTTCATGGCACACACACTGCGATCATCTCAAGCCTAAATGCACTGCTGTTCCTGTCTCTGAGACTTTATAGGCAGCAGACTTGAGTTGTGCTGCTGTCTGCCTTTCTATCATTTTTCTCCTTTTGCGCCTCAGACAGGCTGTGCATGTGGCGAACCTCATGTATTTTCAGATATCCTGTGGCCACTGGTCTCATGTATGTGTTGTTCTGTCTCTTCAGCACTCCCTTGGGTGATACTATAATTAGAGCCCCGAAATAAGCAAATAAATGTTTACAAGCTGAGTTTTTGAGAAGAAAAAAACAACATATATAAATACAGAGGCAGAGGTTAAAGAGCTCACTCATGTGTGAATTCCACTTTTGACTTAAAAATGCTCTTTCAATTGCTGTACTGTTGGTGGTGGGTCTTCTAGTCAATCGAGCTATGCCACTTAAGGTTGAATTTCGTACCATGCTGAGCATTCTGGGAGAGGCTCAGGCCTCGACCAGTTGCGACCTGTGAACCAGGGCCAGATTAGAGCAGACTTATTGTTTGTGTTAAGGAGTTGACCGGGTAGACTCTTTGTTTTACACTGGCTGAGTGAACGTGAGCTCTCTCAGCTGTTTCGGGGCTGGGCTTTCTCTCCGAGCTATTGTTTACACTGTACATCTAAAACCTCAGCTCAGGAAGAAATCTAGGAAGCCCTCGAAATGCATACTGAGGGTATGCAATGCATTTGACTGTCATGGAGAATGACACGAGATTAGGTTGGCCTTGAAAACCCATGGCTTTGTTGACCTGATGGTTGAATGAAATCAACCCTGCCATTTCTCATGGGAAGTTGACCCTTTATGGCTCAAGGCTAGCTGGCTAAGCACTTTTTCCTTTGTCTCCTGGCTTCACCTGTCCTCAGAACCCTCAAATATACAGACTTTTCAAAACAACTTTCTTCTTTCACCTCTTGATTTGCTCTGATTCAACTAGTACTTCCTGTTTAATTTCAAATGATGACCTGTGATGCTGTGTGTCCTGCTGTGAGTCCTTGGATGCCTGCTTGGGAGTCCTGCAGTACAAACCATCAATTGTTTCAGGTCAAACAGGAAGGAAGTGTATGAGGAGGAGATGAGTTGGATTGTGCCTCGCTGTTCTTGGAGCTCCTATTACATTAAGGCCTGCATCGCCATTACTCTGCAACAAAGCACTAGCGTTTGACTAAAGAAGTAAGAGGTTGTGGAGTCCCCCAGTGCTCTCACGGGGACAGGATGAAAGCTCTTTTGCGTATCCACAGATTGTGTCCTGGCTGTCGCGAGGGGCTCTGCCTTGTGCATTCCCTCGCGATCTCCCGCAGTGCAGAACAAGCTGTTCCGCAAAGCGCCCAAAGCCACAAAGCAGTATCTGCGGTCATTCATCTCTTTTTTTTTTTTGTCCCCGTAAACAAACAAAACACTGGAACACAACTAATCAGAACCAGCAGAATTTGCCCCCTCCCCCCCCCCAACCACCCACTCCCACCCCCACCCCCTCCACCAGGCCCTCCAGCTCTGCTCCCATGTTCGTAGGCCACGCGCCGTCTCTTGTGAGCGTCTCCTGCCAAATCTTCAGGCAAATCTTCGTCCTCCAACTGACTAGCCATATTACAGAGTAAGAATAAGATGGAGAAGAAGAATAAGGAGTGGAAGAATAAGAGGTCCTTTTGTAGCAGCACTATTGTGTATAGAGGGCACCTCTCTTGTTTGCTCGTAACATATGTGTAATCGCTGTGTCCTTCTGAATCATATTTCACAGCTGGGTTCATTTGATTTGCATTTAATTCAGTAAATTAAGCAGCTGAACTGCTTTTCCTGCTGGCTGTTTGAAGTGCAAGCAATCAAAGCTGAGACACCACCCCCCCCCCCCACACACACACACACACACACACACACAGCCATAGAGGATGACCCTGGATGACAAGGACTTCAGCAAAATTGCCCCTGACCGGAAGAATTGTTTTTGCACCTGGCCTGGGTCTGTCTTAAGACATATGTGATTAAAGGTGACACCACAGCAGCTTAGAAGCTCTCTGGTCGGAGGCCCATAGAATATTTCCGTTGGCAGTTGCCTTAAGGGCAAGCCTGAAAGGATAAAGGTGTATGCAGCCTTGGCACACCTCTGAAAGCTATGTGGAATCATACCAAAGTATCTGTCCTGTGCAATTTCTGAGTGTAGAAGATTGTCACTGTCCCAATACGTCAAGCTTTTTAAGGGCGCGGTTCTTTTGTATTCTGTCATAGTCATGTTTCCAACCCTTCACCCACATAAAAAACTGAATGGTAGTTCATTGGAAGTGCAATTTCACCAAGCCATCCCTGATTGTTTTGCTTGAATTTGTTCAACCTACTATGGATATACGTCACGGAAAGAATGCAATGTCAAAAAACATGATTGAAGTCATAGGATTCCCATTGACTAACAAGGTGTGTGTCCTTACAAAATCAGTCTAGTGTAGCAAAAAATCAACCCAAGATTACGTGATTTGAAATGAGTGTATCTAAAAATTGTCCACATGCCATTTTTCTCATTTTGCTGGAAATATATCTAGCCTGTGCATCTTTTAAGTGTAAATGATACATGGGGCAACCTGATGAACTTTAATCATCAGTAGACAAATCATCATGATCCAGATTAAGGGTCTTGCCCTGAATATTGTAATGGCCCAACTTGAGGGCAAGCATGCATTTGAAAATCTCACTGCACACAATTGGATAACACTATACGACCAATGTTTTCTGACTGATACCAGACTTTGACGCAATTGGATAACACTGCGACTGTCATCTGTTTAGCTCGCCTCTGGCCCGCCTAGATTAGATACACCGATGTTATTGGTTCCTTGCGATACAAGGGACCAAAGTAACGTGCATCATTACTCATTGCCAGAGTGACTCGCTGAGCAAATTGAAATTATGCTCCTGCGAGAACTCTGGATTCCCAGGGTAGCCTCATGTATGATCACCTTAACATTCACAGTCAAACAACCTATAAACATGCATTTGTAGGCTCAATTTCTTTCAAGGTTTTTTTATTTTTATTTAATTTTTCACTTTTTGGATACCTGGTTAGAGATTGTCCCCCCTGTTTTTTTAGGAGCTCTTTCGGGTACACCCAGAATGTGAATATAACATTTTAGCGTACATCTTACGTGTAAGATTTCATCTTACAGGGCCTTCTGCTGGACAGCTTATAGCCAGTCCCTAACGCAAGGCGGTGAACAGCCAAGCTGTAAAATCAAACAGTCAGCCCCTGCTCTATCCATTGATCCACTGTGCTATAAAGCACTAATGTGACAATAAGGTGACACGTATGCTCCCTACTCCACACTGGCAGTAGGCAGATCTAGCAGTTCTGTAGAAATTGGGGATTGTCACCTGGCTCGAAGAAGGTTATTGATCACCCTGTTGTCTGTGCCACCCTCACATTGTCACATTGTTTGGGCTTCTGTCACCAAGGTAGGCGGGTGCCTCAGAGTGGAATGCTGTAGGCCTAGTCAGGCTTACTTTTCCTTGCTTTACGGCTCCCACACACAGCTGCGTTCCGTCAACGCATTCCAGTGGGTGTTCCCGACGGTAGCTATGCAAATGACTTGAATGACACGGATCACGTGAGCCCATTTAAAGTGAATGGGATGCGTCTCATGCGCCACACCTTTTCCTTCTACCAGGTCTCTATTCCCTTACACTTGCCTTTCTGTCTCTCTGGTGGGCAGTGTGTTGGAAGCGGTACAGGGCTGGATCTCATATCTTTCTGCTGACCGTTTGACACAGCTCTTCTCACAGGAAGTCAATTAGCGTGCCTTTTAGCCCTCTTACTTCCCCCATTAGTGTAATGGACTACCTTCCCTCTCTTTAGCAACCCACTCAGGAACTGTCCTTTCCTGTTTTGGGTGTATGTGTGTGGCTCCCGTCTCTCCCTCTTAATTAGTTATTGTTTCGTTGGACTAGAGTTGGTATCAGTGATTAATGCAGTGTTGCCTTGTTTATGATGGATAGCCCCGGTTCATGCATAAATGATAAGCGCGTCACACATTTATTGACGCAGTTTGGAGGGACCCACACCCCTAACACCCGGCCAAGCTTAATGTGTTTTCTTGCCTGCCTAAGGCAGTGAGTGTGCAACTTGAATAGCTGAGCTAACAGTGTGCAACCCTTTTTCTCGCTATACAGGTGTGACATCAGCTGATTTTCAAAGGCTCCGGTATTAACATTCTTCTGGCTCAAGAGTTTCAATGTCTCATCCAAACATGGGTACAGAAGTGTTGTGATGCACAAACATGAAAATTTGAAAACATGAAAAACTCTCCAAAGGAAAGATTAAGTTTTTGGCGTCCTGCTGTCCTCTCTCTCTCTCTCTCTCTCTCTCTCTCTCTCTCTCTCTCTCTCTCTCTCTCTCTCTCTCTCTCTCTCTCTCTCTCTCTCTCTCTCTCTCTCTCCTCATGCTGTTGTGACATGCTGAATAGAAAGCGAAACTGGCCGTAGGCAGCATGCCAATTTTGGATGTGATTGAGTGAGCTGGAAGAGTGAGACACTGCTGGGAGTAGCGCCTCTGCAAGCGGCTGATACCCAGTGCCCTGCTCCTCCAGCGGGGGGCCTCTCTCCCTCTAATGCCCCTGGCCCCCGAGGGCAGCAGAAAGGCACGGAGCACTCTGCTGAGGCCTACACATGCCTCTGCTCTCCTGTAGTTTGCTACATGAAGCTGGCACTACTATCCAGGAAGATTCGTTTGGTACTGTCTTACTATATGACGCTGGCACTATTATCCAGGAAGATTCGTTTGGTACTGTCTTACTATATGACGCTGGCACTATTATCCAGGAAGATTCGTTTGGTACTGTCTTACTATATGACGCTGGCACTACTATCCAGGAAGATTCGTTTGGTACTGTCTTACTATATGACGCTGGCACTATTATCCAGGAAGACTCGTTTGATGCCTCATTTTTGTGAGGAATGTTTGCTCAAAGTCAAAATTGTAATTTGTCACCCCCCGTCGGTCTCATAACACACTCTTAGATATTTGTTTGTGCAGCGCAGGCCAGCTTTGACTTTGCTGGGTGTGATTTAATTTAGAATTTAGAATTGAATTCCCAGTATGCAGCTTTATTGTAAGTAGAGTGATTTATAGTGGAGTCTTAATCAGTCTTATCACCCGGAGAGTAGAAATACTCTTTTCTGATTGCCTGGCGGAGTGGCTATTCTGAATAACGGGACACCTATGTAGATCTGGTAAAAAAAGTTTAATCGCCGTTCCATATCAATGCTTATGAATGGTAACTATAACAACCATAGTAGGACGACGGTTGAGCCTGGAGGCAGGCTTCGCAACAATGGAATCAACTGTAACAACAGCTTGTACAACAAGCTGAACTAGTGGGCTTCTTTTTAAACGGAACCACTTGTTTCCTTTGCATGCTATAAAGGCATGACTATTGCCTATAGTTGCAACCGGGTGATAAGCGGGATAACGGCCTTCGAGGTGTCTTGTTATACGGAATTAATGGACTTGGGCGGAGGCAACTCCGCTGCGCGTTGGGGAGTTCTTTGCCTCTCGCCCTCGTCCTTTAATTCCATATAACAGGACACCTCGGCGGCCGTTATTCCCTACTTATTTTCCTGGTTCCTTCTAGAATTCTACGCAAACAATCTATAGTTTCAGTGTTCTTTATACAGTCTATGCAGAAAATCTCTGAGGGTAATTGTCGCGTCATAGTGCGGAACTCTCGGTTTGCGAACATTCTAATCACATTTGTGACCGTACTCCTCAACAGGTTAGGGGGACACAACTGAGGAATGTCCATTTCATTTCCCTTTATGTTATGAAGCACACTGCTGTTCAGTACCCTCCACATGCGCGCACACACACACACACACACACACACACACACACACACACACACCCACCCAATTCTCATTCGTTTTCCAAAATGACAACGACAAGCCACACACTGTGTCGTCATTGATTCCCACTCTGTGGTGTGTTGTATGTAAGTTAAGTGAACGTCAGGGCATTGATTTTTCTGCCCACCACCAGACCACTTTTCCACTCCTACTCCCATCCCATGAACTAGGTTATTAGATCAGTATCTGATTGTGTGTTGTGTGGGGGCTTTTTATCAAGCTCAGAGTGTTCATATATACCCATGTTGAAACTTTTAACTTTTTTTTTTTGTCCGTCCATGCAAGAGTTGATGCATCGGCTGCATCTACAGTGGCTTGGGTGGAAAAACTGCAGAGGCCAGTGGCAGAGGGTGCAGATGGCTAGCGGTCTACAGGGTTAAATTGGAAATGTCGAAAGAATGCCTTTTGCAGATAGGAGACACACAGCCCTGTTGTACCGATGGGTAATCCCACTGTCAGAGATGCAGTTAAGCCAGGTTCTAGCTGTTTACGTAATGTGAAAGCAAACAAAGAAGATTGGTACCTTCTCACAGGTAAATCCTAATTAAACCTGCTCTTTTTGATTTGTGTGGTGTTGACTGTGTGTGGCAGTTCATGGTAGTGTAAGGCATTCTTTACATGAAAGAATCTGTCCTATTGTAAATAAACCCCTAAAGCTATACAAGGCAACTGTGTTTAGGCATGACTATTGAGCCTCTGGACTATGGGGATCTTCATTTAATCCATAAGCAAAAATAGTTGTTTCTTGCTGTTGTTACAACCACAGTTGAGGTTCTCGCCCTAAGTGACAGACTGGAGAGTTCAGCACCATAAATTCAGCTGTCAATTCACTGTCAAATCACTCAAGTTGTTTAAAGGAGTGGTCCAGTTTTGTTGACATGGGCTTGAGCACTCCAGAAAAAAAAACAAAAACAGTATGCATCTCGTCATGCCTCTCAGAGGGTTATTCCAGCCAGCCACATGTAGCAACAGGCTATTACTTACTGATCAGCTCTTTTTATTACAGCAGGATTGGCAGGATTTCCCAGGAACTATCCTGGCATGACCTTCCCCCCCTTTTCCCCTTAGTGGTTCTGTTGCCTGTCACTGTGCCAGATGCATATAGAAAAAACATTAGAGCAACTTGCTTTGAATTTGTTGTGCTGTAGGGCCTTTTCGCTGTTCCTCCCTGGTATAAAAGACACCCATGACAATTGTTGGACCATTGACAGAGCATGAATTTATTTTTTTACACATACATCCTCAGATATTCTAGCATTCATGATTAGAGTGCAAGTAATTGTGAAATTAGTGAAACTGTGAAGACATTATGGAAATGTACAAATCTGTTTTAGATTGCCACTTACAGCAGCATACAATTTCTCTGTAGACTGCTCCTACACGCAAGTGGACAGACATTGTCCATTTTTAAAGGTTTTGTGGTGTGTGTTTGTTTTTCTGCTCTCAAGCCAAACTCCAATGTCCACTCCAATCCAGTCCATCTCATGGTTGGACTACGCTGAGGATTCTAGAACATACAGCTCTTGAGCTCTTTGCACTGGGCCATACTCTGCCAAGTCATTTGTCTTGGGTTTCCAACTTCACTTTATTTTATTTCTCCTTCATTTTCTCTTTCTAATTGTCTCCTTTTTCTACTTTCTACACAGGCAAGTCCTGCCAGGAATCATTTTAGCAGACTGCAGAAAAAAAGATGGCGTGCTTTTTCACTTTTTACCACCACACCACCAGCCCACATCTTGTCTCTCTCTCTCTCTCTCTCTCTCTTTTTCTCTCTCTTTCTCTCTCTTTCTCTCTTTCTCTCGGGCAGAGTTGGCATAAGCTGTAAGCCTGTGCGCTCCTGAAACAGTCATATTCCTGGCATTTGCCCACTGTCTCCTCCCCCCCCCCCCCCCCTTAAGGTCTCTCTCCTAGTCCCCACTTTATTGCCCAAAACAGATGAATCGGGATCAGTCTGAAGAGCTTTATCGGTCGTTCCACTGTAGATTCCTGATGGATTAGTCCAGCGATGAGCCCTAGGCCCAGTGGCGTGTCGTGGCATCTGCCACAAACAAACCCACTGATAGTTGTTGTTTTTGTAGTTGTCTTTTTGTTTGGTTGTATAATAGCAGCTGCCATTGTACAACCTGTGTGTTTGCCTCCCCAGAGGCCAGAGTCTCCCCAACAGATTTTAGTGGGGTCGGATGGTTTTACTGGTTATCCATGCAAGCCATGGGGGGAGAAACAAAAAAAAATAATATGAAGCTGTCACAACAACAAATTGTAGCATGTCACAGAAAACCCATGGTCAGAATTATCGCTGTTTTCTGACTTTTCATGATGTATGAGACTCTCTCTCTCTCTGTCTCTGTCTCTGTCTCTCTCTGTCTCTGTCTCTCTCTCTGTCTCTGTCTCTCTCTGTCTCTGTCTCTCTCTCTCTCTCTCTCTCTCTCTCTCTCTCTCTCTCTCTCTCTCTCTCTGATGAACAGACGTAGTTAAATGGAGCCATTAATATCCTGGCAAGCACTCCTTTGAGACCAACTCTACTTCTCCAGCTTGCCATCTGGTGACCACAGTAAACACTGGCAACATCAGCGTGATATCCTGGCTCTTGCAGGCAGTAGGCTAGTACGGTTGTAGAGCTGCTCTTGCTAGTCCTCATGTAGGCTACATCACATCTAGGTTTTTATGAGTCCTTTTTCCTTCTGTGCCAGCGAGGCTGACAGCGAAGCTACACCAGGCGCGTAACTGAAGCATTCCGTTCGCGACGCGTAAAATCCATTTTAGATGAATGGTCTATTTTTTTCAAACATACACGCCGCCATCACGTCTGGTGTAGCTACTTCCATTGATTATAGTGGAAGCTAATTGTTGCAGCAGACGCAACGCTAACGGAACGCTTCAGTAACGTGCCTGGTGTAGCTCAGCCCTAAGACATTAAAATGCTCAAGCCGTAGTTCCCTATTGTAGTCCCATGGGAACGGGCTTGCCACACACACACAGACACAGACACACACACTACTGCCCAATCCCAATGCAGACTGTCCCAGATTGGCAGTAAGTTTCGTGTGAGTAAAGCTTTCACTGCCAGGTGGCACAGGAGCCCCACAGAGGCACTGAAGCCAAACCGTGATCCTGCTGCTGCTGCTGTCTTTCTGTCTGTCTGTCTGCTGACGGCATCGTTTGGTAACATCTGGTGCTTAGTGTCGGCAGAGACGGCTCACGGTGAAAGGCCATGTCGTCACTGTGTGTGTGTGTCTGTGTGTTTTACTGGGTCCTGTATTTACCCAACTGGTGGTCTGTCTGTGTGAGTGCTTGTATTTGTCTTGGGGGTACCAAGCAGAGGGGGCCCTCTGAATGTTCTCCCTGCTGATTTAGCCCAAAGGCTGTGTGTGTGTGTGTGTGTGTGTGTGTGTGTGTGTGTCAGTGTCAGTCTGATACGTTCTGTCACCTCTGAGACTGTGTGTGTGTGTGTGTGTGTGTGTGTGCATCCTCGTGTGAGTGCTTGTACACAGCACGTCTGGATGGCCTATTGGGAAGCGGCACACATGCTCCACCAGCTAAGCCCTTAGATCCTTTGTTCTCCCTCTTTTCCTGCCTCCTGCCTCTCGCTGCTGGAACGGCTAGAAAGAGATCCAGCCTAGGGATACAGGACCAGGGGCTCTTTTCCAACCAAACCAAGCAGGGTGTAGTGGCCTGGGAGTCAGTCTCCCACTTTCACTTTAGCATTATTTTAATAACATATAGAAAACTTCTGTATGTGGATTTAAGCAGAAGACTCAAAACAAATGAAATTTCCCTGGTTCTTTCTCACTGCCATAAATCCCCTCCATCTGAAGCCAGTTGCCATTCATATATTTTTCAGTATTCAGGGGGATTATTATGTATCGGTCATTGGGAACTGTATGCTTTACAAGAAAAATACATTCTCTCTCTGTGGGATTGCCTGTCATTTACCTGTCTAGTCCTTTTCCATAGTCATCATTCCTTCACCTAACCTACATTTTGTTTTTGTTGAAACCTGAAAGCTTAAGTGAGGTTTTGTAAAGATGCATTAGTCCTAGAGCTAACCTCCAGATATGACCAGAGCGGGTTGTGAATTGATAGTCTCTGGTGGTATGGTGTGACTGACTGGAGTGGGGGATGTGTCCAAGACTACAGCCTTTGATGAGGTAGCTATAGGATCAGCCATTTAGCAGATGGGGGCGTGCTCTATAGATCCATGCATGCCGTTTACCCATAGAGAATTTTGACGTCATTTTTATTGTGTGCAGCATCTGTGACTTATTTTATGTCTCGCTCCAAGTCTCTCTCAAGGCTTCCATGGACACAAGGAGCACTATATTTATATTTTCAGTGGGCCCGTTTGTTTGTAAGGCACGGCTCACATGGCTGGCATTACAAGCCTCTTTTTTTTTGTGCAAGCAGCTCACAGAATCAAGGGCCTTGTTTCCTAGCGAGGTATGGTTACGGAAGTGCTCCTCATTCCCTGGTCATTCCTCTGCATCGGTTTCCCCCCGGCTGTATGGCACACATATCTGCCAGCACAAGCCGGATGCAACTTTGCTTTGGTTCGTGGCTTTTTTGTTTTGGCTTTTTTGTTGAAGAGACTCACGCTATCCGCCATGAGCGTCACTGGTCTGCTGGCCTACTCTGCTGACCCGTCTGTCTCGGCGTAAGTAGCCATTTCTTCGGCTCTGCACTTGTGGAGAGCGCTCGGCAAAGCTGATTTGCTCGGGGTATCCCTTTTGACGTCACGCTGAGCGCCGGCCGCTGCCCCGGATCAGACTGTCTGTTGCATCCCCTTGCCGCGCTGGCACAGAAGTGCGAATCGCGCCTGGGCTTCCTCCGGCTCTCCGCGGCGTGCTGCGTGCTGCGCGGAGCAGACAGGGAGCTAAACGGTTACAGCGGCAGTCCAAACGCACAGGGGAGCCAGGGCCAGGGCCCTCTCTGCATTGTTCCACCTGGATGCTGAATGTCCCACTTACCGGCTTGTTTGTCTGGGATCCTATTTTCCCCCTCCTCTCCTGCAGTACGGGCTGGGCTGGCCTAGGTACAAAGAAGTCCTCTTTAATTTCCTGCCACAGAATATGCCTCACAGGGATGCCATTTTTCCGTCCTATTTCTCTTTTGTTTACAGCAAGTGTTTCATCCAGTTCATTTTTTTTTCCTGCTTTGTCCACTTGCTCAACCATTTGTATACTTACTGACCAATTCTCCCCTCATAATGCAGGCTATTTGTAGGGCCCTGTGTATAGTTCAGCCGCAGTGTTTACACGTGCACGCTGGGTGGACTTGGTCTCATAAGTGTTTCCCACTCCGGGTGCATTTTTCCTTGTCACTATGGCCTTCACAATTAAAAGGATGACTTTTCACTCACTGACTTTCTGACCCCAGCCCTGCCCAAGTTCAGTCCACCCTCAGCTTAGCGCAGGAGCCTTCTTGCGCTGCACGTTAATTGCTTTACCATGTGTGTGTCAATCATCCCTGACCGTTTGCTGAAATCAGAGAACGAGCTGGGGGTGCTTGTCCGGCAGATAATGGGAGGTATGTAGTACCCCAGCCCCCTCTGTACCCTGGAGATTGTGAGCACCAGTCATTTGCCCATGAACTGTTACAATTTCATTCCACCATAACATTAATCACCTGCAGACCACACCACAGTAGTACCTAAGCTCATTCCATCCAATTAGAGGAGATTACTCTATAAGAGTCTTACTTGTGGACCAGGTGCCCTTTGTCCTATAGAGCTCAGTCTGATTGCAGCTTATAGGAACTATTGAAACTATTCATTATGCCATCAGTTCACAAAATAGAGTGCTTTTTATCATTTTTGGTTTTGGTCCAGTGCCGTAGAAACTGACACACAAGCAGCCGCCTTAGACATCCTGTGATATTATCTGTGGTTATCAGTGCAAGTCAGTGCCGGTATTAGCTTCTCCTGCAGTCCAAGTGTGCTGTGTTTGCCCCAACCAATATCCACCATCCCATAGCAGCTTTTGTTCATTCTATAGGTTTTCATGAAAAAGGGGGGAAAAAAATCTTAGTCAGCAATTTTTGGCACATCCCAGTCAGCGATTCAACACAAACGACCACCTCTGTCATGCTTCGATAACGTTCCTGCTGAGGCAAAAGGGCTAATGTTCATCTGAGAGTTTTGGGACAGAATCCTTTTCTTTGTGGGAGGCACATGCGGGCGGAAACTACGGAAAGTCCTCCTGCTGCTCGGTGCACACTAATGGGGCTCCTCTTTGTTTTTCTAACTCCTAACCCCCTTGGCTGAGCTCATAGAAGTCGTGGAACATTTTTCATGTCAAGAGGAAAAAGTAAATAATCCCAAACCTCAGTCAAACTATGTCTATGGAGACTATATATAGCCCATATCTTTTAAAAGTTTTTTTTTTTCTCAGCAAGACTTCTATTATTGCTCAATCAGATGTTATTGAAAATATGTTTTTGTTGTTTTATATGAGCGGTCCACTGTATCATATCATAGAAATTGTCGGTCAAGGTTTGTGTATAAAGCACTCTTTTTAACACAGGCAGGGGAACATTTAACAGCACTTGAATCCATGTTCACTCCATTCTGATATGGATTGAAATACAGTAAATGACCTAATCTGTCTACTCTGAGCAAAATGCTAGAATACTTTCCTGCAGAGGACGAGAATTGTATTTTATTATTGTTTATTTTATTTATTTGTTTTATGTATAAATGTTATTTTAATATCATTGTTTAATGTGATTGTAACAGTCTAGATTTAAGTATAGGTCCAGGTTTTTCCTGCCCATTTGCCTCTTAGTTTACCTTGTAGATCAAGGTAGTTACCACATTTACATTAAGAAGCCTCAATCTCCACTATCAGCCAAAAGCAGTTCAGAGACTGACGACACTGAGGACTACCCACCCCCTCACAGAACCCCGCGCTTTTTTCCAACATTGAGTAAGGAGAGGAATCCAAGGGAGGTCGTTTGTAGGGGTGCTAAGTGAACACAGCCACTCGCACAAAGAACAGAGTTCCCCTTCAGTGAGGCTCGATTTTGTGTGTGTGTGTGTGTGTGTGTGTGGTTGATAATTTCCCGTGTGTGTGAGTTGGGGGGGTCCTGGGGACCTTTAAGCCCAGTCTCCAGAGAGGGTGGGGGGCTGGGAGGCGTTGGAGGGGCATCTGCTGAGGAGCCGCTTCAGAATGATCCCTTTGTCTGGCCGCTGGAGCAGGTGAAAGCGCGGAGCCAGCTCAGGTTGCCTGCGTCTGCACTTCTCTGCCAGGCCCCAGGCTTTGCTCCCCTCAGGAACCCACCAGGGAGAGCTGGGGGGGAGGGAGGCAAAGAGAAGGAGATCAGGAAGAATGTGACTGCTCTGCTGCCACCCAATCCCAGCCACCTCTCTGATATTACTCTGCCTTGGCAGCACTCCGTCAGCTTTAATCTATACCACCCCCCACCCCCCCCATTTTTTCACACTAAATTTGGTCCACCACAAGTACGGGAGATGTAGACCCAGATAGGGGGGGGATTGGGCGGTCAGATTACCGTTCCATGTCTACTTGCAGTCTTCCCTAATCTGCTCTCTGCAGGCTTTGTTGGTCTGATTTAGTTATTGGCCCAACTGCCAATCACCTGCTGCCAATGAAGATAACTGCATGATCTAATTAACCAGAGCCCGATGAATATGAAACGTGGAGGATGGTGTTGTGTGCTGTCCAGTGGACGCTTATGGCTTTCCTCCGTCCCTGCAAGTACAGTTTCAGATTGGTGCCTTCAGATTACAGGGCTGTGGGCACGCTGCCTCTCTGCCTTCTTGGCTACCTTCTGCAGCTGCAGTCTCTGATAGTCATTAGATTTCCCTGTTGCCAAGTAAAATGTGTTAAAGCACTGCAACTGAAATCTGGAAAGACTGGGGGCAAATTTGATGCAAAAGTCAAATGACTTCAAAGCGCACACTGCCATAATGACTGTCCTGTTTGGTCGGTTTGTGTTGCCATTGGTCGAAAAGAGTTGCACTATTACGCATACAGCAGCAATTCCCCACCATCAACGCGCACATTGGCTACATTCTGCTGCTAGTGCGATATGCAGGTATGCGGTGTAGATGATAAACAAGCCAGAAATAAAGCAGTGGCAGCTTCATTTCCACACCACTCTTGTTCACTAAAGGCTGTGTGTCTTAGAACTAGGCCTACTTCTAATCAAGAATATGTTTGATAACAAGCTGCAAATGACATTGGCATTGTCGGCCCTCTGTCTTTTGGTTGTGGAAGAAAGAAAGAGTCTGAGGACAAAAAAGTTGAGGCTGAGTTATTGGATCCAGTCATCGAGAAGCAAAACACTAACTACCAGGATTGTATCCTTAGAGGAATATCTGATGATTACACTGTGCTTCTATGCAGCAATTAGGTGTCGCCACCAACGTCATACACTTGACGTCATAAATGAGAATTTCCGAATGTGCATCATCTTGGGAGTGTTGATAAACTAAACAGCCTATTAGAGCAACCATTATACCAATGGCTCTGATGCCAATTCAACATGTTGAATCGGCCACAAACTAGTCGGCAGAGGTCTGTCAATGTTGGTGGAGCTGGACCATCTGAAGCTACAGATGCTCGTTGACTGGCCAGATGTTATCAGACTGTCAGTGTTGTCTGCAGTTACCTAAAGGTAATCATCATCATCATCATCACATTATGGTAATTGCCAAGCTTAGGTTTAAGTACAGTGGGTCACCAGGGTGTGCTGACCCTGGTCACTCAAATGGGGCAATGGAACTCATGGCCACATGCTACAAAGTCAGGACACGGCGTGATGAGGCCTCCCACACACAGTGGCAGCCAGACTGGTCTGGTGGTGTTCGCTAACACGATGTTGAAAGACAGTTTTACTTTCCGTTCCGACACAGTGCCATCATAAGTCCTTAAGTAAGTGTAAGTGTAAGTCCTTATTATGTCTGTAGGTATCATGGCACACGCTGTCCCAGCCATTAAGAGCTGAATTAAGGCCTGAATTGCTGTCCATCCCCCACTCGTATTATGCGCCGCTGAGGAATCTGCCAGCATGGCACCTGCTTCTGAGAGGCAGGAAACCCCTCCTGCTGCTCCTGCTGCTGCTGCTGTAGCTGGCGAAGGCTCTTCTCCGGCACCTTCCATTGAGTGGCAGCGGTTCTGGCGCGCAGCGTGTCTGCTCCCTGTCTTTTCCAGCAGGCAGAGCCTGGAGGGCCTGCTGCAGCAGCAGCCGCCACTGCTCTCACTTTTTCCATGGCCTCACTAGTCTCCGCGGTGGAAAGTGCCGTCTCACCAAATCCCGCTGGATGTGACGAGGCAGGGCCTGATACTTGATCCTGTCTAAGAATTTCGGAGCATCCCATAACTTCCTTCACATCCTTTTCCATTTAGGGTGGAAAGCCTGCAGTAATGAGGAAAAAGACCAAGGGTGGCGTAAGAGGGCTTCATAAACGCACCGTGATTTAAAATTGAGTAGACAAAAGATTGTATATGTTTCTAATCCACATTTATAGGTTATATTTGATTTTCTTTCCATTAATATTATTATCATTATTATTATTGGTCATATCCATGTACATTCACTTTACAAACAACCATCAGTAGTTTACAGGCTTTTGGGACCGTTTATTTTGTGACCAGATGCTTGATTTGCATATTATAAAACTTGTGACTAACTAAAATTATGTGAAATGTGCCTGAACTGTGAATGGTGTCTTCAGTTGTTTTGGTGTCTGGGGAGCACTTTTTTTTATTGCCAAGCCAGACTTGAAAAGCTCCATTTTAAATCTGTAATGTGCATCTGTCTGAACATCAGAAGCAACATTCCCTGCAATCTTTAATTTCCCTAATGGGGCTGTTTATTGTGGTACTTTCCCTGTCAAGGGGTCAATTTAGACAGTGTATAATCATCCTACACTTTATAGCAGTCTAGTCTGAATGAAAAAAAAAATCATTCATTGCATCTCTGTTATTTCCGAGGAAATTGAAATATCACGTTTGCTACAGAAGGCTTTTAAAATAGAAAGCCTGTGAAGGATGTCTGTGTGTTTGTGTTTCAAGAAGGTCAATCAGATATTATTTTGTTATGCTTAGTGAATTTCAAGTTGAAAGTTGGGTGACATGGTGAATGACACATCTCAATGAGATACGCTTTTAAGTAAAGTTCCCAGCGTTGTGCCATCAACTGACTGAATCAGACCTTTACCGTGGGCCTGTGGGAACCAGGCAGAGCGCAGACTCTGTTCTACGCTCTGCATCACGCTGCTAGGAAGTGGAATGGAAGCCAGGCGTCATGGAAAAGTAGCGGAGCGGCAACGTCTTGTTCAAAGAAGGCTGCTGGCTCCTCTGTGCCTCTCACTTTCATATGGTTTCTTTATTATGATGATGTATTATTTCATGGCATGTGAATGTGGTGTTCTCATGTATCATATGCAGAAGATGCATTCTTGTTGGGTTGGGTGTTTTTGATGTTTATGTTATTCAGGTCTGTCTGCGTGACTAGGGAAGAGTCAGAAATAGCAAGGTTATTGAATTTTATCTCTTCCTGTGTCTGTGTGTCTGTGTGTGTGTGTGTGTGTGTGTGTGTGTGTGTGTGTGTGTGTGAGTGCATTCTGCAAAGAGCCGGAATGTTGAAGCGGCAGGATAACTCGGCTCTTCAGAACCTAATTACCTTGATGTGATGAGAAGTATCTGGGAGTCCCTGGCTCAGAGCGAGTGCCTCTGGTTTCTGAATGGGCAGACTGTGCGAGCCTGCTCCATCTGTCCCTCGGCCGTCTCTCCCTCTGGCTGCGTGGCAGTTGGAAACTAACTGAGCCAGCAGCAACAACCAAGGGACCAGTCACCATGATGATGTCTCGTATGTTTTATTTGAAAGGAAAATGGGCTCTCGAGGGTAGTTTAAAATAGAATGATGCCACTCTTGTCAGTGTGTTAGGGTAGAGTGTGTCTGTGCTAGCTGTCTGTACTGTGCTGCAGTTTGCAGCCTGCCCTGGGTGTTGGTTTTTAAGCTGAAGGATCTCGCAGTGCCCAGGTGCCACAGTGCTCTGTGCTCTGACAGGAAGATGGATAGGGATGTGCCACCACATCTCGTGGTCTGAATCCAAATGCTTCTCTCCGCAGACATTGGGGGAATTGTCTCGGACACTGGCTCGACAGATTTACGGGATGCATTGTCGTGAGCTTTATAGTCCTGGCCCCCCATACGTAAATTGATGGCTGGCTAAATCAGGCCCAGAATGATGGCAAGCGAAATCAGGCCCTAACTGATGGCTGGCCAAACCAGATGGACCTGATCTGATGGAGGTGTGTTGAAATGATGGCTGTTACGCACACTTCAGTGGCGAAGACGTTAAGATTGTTTGTCTTTCTTTGCCCAGCCCAAGCCCTTCTTGTCACGCACAGACACCCTTGTGTGTGTGTGTGTGTGTGTGTGTGTGTGTGTGTGTGTGTGTGTCTGTATGCATGTTTCTCCAAGAGCCCATTCACTTGAAAGACAACTGTGCATTACAGTGCCTTGACTTTGCCTTGCTTTTGTGAGCATAAATGCTTCGGAATCATTCAGGGAGAACCGATGAAATAGATTTGTACTTCCCTGAGCATTACATCTAATTGGTTTTCTTCGGAATTTATCTGTCAAAATGTCAGCAACCTCTCTTGCACGTACTGCTAATGAGGCATGCAAGCCCTCCTCCTGTTTACACACATTTGGTACTCAGAACGGCGGAAGGAAGCTTCCCTCCTAATGTAAGCTGGTTGTTTTTCTTCTAGATGTTTTGCTTCTTTCTCTTCTTTTTGTCAAGTGTGGCCGAGTTCACGAGTATGAATGGTAACTTCCCGTTTCATCAAGCCAACGTTCGCTGGCAGTGAGCGATGAGTGGCGTTTTTGAATCGGTTCTTGGCCGCGTGGAGATGGGGGGGCTTAAACACTTCCTGTCTGCTCTGATAACGTAGCTGGCAAACGTCACCGCGGGCAGCGGGAGGCTTCGCCTCAGGATCGCTTACACCCCGCTTTTCATTTAAGGGGCTCCATGCTACAATGAATTAAATTTACAATTAACCTTTAGGGGAAGGTGAAACGGGTCCGGTCCCCAGAAAGCGCCGTAAAAGAGCTTATCTAGTTGCGTGCCATTGCTGCTGCTGCCAGTTCGTTGAGCACAGCGGGAGGTGTATTGTGCTGCTCGGTTCTTCCACTGGCTTTAGCAAAAGCTTGATAAACACAATTAATTAGACGTTTTTGCCTCGCGTCATAACACGGAGTCAGGTGCTCTCTGGCAGACGGCAGAGACAGTCCTGCTAACAACAACCCCAGTAGGAGATCTAGAGGTGTAGAGAAGGAACGTCACATCAATTACTCGCACGCGGCTTTTGCAGTTTTTGATGTAGCCGAGTTGTCAGAGTTTTTTTTTTTTTTTTTTTTTTTTTTTTTTTTTTTTTTTTTTTTTAAACCCAGGGTTCTTTATTCCACTAGCTAGCTCCAGCGGCGTGCTGTTGGACCAGTCAGGCAGTGGTGGGATCATCCCAGTGGCTGAGCTGAGCTGGACAGAAGGGCAGCAGAGGCCATGTGAGTGGGGCTTTTTGCCAGCTCCTCTCGGCAGAAGGGGAAAGCTGCGTAAATCCTTTGCTGGCAGCCTGTCTTCACCAGTCTAACCCCTTCGCCATGACCGCTTTAGCAGCTGCCACCATCTGCATTGACGGCCAGAGTTTAGCCTACACCTCCCTCTCTCTCTTTTTTTCTTTCTCACACTTTTGCTCTTTCTCTCTTTTTCGCTCCCTCTTTCTCTCTCTCTCTTGGTCTCCTCTAATGACGTCATGGCCCACTCTCAGTGGCGCCCTCCCTGTCTCCCTCACTCCTTATCTCTGTCTCTGGTGGTGTTTGATCTGTTGTGTCTCTCCCTGCTCCTACTCACAATGGCAATCTCTGTATTCTTAGTCTGTTTCTATTACATCTGTCACTGCTTCTTTCTCTAGCTCTCTCACTCACTCACTCACTCACACACACACACACACACACACACACACACACACACACACACACACACACACTCTCGTCTTGTGTTTCTATATTTACTAAACAACAGTGCATTGTGCATTGAGACATTATCACATCTCAAACCCGCTGCATTGGGTGCTGAGTGACTGAGCAACAGCTCCGGCTCTTTCCCAAAGTGCACTTGTTGAGAGCCCTGACATCTGGCTTCTGCTGGGCCTCTCCAGCTGTTCTGCTACCTGTGTTGCCTGCTAATTTGGCCCGGCAGGATCAAATGGGGGTGGAGGAGGCAGGCTGTAATTAGGCCCTCCCCACCATCCCCCCAGGGTTGCCCCCCAACCCCCCCCCCCCCCCCCCCCCTCCCCCAAAGCTATTCAGGAGCCTCAGAGGTGATGACTGGTGCGTGCATGCCCAAATCTCTGCTCCCCCACCCGGCCCTTGCCTCTCAGAACAAGCCCAGATCTGACCTCTCACCCCCAGCATTGTGCAAACCTTTTTCAGGGAGTCTGAAAAGCAAGCTCTGCAACACACTTTTTCTAACACCATCCAGGAGAACTCGGTGGTGGTATTTCTTTCTTTCTGGTCGCAGTTGCTTTCCTTGTGTTGCAGTGAATCTGTACGCCCTAGAAACAGACCTCACACTGATCCAGATGAACATGTCATTCAATACTGCCAAAAGTGTTTGTGTGTGTTTGTTTTTGTGTTCCAGTCGGAGGTGAAATTGCATGCATCATTTTCCAATTAATGAATCAGGAACTAATGTAGGCATTTACCCAGTGGGGAGCTGTCTGAGGGCTGCCGATTGGCGATTGGCCCTGTCGTTTTTCATATGAAAAGGCTGAAGCTCAAAGTTGCCCAGGCAAACGCTCCTGCAGGTCCCCCTATTGATTATGTTAAAGAGTCAGCAGCATCCTGGCACACTGCCAGCGACTGGCTCTTTGGAAACAGAGGCAGGACACATGGCACTTTCACTCCCCAGGTGTGGCCATCCTTATCCCTGAAGGGAAAGACAAATGTCCTTTGTTTTTTCGACATCATTTCACACGCCTTACCTTTTACAGAATGAATGGAAATGTATTAAGCACTGTCAATCATTGTCAATATTATAAAAAAGAGCACTTTGCCTTGTGGTCTTATAGTTTTAAGTTCTCAAAATAAAACCACGTGTGGCTTATTGTATTCTTTGAATGCAGTGTACCTTCCCTTAATCTGTGTGATTTGCATAAATTGGGTGTTGACATTTGCTATTCTCAATCGAGCAGTGAAGTTAACAGAAGAATTGCTTTGCTGATGGATGTAGCTGCAGCACTTGCCTGCTGCTTCCATGCTTTTTTAGTGTTCAGTGTCAGCAGGAGAAAAGGGCAGGGTGTCCCAAACTTCTGAGGCCTTAAGTTGTTTAGATCCATGATGCCCATGATTATATGTGCTACGCAGCTTTGCCTGGAAACTGGCCTCCTATTTTGTTTTCGTCTTTAATGACTTGTGAGTTGTGTATAAAGTTGATTCACAGGGCTAGCTGTGCCCACGGCGCAGTTCCTGTCCCCATTGCTTTAGCTCAGGGTGGCACTGCCACTCCTTAATGCCATGACAACAGACCACTGTGGATTCTGCAAGTATTTTGCAGACTGCTGTACAGGCTGTAATTACTGTAGTCAATAAAGAGTAACAAACAGCCAATATCGGTGCCTTTCTGCTTTAAAGAAGAGTATTTTTAATCCCGGCCCTTTTGAAGCTCAGGAACATTTTATTTACGGGTTCCTCCCTTTTCTGAAACCAGACAGACGATAATAATGGACTTGTCAGGTCCTAACACTGTATTTCATATTGAGAATAAGGGCAGCCTGGCTTTTTTGTTGCACTGACACGGTCCCATTTTTGTACTTTCATGTGAAGAAACTTTAATTGGCTATTTTTAACTCATTGCTTGGTTTTAAAAGAAAAGTAAGTGCACATTGCCCCCTTCACTGTCCTATTCTGTCAGTACCCCCCACTCACTCAACTAACAGAGCTCTTTTGAAGTTGAGTAGATCAGGAACCTAAGAGCTCCAATCATATGTGTGTGTCGATGTGTTTTGTGTTAATACATGACACCTGCAGGTCACTGTATGTCTTCATATGGGATTCCTGTGTGTGTGTATGGCTGTTTCCAAGAGCAATACTGACCATGTCAGTCAGATCAAGTGAATTATAATATCACTGTAAGTGATGTGGAGTTGCGCGTGGCGTTGTCCAGTGATGGATGGCAAAGCCCTGTGTGCCTCTGCCAACCTCTGGGGAAAAGTCCCTTGTGGCCTCCTCCTGCCCTGATCCTCCCACTGGATATTTTTAGAGAGGTGGGGGTTGGGGGGGGGGGGGGGGGGGGGTGGAGGCTTGTGGTACGTCTCTCTGTTCCTGGGCCAAGCTGCTTGGGGAGTGGCCGCCCCAGCACTGGACACATTTGACATGCAATTCACTGCATCGGGCTTCTGCCGAGCATAGGAAAGATTATGGCTATTTCTGTCAGTCTCATAACTAAGAGATTGACAGGTCACAAATTCTGGATGGGAACAAATGTATGGTGTCAAATATAAATGTATGGTGTCAGAAATATGTTGTCTTTGTGGAACAGTCCGCTGTTAAATTTAGATTTTTATTTATTTTTTGTTGATATTTTTGCCTTTATTTAGATAGGACGGTGAAGAATGACAGGAAGCAAGTGGGAGAGAGATTGAGTGGGATTGGGAAATGATCACAGGTTGGATTCGAACCTGAGCTCCCGTGGGCACTTGGACCCAAACACCCCCCCACCATTCTTGGGTAGATGACATTGTATAATACCTGACAATCTGGATAGTAGGACCTAGTTACTTTTCGTAAGGTGATGCCAAGGTTGATTCCACCCACCTGTCACTGCCACTCGTCAACCCTACCCAATGAGTCACCTCATATCCTTGAAACTGGTTGTCAGAAAATGTCAAAATGTTAAAATAGATTACCTGTGAGGCTGTATATATGTATTTTCCAAGTATCTGCCCACCAGTATTGAGGAATGTCTTTTGTACATGCACCGCTCTGAGTTGATGTCTAGGCACAAATGACATTGATGGTGTCAGACAATAACCAGCTCAACCAGTTACTTCTATCTTACAATAGTTTGATTGTAACTGAACCATGGTAGATTACTTTAATCCTTAGTTAAGATATGGATGCATCTTCTGAATAGTGTAGCTTTTGTCATCGCACCCAACCCCTAAATCTTCGCTTTAGCCTGATGCACAACTTCAGAACAAAGGGAGGAGCCCTCCAAGGAAAGAATGCAATACCTTTTGTAAACATACAGTTGCCATGCTTAGACAAAATTATGTCATTAATGTTGACAAAGCAAAAATTCGACCCTTGTATTGACACAAGGTCCTACTTCCTAAGGTCGACCGACCACAGATGAGCAAGTTTCTACTCCTTATGTGGTAGTAACATACAATTGCAAAGAGTTTAACAATAATCTTTGGACTCCGATGTGAAACGTTCAGAGCTCTGCTCCCGCTAATTTCCAGATCGGGAGCAGGGTCTCGCCCCTCTCTGTTCCTGGCTGATTCTGAGGCTCTGCGCTCTCCATGTCTCATGCACAACAGTGCCCCGCCAGCCCTCTTAGTTTATCAAATGTCTGCCTTCGCCTGGAGCTTCAGGAATCCCGGAGAGGAATCAGGAGACCAGATACAGCCCTTAGCGTCCTTTGTATCCAGAACATAATTCTTTAGGAAAGGTTTCCGATGGTGTTAAATGATACAGTACTAAACCCTCTTTGAAATGTCTTGACTTTTATCCTTTGTAAGTGATCCGAGTACATATAGTGGGTGGGTAGTACCGTAGTAATACAAAGTCACTGGGGCGACCCCCGCATTTGTGTATCATCCAACTCAATTGGCAGTCCGCAGGGTCTGATTGACATGCTCAGAGTTATCAGTTGCAGATGGAGAGATTTTCTTTGCACCATGCGGCAAATGAGGCACAGAGTGTCCTTGGCTAAGGATCTGTGAATTATGTGGAATCGTTGCTTTTTTGAACACAGTTGTTGGAAATGCAGCACCACTGCTTTCAAGGCATACGGCTCTGGCCTTTGCCAATAGAGAGTGGTGGTTATTACATAATCACCAGTGCCATACCTTATTGGGGTATTGAAAAACAATAATTTGTTATTGTTACGCCCTTACCACCTCTATGCTGGATATTTACAACTGGTTGGTAGGCGGTCATGCCCACTCATGGAAAGGCAGACCAACTAGTGGTCCTGTCCTTGCTGAGTGCTATTGAATCTAACAGTACGTCCTGAAAAGAAGAGTACTTCATAGAGATCATGTCTTGCATCATTTTACATAGATTATGCTATATTATAGATTTATATTAACACTCAAACTTTTTTTGCCACATTTTGACATTGCATACTGTAGGGTGTGTACACCCTGCAACTTGCATTCAAACGACATACTATCGAAATTCTCATGTGGCCAAGTTTTCTTTGACAGATCAACCCTACTCTGTGAGGCTCATAAAGGGTCACGTGTGTTATTTTGCTTTTCTCTTTTGTTTAACCCTCATGTTATCCTTGGGGTCAATCTGACCCCAAGCAACTTTTAACATCATAAAATATATGGTTCACTTTTTTTTTTTGCTTCATGTTTCATGACTTTTCCTCAATTGAAGGGTACAACAGAGTTAGCATGAAATTTGTACAATAATTTGTTTTCAATGTCCTGTACAAATATTTTGTACATTTGATGTTCCTTGGGGTCAGTTTGACCCCAGCTGTATGAAACATAGGATACACGAATATTTGATACATTATGGATATTATTATTTGAATAGTATGAGAACATATTGTTATTATCATTATTACATACGCAAGTACATATTACATATAAGTCATTTTGGCAGGACTGTGTAAGTCAAAAGGGGAAGCAACAGCAAGCCTTTGGGCTGCTGACACTGGATGGGCAATATTGCCAGCCAGGGTTCCAAGGTTCATAAAGGGGTGTGGGGGGGTGGGATTGTTTTGTAGGGCTTTTGATGGTGGTTATTACACTCTTGTTAAGTACCTGTCACAAAGGTACTTTGTTTATTTAGCTGGGGTCAAATTGACCCCAAGGATAAAGAGTGTCGGTAAGATTTGAGGATAACACAAGGGTTAAGCCTTAAGCAGGGGAGTTTTGACAATTCTAACAGAAGATTCTTTTCCGCAACAGATGTAAGGTTCTAAAATTCTATGTTGAATTAAATGAACCCAGATATTTTTTAGAACATTCAGTTTCCAACATTCCTGTCACACCTCTGTGACGTTATTGGCTTAAGGGTTAATACATCTGTGGAGTATTTTTGTCAGCCATTAAATAGACCCTCAATTAGATTTTCTTTTCTACGGCTCAGTCTCCTGCTTTTGTCTCTATCTCCGGTGCCAGGGGATAGACATTCAACCCCACATGTTAGGGGTGTGCTGACAGCCTCTAGGCCTGCTGTCCAGCAGGACTGCACAACCCTTCATACGGCACTGAGTGAGTCGGGCTCAAATCACACAAGGCACATTGCTGGAAAACACTGTACAATCCCTTATTTCCCAGCACCAAAAGACAAGTTAAATTGTAAATAAATAAATGACCAAACATTTTCCAGCCTTGCCACTGTACAAGTGCCATACAAGTGCTCCATGGCCTCCAGTCCGAAACCAGCTCCATTGTTCAGTCTGACAGACAACAGGTTGGTGCAGAGTTTATTTTAGCTGTGTGGGATGTGGACTTGCCCAGCATGTTTGGATTGCCTATCAGGCTGGAAAGCGTCGCTCTGTCTTATCAGCCTCCCATCCACCCAGAGGACTGTGTGAGCCAGTGGTGGTGTGGGGGCGGTGGTGAGGAATGGAGAGCTCTGGGGGCTGACGTGACCCCAGCTGTGTGTGTGTGTGTGTGTGTGTGTGTGTGTGAGCTGGCAGCGTGGTGAGTGTCATGGCACTGATGCCAAGCCCCAGGCTCTGCGTGAGTGTTGTTGAGGAGGTGGGCATGAGGACTGTGTGACATGCCCTCGCTCCCATCCGCGGACATTGGCACTCTGTTGTATTTATTTGCTGTGGCACGGACAGGATAAGATTAGAATTTGATTGATTTCCGTGGCCCTTTTTCCCCACCTCTTCTCCCATTTCACCTGCCTCTGACCCCATCCATCGACCTCCGAAGTCAGGGGGAGACTCTTCTTTCTCTCTCTCTCTCTCTTCCGCAGCTCTCAAAGGCATCCGTGTCAGGAAAATCAATAACAGATTGACAGCAGCCTTTTATGAAAAGGAGAGTAGCATTCGGCCTTCTTTTTTTTTGCTGTGTGTTTCACACATCCTTTCATTCCCGTTGTGAAGATAACAGTCTGCCTTTTGTGAGAAACCCTCCACCTCCTCTTGGCTTTTGGGACTGGAAAGGGTGACATGAGAAGGACCTACATTTTTTATTGATGATGCCGTATTTTGTAAATATTGAATGAGCCAGGACTCTTTTTTTTTTTTTTCTCTTCTTTTTTTCTCTTTGCCTAATCTGGTCCCTGGTTATGTGCCAGGGCTGAGATGGTGGAAGTAGATTGGCTGGTTGGAAGTAGGTCAGCCGGGTTTTGTCTGGCCTCAACCTCGGCCTCCATTGCCGGGGCGGTGAGGGTGGGTGTGGGGTGTGGCTGGTCCAGACTGGAAGGGTGTGTCTGGGTGGAAACGCTGGCGATGGCGCTGGCTGCACCATTCCCAGCCTGTTGGGTCCAGGCTCGGCAAGGGCCTGGCTGCACCGTGCTTGGCTGCCATTAAACTCCAACAGCAATGAAGTTAGAAAGACTTCATGCGACTTGCCACGGGACTCTGTCATATACAGTACTTTTTCCTGTCTTGCTTTGCCCCCACACGCTCAATTATTCTTCTATGCATGCCATGCTATGCAACAGTTAAAAGTTTTTATAGAGTTAAAAAAAAGAGTAGAAAATAAGAGACTCTCTTCTCTGCCTCTTCTTTTGTGCGGCTTCAGTAAGAAACGGAAAAGCATTTTTCACATTCCTGCCCCGCGCTGTAGTCATCGCACTGCTGTAATTTGAGCTCCATTCATATGGCGGTAGCAAGTGATAAGACTTTCATAGCAGAAGGACAGGCCGGATCTCTTATCCCTGCCTGGTGAAAGATCTGTGTGTGTGTGTGTGTGTGTGTGTGTGTCTGTGTAATAGATCTCTTGATCTAGTGTCCCCTTCTCAAGAGCCTGGCCTGTGCCGTGCATAACTTGATTTATTCATTAAGTTCATTACATGGACTGTGCGGGACTGAGGAGTGGGCCGGAGCCAGCGGTTGGGTTGGGGCAGGACAGACAGAAACATGCTGTTATTATGTCGCGCAAAGGGGGGATGTGGCTGTGACTAAGAGAGGGTTATCCACTATAGAATGTCTCCTTAATTAATGCTCCCTGACCCGTTCTAGTGTGTGGGATTGCATGTCACTCTAGCAACTGAAATATTTATCTTGCTGCGTGCTGTAAACCTCGTTTTTGTTGCACATGCACTTGCTTTTATGAAGGGTGTGTGGGCTGTATTAAATGGCTCTTTTTTTTTTGTTCTGTTTAATTGAACAACACCATCACTTCATGTCTACTAGAGGGCATAGCTGATCTGTTGTATTAGCTTTGTTTTAATTCTCTTAAAGTTTGTGGTTTAACAATGCTACTGATTCTCAAGCTCATTTGTCATTTAAACGTTTCCTGACCCTGCTTCAAATAAGGCATTAGTGTAGCCGAAGTCCTCTCACTGTAGCAGTTTTCCATACAGAGCTGACTGTCGTGAGAGCATGCCTCCACTCAGGCAGTCCGAATATCCTGTTCACAGGAGACTCGGAGGCTGCAGCCGCTGCGATATTGAATGAACCGCTCCCACCCACGGGCAATGAAGGACTAATCGTTGGCTTTTCATTAAAAGGTAATCTCCATCCTGGGACTTGATTAAGCAGTAACCCGAGTCCCCCGGTGTGATGGAAGGCAGGCAGTCGCGGGGGCAAGCACACAAAGGGTCAGTCAGCGCCGAGAGATCAACAGGCCGGCCCCTGCCACAGCCGCCGCTGGCTTAATCCCCTCACACGGCCAACCCCCCCACCCCCCCGCTCCTGTCACTGCATTTCTCCGCCATGGTCAGTACACCACCCTCTAGCAGGCCCGTCGGCCTCCTCGTCTGTGCTTGGAGAGATCAGCGTCAAATGTTTTCAGTAAACACAGGCAAGCAAAATAACGCATATCTCCACTCGGCCATGCGGGGCTTTGCCTCCGAACGTCCTCTTGTAGCGGAAGGAACTGGCTGGCACTTTTCCCTTTCACAGAGCTGCGAGGGAGTGCATGTCGACACAAGCCCCGGCGTCCCCGTTTGATGGTGCACCGCTCCGACGGTCTGTCAAATCCTGCTTATTTACGCCTACTTCCTTTGCCTGGAAATCACCTGGAAACCCACTTTCATAGACCAGTGGCAGGGGGATATGAGTTGGAGTGAGTCACAGGAAGAAGATAGATGAAGTATTTTTGTATATCTTACTGTTGAGTCCTCTGTTGGGATGTGTATTTGGAATATGATTGTCCTAACTGGACAGGTAGCTCCTTATACCACTTAATAGTTGATGTTGCGCGTTGATCATGAATGCTGTGCTCTTCCCTACCATCATTGGATTCATCCTGGCCTTTAATATCCTGCGCTTTCTCATATCCTGACTCAGGGCTGCGACAAGCAGCCGCCAAGTTTATTTGCTTGTATTTTCTGCCATTTGAAATGTGTCTTTGTCATCCTAAGACTTGCGTTATCTTCAGGCCAAAGGCCTGTCTCTGTTGTTGGTTTATTTGGCAACCTTTCAAGCATCTTGACGCCTCCCATTTTTTTCCTGTTCAAGGGTATGTGAGCTCTTACTTTAGGCAAAGATCTCTAACAAAGGAATTGTACGTGTTTGATAACTGTAGGGGTCCTGATGGATCAACTGACTTTGGTAAGCAATCTGAACATTGTTACTTTATGCTGCTGGCTGTAACGTTACAATAACATGCATAAAAGCAACAAAGAAAAGCTTCATCTGACAACTAGACATTTTAATAGGCACAAGAGCAGGCAGAACATGTGCGCAACATCAGCTCTTACTCCTTTTATAGGTTTGAAAAGGGCTAAGAAATTATTTTCAGATGGGTCCTTGTGTCTGGCAATTGCAGGAAGTTAGAGTTAAGTTTTTATCTGATATCACCCTTTCTCTCTGACATACAGAATGGGCTGATAGCTATGCACAGTAGTCTTATAAAACCTAACATTCATCTCAACTGGGAATATCCTCCCACTGACTGGATCCAGACCTCCCTGCGACTTTTTTTAATGACTTCCAGTTGCTTTTATTATGCGCTGTTCCCACACTGGGCCTATTCCAGTACCTAAGGGGGAGCTCCTGAAAAGGCTTCAGCTCATCTGGTTCCTCATATATCCTTGGCCAGGATCCCTCACTGTAGTTCAGGGGATGTATGCGGGATATGGAAATGTCGTCTTGATAGAAAAGCCACAATATTGTGTTTCCTCAGTCCTCACAATGGAAGCTTTTCATGAGTCGCTCAATGAGAAACTCCATCACGGCTGACTGTTTTCCTGCCTATTCTGACAGTCGGCTATTAAAACGATTAGGTGTGGAAGCAGTATACTGTGACTGCAACTGGGCCAATTAGGTTAACCTAATAGTGCCGGCGCTTCTATTTGCCATGAGCCGCGCCGCGTGGCGGTCGCTCTCAGGCGCTCTGTGGCGACGCGTTGGCAAGCCTGGCGCAAGTCTCCGCTGGCCTATTTCCTGCTTCTCAGGGCTCCTCGGCTCGCCCTGATGGATGCCATGGCAGGACGGTTGTTGACTCAGCAGAAACTAATGTCTCTGGACGATAGTTCACAACCACACCCACACACACACACACACACACACACACACACACACACACTCACTCCCACACTCTTGGACACACACAGTGAGGGAGAAGGAAGGAACAGAAAGTACGATACATTTGCACATGCCTCTGAAGGCATCACTACTGAGTAGCTGTTCACAACAAATTCTTCTCCAGCAAATAAATGAAGTTTATTCATTCATTTGTTTAATTAAAACCCACTGCATAATCTGTGCTGTTGTTATTAACACTACAGCAGTAGCTGTGATTTTAACTGTTGAACTGTAAGTGAAGATTCAATATTGATCATTTCTAAGTGTGTATGAAAAAAGACGTGTGTTGCCATAAGCCCTGCCTATGCCTGAGTTATTGCATAGTCCGGTCCTTTTTTACATGTATGCCACTCTGTGTACTGTATATCAGGCATATCTTTAGGAGTCTGTTGGTGACATTTTAGTAGTTGCCATATATCAGGAACTCCACTCAAGGCAAATGGCAAACACTATACTATTCCTGTGTATCTGACACCTTGATGCATGGCTGTAATTCCCCTGATGACTCTTCGCCCTGGCACCCTGACCATGCCTCTGGCCTTGTCCTCTCCGAACTGAAGGCACACAGGCCAGCTTCTTTAAAGAATAAGGGAAAAAAAAACGATAGAAGACTGATAGAAGCCAGAGCAGCCTGATCCGTTATCCAAGTCTATTTCACTGTCTTATCTCCTGGCTTAAGGCACCCTTTGCCTTGCTGTAATTTATTTGTGTAGGCTAAAGAACCCCAGAAGACAATGGTATCAGTGTAAAAGCTGTTAACTTTACTCAGTCCAAATGTATTCATGGAGAGTTTAAGTTCACTGTGTTGGCATTCTCTTGGCCAATTTGTATGTGTGTCATCTACATGTACTGTTTTCAGTTTGATAAGTTTATTTTGTTGTTTGTACAGTTACAGTTTGAATAATTGTGTGGTGTTATGCTTCAGATAGACACTAAAATGACATAAGAATGGATGCAGTACCCTGTTCACTTTTAAGCTTTTTCAAAGTTTTCTCTCCCAAAACAAAACAAAGCATACACCTCTCTCTGTACTTCAGCCAACCTCACTGCCTCTTAACTTTTGGCAAGAAAATGCATTAGCTGAAAGCCGTAGTTCTGACCTGCAGTTGGGTCAATGGCTCTGAAGAAATCATCATAATGAGTTATACTCCATAACAAAGCAGCAGTAGCAACAGTCGTAGCAGAGGTCAGGTAATTACGGAAGTCCTAACGGCCGCTGAGCGGCTGGAACATCCTGACGTCTGGCCGCTAGTCCGTGCTCTCAGCTGGACGGGGAGCGGCCTCTGGACAGCCTGACCTGGCACATTGGCACAGTACTCAACCAGCGCAGCGTGTCTGTCTCTTCTCAGAGCCCGCTGAGACACTGGCATCGTTTGCCAGAACCGTTTGAGCCGTCAGGGATTGGGTACTTGTTTTATGAAGTGCAGATGGCAGAAGTGAAAGCACCTTGATTGAGACTGTTGTAGCCCCTTTCAAGGTCATAACTAAATGGAAAAGAAATTGCTCTCCCAAGGTTTCAAAGTTGTGTTTATTTTGCTGTTCTCCCACAGAGTTTAGTTTGGTATGCTGAGGCAACATTTGACTCATGATTTCTCTCTTGTTTTCTTGTTTTCCAGATGCAGCAGCTTTTCTATGAGAACTACGAACCCAACAAGAAAGGCTACATTCGGGATCTGCACAACAGCAAGATCCATCGCGCCATCACGCTGCACCCCAACAAGAACCCTCCTTACCAGTACCGTCTGCACAGTTACATGCTGAGCAGGAAGATCGCTGAGCTGCGCCACCGCACCATTCAACTGCACCGCGAGATAGTCCAGATGAGCCGCCTCACCAACACTGAGGTCCGCCGGGAGGACCAGCAGCTGGGCATGGCGCCATCATTTATGCGCTTCCACCCGCGGCAGCGCGAGGACGTCCTGGAGTGGGAGTTCCTGACAGGCAAGTACATTTTCACATCCGCGGATGGGCAGCCTCCACGCAGGGGCATGGACGCCTCGCAGAAGGTGGCCCTGGACGACATCGTCATGCAGGTGATGGAGATGATCAACGCCAACGCCAAGACCCGTGGCCGCGTCATCGACTTCAAGGAGATCCAGTACGGGTACCGGCGGGTCAACCCCATGCATGGTGCCGAGTATGTGCTGGACCTGCTGCTGCTGTACAAGAAGCACAAGGGCAAGAGCATGACCGTGCCTGTCCGGCGGCACGCCTACCTGCAGCAGACCTTCAGCAAGATCCAGTTCCAGGAGGAGCAGGAGATGGACGCCAAAGACCTGGCCAGCCGCATCAACCAGGAGTCCGACTCGCTCTCCTTCCTGTCCAACTCCCTCAAGATGCTGGTGCCCTTCAAACTGGGCGGCTCCAGCTCGGACCAGCGGGAGCCCAAAGAGGAGCGGATCAACATCCTGGTGCCGCTCTCGGGCCGCTACGACATCTTCGTCCGCTTCATGGCCAACTTCGAGAAGATCTGCCTCATCCCCAACCAGAACGTCAAGCTCCTCGTGCTGCTCTTCACCACCGACAACGTCACGGAGCGCGTGCGGCAGGTGGAACTCATGAGGGAGTACCACGCCAAGTACCCGCGCGCCGATATGGAGATCAAGCCCGTGTCCGGGCCCTTCTCCCGAGCTTTGGCCCTGGAGGTCGGTTCGGCCCACTTCACCAACGACTCGCTGCTCTTCTACTGCGACGTGGACCTGCTCTTCACCGCCGACTTCATGAAGCGCTGCCGAGACAACACCAAGCTCGGTGAGCAGACCTACTTCCCCATCATCTTCAGCCAGTACGACCCCAAGGTTGTCTACGCCGGAAAGGTTCCCAGCGACAACCACTACGTCTTTACAGCCAAAACAGGCTTGTGGAGGCACTATGGCTATGGCATCGTGTGCGTGCACAAAGGGGACCTGATGAAAGCTGGTGGCTTCGACGTCTCCATACAGGGCTGGGGACTGGAGGACGTGGACCTCTTCAACAAGTTCGTCCAGTCGGGACTTAAGCAGTTCCGCAGCGTTGACACTGGCATTGTGCACGTCCACCATCCTGTATTATGTGACCTAAACCTAGACCCCAAACAGTATAAAATGTGTCTGGGCTCTAAGGCGTCGTCGCACGCCTCAACACAGCAGCTGGCTGAACTGTGGTTCGAAAAGAACGATCAGACCTTCCGCAAACTGGGAGACAATGGGTCATCGAGGACAGAATGACCTGGGAAAGGACAAGGAAGGCCTGACGTATTCCTCGAAATGGAGTTTTTTTGTTAAAACTACCTAATTTATTTTTAAAGAAGAGACTTAACATGGATATATTTTGGAAATAACTTAAAAAGATAAAAACACACACCAACATTCACAAACATGAGCACATCATCAAAAAAACATAATCATTTTTTAACAATGCAGACCATCTGCAAGGAAGCCTGTAAATGTAAGTGAGTCTTTGAGGTTGTTTTTGGTTTGTTTATTTTAAAGATCGACGAGCAGTCAGTTCAAAGATACTCCAGAACAAATGTTTAGTAATGCGGTGTATCTCAGGGAAATACACCGATAGCGAGGCAAATTTTAAACATTCGTGTGAGATGGCATATTGCTATTAATATTCATCCTAGAAAGGCTGTTGATTTTGAGCCGTGGTATTGGGTTTAATGTATTTTTTATTTCTGAATGTTTACACAGAGATACATGAACAAATAGTTAATTTTGGGGGAGGGAAAATAAATTATAGTGCTTAACATTATCATTAAGGGGCCTATGTGTTTTATATGGTTTTGGAAATTGGAAATAACACTGTTTTTTCATGGAGTTAGGTTCTGTTTTATTATTTACTTATGTGAACACAACTGCTGGATTTTACTATCTCTGATTCCATTGTTTTCTCTGTCTAATTTATTTTAATATGCAGTCTTGTTTTACATTACTTGACTGAGAGTATGTATATTAGAAAGATTGTATTACCATCGCAGTCATGCCTAGTGTTCTGTTCATGTCTTTCTCTCAAATTAATTTGATTTACCAAAGACCTTTTGCACAGTTGCTGTAGACGTTGATGTGGTTCTGTGAGTGTTTGTGTGCTTGTGGTACCGTAGCCTGTGTGTGTGTGTGTGTGTGTGTGTGTGTGTGTGCGCGTGTGCGTGCGTATGTGTGGTGTAGGTCAAGGTGCAGGCGTTATTTGTACTGTAGGAGGAGAGCTGCCTAGCTATGCTACACCGCCTTCTCAGATCGCCTGTAAATACACCCTTGTGATCCTGATAGGTCTGATTGGTTTTTATGAATCTGATAGGTCTGGCTGATTTCTTTCTCTCTCTCTCCCTCTCACTCACTCTCTCTCTCTCTCTCTCTCTCTCTCTCTCTCTCTCTCTCTCTCTCTCTCTCTCTCTCTCTCTCTCTCTCTCTGTCTTTTTAAAAAACCGGTTCATTTCTGTATGTTGGTTTGTGCATCCACTCTCTCCACGGTTTTCCTTTTTGAAAATGGTTGTGGTGTGGCTGGGTGCAGACCAGCAGTCCTCCTCTAGTCTCGTCGTCGTCATCATTCCCAGCCCACTCTGGGCACTCTGCGCAGCAGCTCGGGGCTGCTTACCTCCCTGCTGTGGGAGAGAGGAACAGCCTCTCCCGCCAGCTGGGGTTAGTTTCTTTATATCTGTCTCTCTGTGGGTATTTTTTTTTTTTTCTTTTTTTTTTTTTTGTATTTTTATTTTGTTCTTTATGAACCCCAAATCTTAATGGGGAAAGTTTTATATTTAAGTAATAAATTTTTAAAAAGAAATGTTTTATCAAATGTGTTGCTGTTGATCTTTTCTTGTGCCATCTCTAATCCAGCTAAGCCCTTCTGCTGGACCCCTGTCGCTGGACTACTATACTAATTAACTCACCACCGACACCACAGAGCCCAATGCACAAATACAGTGTGCGATTTCATCGGTATCTCATTCTGCCAAGCACCACAAATCACTTAACAATTCACATGCAAAATAACTTAATGTGCTAAATGTGATAGCCTTCCTCTCAACATGAACTCCGTAATTTAGCCAAACACAACATTTAACAGTTAAGTATACATTTTAGGGTAGATTTAAGGAGATCAGAACCCAAAGGTTTTTCCACCCAAATATAATGAAATGGTTTCAAATGATTACTGCGTCTACAGCAACTGCTACCAGGAGGGGGGCAAGTGTTGATTTGGACTACCCCAGGGGTGTTTTTTTAACCCAAGAAACATTCCTCGCAATTATGAGGCCCAGGCACCAGTCAACAAGTATCACCTTTTTTAGGAGCGTCAAGTCTGTCTCTCAATTAGTTTATACATTGGGCCTCACGTCTCATAGTGGCCCCATGGTCAAACGTATACTGATGGGGGTGTGTGGGCTTGACTCCAATCACAGGAGAACTCCACAGGAATGGAATTTCCACTAACCTGCTATGATGCACGTGATCTGAAGGAGTTTTGTTGAATTTGGGCTTTCTATGTTTTCTATGACATGGAAAGAAAATACTGTGGTATGGCACATGCGAGGCAGTTTCACCAGTCCCATATGATCAGATTTCTTTTCTGGGCTGCTAAAATAAGATAGCATGGATGTGGGGATATATCTTGTACAGATAACAGAAATAATGGCTAATTCAAGCTAACTGTGTCCATTCAGATAATAGAGATGTTACCAATCATTTCAGAGCACTGTCTTCATTGGAGGGGTCACCAACAGGTAGCCCACGAGCTGCATGTAGCCCCCCACCTGTTTCTGAGTAGCTCTCCAAAAGGTTCAAAGAACATGTGTACATAAATCAGATAACATAGTCACTATGACAAACCTTTTAAAATTCCTATCATCCAGTGTCTTGTGTAGGTGATGGACTAATAGCAAGAACAACTTGTTTTTGCTTTAGTAGCTTAGTGTTAGACTTAAGACATTGCACCATTAAATCATTTCATATTACTGCCCTAGAAGTCATTCAAGGCCTCACATATGACATGCATTTGCATATAGGCTATGAAGCTATTTCATCATGATAGACCTTTTTACACAGCAGCCATTTTGGCATGAAATAGTAGGGCAAGCACTAAATGTTACTAAATACTTTAATACCTTAATGAGGTCTCTGTTCAATTTAGGTGTAGCATAATCAGAACTTTAATTAATGTCATTAGTAACACCTGGGCCTGCCATAGATCCCGTGAGGGAAATTTGGTCTCTGCATTTATCCCATCCGTGAATTAGTGAAACACTCAGAGCATACAGTGAGGTGAAGCACACACAAACCCAGAGCAGTGAGCCACCTGCTACAGTGGCGCTCGGGGAGCAGGTTAGATGCCTTGCTCAAGGGCACTTCAGCAGTGGATGTGGGCATGGGAGAGCAGTGCTCAACCACTTCCCCCGCCCACATTTTTCCTACTGGTCGGGGATTGAACCGGCAACCCTTCGGTTTCAAGCCTGAAGCCCAAACATAGGCCACGGCAATATAAATAAAAAATGGCTGAAGGTCCATCTGCGATTAGTCTGTGTTCTTTTACGCAGCTAGGTTGCCCGTGTGTTCTATGTTCTCATGTTATGCTGAAAAGTACAATTAGCATTTTCTTGGTATACGGTTTCTTTTCTGTACATTTTTTTGTTTGCAGTAATTGAGGGTGTTCTGATAACTAGTCAGTTCAATGACACCAAAATGTAATTGCCCCGAGCTCTCCAGACAGACAGATCAACTCGGTCTTGTTTTGAAGCGTAATTAGCTCCCCTAACATTAATTAACACGAGGAGACAAAGAGAAGAAAAGCGCTGTCCATGTTTTATTCAGAGTGTCCAGCAATCGCTCGTTTGAGTCGGTTACAGCTCTAATGAGCGCTGTGTGTGCTCCACATTCCCCATGCGCTCCGACGCTAATCTGTATCCTGGAGTGAAGATCAGAAAACACCAACATATTCCCTTAAAATTGGGCATGGGAGAGGAGAAAGGAGCTATTACGTTGCTTCAGCGGGCACCACAAACCAAGGATTAGTGAAGTCGGGGCCAATGCTCTGGCAGCTTGAGGAAGGTAACGTTCAACAGCACGGTCTGAACACGAGTTGTCCTCTGTGCCATCTGAGGCAACTGAAATCCCCAAGCTCAAAGATCACAGTGAATATCCCACTGTGGTTCAGCAAACCTGTGAGGTAACATAGCACCTCTTCTTACAGAACCAACCGGTTTACACATTCATCTTTGCTCTTCATCCATCCCCCAGCCCCCACCCTCACACCCCCTCAATACCAGCGCAACACTCACCTCCATCATCACAGGCTATCGTACACCCACCATCACTGGATTTTGCACCCCTCCCCCACATGGCGATCACGAACAATGAGGTGACAACGACCTCAGTCAACAGCCATCAGACACACAGATCCCAGATGCACCCCTCCCCCTCCCCTCCCCTTACACCCCTCACCATTACAAAGGATCAAGTGACAGTCCAACTTAAGAAATTGGGCAGCAATAAAGCAGCTGGGCCTGACAGACTGTGCCCAAGGCTACTCAAGGCCTGTGCTGCTGAACTGGGGGAACCACTGAAGCACATCTTCAATTTGAGCCTACACCTTGGACAAGTTCCAACACTGTGGAAGACATCATGTCTCACCCCTGTCCCTAAGAAGCCACACCCTAGTGAGCTTAATGACTACAGACCTGTCGCTCTTACATCACATGTGATGAAGACAATGGAGCGATTGGTCTTAGGCATGCTCAGACCCCAGGTACGCCATGCACTAGACCCGTTACAATTTGCTTACCAGGAGAAAGTGGGCGTGGACGATGCCATCACTTATCTTCTACACAGGACACATTCCCACCTGGACAAGGGGAAAAGTGCTGTGAGAATCATGTTCTTTGATTTCTCAAGTGCTTTTAACACCATCCAGCCCCTCAGATTGGGAGACAAGCTCTTGCAGATGGGTGTGGACGCTCACCTGGTAACCTGGATTACAGATTACCTGATCGAGCGACCACAGTTCGTCAGACTGAAGAACTGTCTCTCTGACACTGTGATCTGCAGCACCGGAGCGCCACAGGGAACTGTGCTCTCTCCAGTCCTGTTCACCCTGTACACATCTGATGCTACAACACCGAGTCATGCCACATGCAGAAGTTTTTCTGATGATACTGCAATTGTGGGGTGTATCAGGAATGGGCAGGAGGAGGAGTACAGGAGCCTGGTGGAGGACTTTGTGCAATGGTGCAAACTCAATCATCTTCAACTTAACACTTCAAAGACCAAGGAGATGGTGGTGGATTTCCGCAGGTCTAAGCCCACTCTGCTACCAGTCCACATTGATGGGGTCAATGTGGAGGTGGTTAGCACCTACAAGTATCTGGGTCTCCACCTGGACAATAAACTGGACTGGTCAGCCAACACTGATGCACTCTACAAGAAAGGGCAGAGCAGGCTGTACTTCCTGAGGAGGCTGCGGTCCTTCAATGTGTGCAGTAAGCTCCTCAGGATGTTCTACCAGTCTGTTGTTGCCAGCGTCCTCTTCTATGCAGTAGTATGCTGGGGAGGAAGCACAAGGAAGAAGGATGTGGGGCGAATTGACAGGCTGGTAAGGAAAGCTGGCTCTGTAGTGGAAGCTGAACTGGAGTGTATCACTTCACTATCTGACAATATATCTGGTATAAGGACCCTGAACAAACTGATCAACATCTTGGACAATGAGTGTCACCCACTCCACAGCACTATTGTTAAACAGAAGAGCCTGATCAGCTGGAGACTTCGCTCACTGCCTTGCACAACTGACAGACTGAGAAAGTCATTTGTTCCCAGGGCCATTGAACTGTTCAATGCCTCACTTAAGGGAAGAGGAGAGATAGAGGCATAGTCTGTCTGCCTCTTCATCCCCTCCATGTTTGGTACTCTCTGTCCACTAGCCACTTGTACCACTGTCTTTATACCTCACTGTTTGCGTGCTATATTAGCACATTAGCACATATGCATACCCCCCCCCCCATGCCACAGCCGAACTGTGGCCACACTTATACATTTTCTTAAATAGTTAAATATATAGATATATAGACTTTACTTTACTTTATTTCTGCATTGTTGCACTGTTGACTTACTCATTTGCACTATCACCATGACCACTATCACCATTGCACTACCACCAAGACACTCATTCACACAGAGCACCTTAGAGCACCTTACCATACCTTACTATGCACAGAGAATCACAGGCTCAGTCCCTGCCTCAGTCATTGCAAGCGCCTCTGATTTATTAATCACCACTATGTGGATACTGTTTTTAGAATTGATTTAGATTAAGTGTTAGTATAATTGTATTTTTGTAATTTGTATTTTAGTATATTTTTATATATTGTATTAAGTGTTAGTATAATTTGTATTTTAGTATATTTAGCATATTCTTTATCTTCTACTGTCCTTACTGCTTAGTTGTGTTTTTATATTATATACTTTAATTACTCTTTCTGCTGTTAAAGAATGTGTTTGTGTTGTATGTATGCTGCTGAGACCTTGAATTTCCCCTGGGGATCAATAAAGTATCTATCTATCTATCTATCTATCTATCTTTCTTTCTGAAATAGTTCTTCCTCAGCTTCGCCATGTAGGCTATATTAAACCCTTGCCAAACTGATTCTATTGTTACCATTTTTCAGAGGTGGAAAGTAACGAAATACATTTACTCACGTTACTGTATTTTTTCTGTGTATTTTGTATTTTTTTTTAAAATCGGTATTTTAAATTTTACTTGATTACATTTTGAGTGAAGTATTGTACTTCGCTACATCAAAAATCCCATCCGTTACTTGAGTAAAAAAAAAAAAGTTAATACTAATGAAAACAGAAAGGGAGAGAAAAAAAAATCGCGCCCTAAACCACTAGCCTAGTGATAATGATCTGCATCAGTGTTGCGCGGGTTTGGTCACAAGCGGCCCGCGGTCGCTCGATATTTCAATCAACCCGACCGCAACTCGGACCGCGAATATTAATTAGGACAAAATTATACCCAACCTGCGATCCGACCCGCTAATTTACAAAATGTGTGCTTTCGGTTATAGCCTGCATGCAGTGTGACAGTAGGCCATTTCTGTAAAACAAACTAATTTATTTGCGAAACGTTATGCAGTAGAACTACACGCAGTAGGCATGCAGGACATAAGCGCAGGAGTGAGAATGAGAATAAGAACGCAAGCACGCACGCCACCACCAAGAATTGACACTAGGATAAGATTTGAAGGCCATGGACATAGGCTACATCTTTCTTTCGAAAACAGAAATGGTGAGGCAAGGTAGGCAAGACAGATACATTGCTGGCGTAAGAACTGGTTTATAATGCTGAATGAAGCACAAAGCTTTACTAAAGCACATCCACTGTTTAAAGTCACAAACACAACGAAGTAGGCCTAAGGTAACTTTTATGCATGCGCGAACCTATAGGTTACATACCGGTAGATATGGCTGTGTAGTCTGTGCCATAACATTTATTCCTGCAGGCTGTCCGTTTTGGCTGTCATACTTTTAAATGGCTTCGCAAGAAGTAGGCCTAGACCATAACTTGTACTACTGTCATCTTCTTTAACAACTTTTCCCAATATTTCCCATAGCCTATATCGCTTTTCCTGAAGGGGTGTCTTTATTATTTTAACTCGCGTCTTGTTTCTTTACTGTTGACTTTTTGTATTGATGCTTTACTGTATTGATGCTAGCCTTCTCGTGATATTTTAAGTAGGCCTATTTGTAGAAAATATATATTTAATTAATTTTAACTGACCCGCCTGCAAATGACCCGAATATCATGAAAATATTTTGTTTATGACTCATAACCGCGGGTGACCGCTTAATTTCGGGCATACCGCGCAACACTGATCAGCATGTAGCCTACAACTAATGAATCAAGCTGGCGCCATGCAGTCTTTCTGAAAGAGATCGAGCTGGATCACGAGATGCATCAGATTAGCCTAACCTATGAAAGTGTATTTTCCGCTATTCCAATGGGTTGTCTCAGTTCGTTTTAGCACCAATGATAGATAGATAGATAGATAGATAGATAGATACTTTATTGATCCTCAAGGGGAAATTCAAGATTGATTGCGGAGATATTCAAGCAAACACCATGGGATTTCGTGTTTTGACGTTTGTGCTCACATTTCTTTGGAAAGAAGTGTATTAGCAGTTGTTTCCCCTCATTTTGATGTCTCTCTTTTTCCTGTTTTGGCCTTTGTTTTTAGTAACCTGACTTGGCTTTCTTGGAGAAAGACATTGCACCAGCAGCACAACAATATGGTCCACTACTAGCGATGCTCAACTAAATAAACAAAAGATAGACTACCTTATGAATCGTGCAGGCGGACTAAACCATTTAGCTCTTTAGCAAGGGAGAGTGAGAGTGACCTTAAACAGTTTTCACTATGTTTTGTATACAAAATCCAGTCAGTCAAACTTTACATTTCGTCTGACATTAATTTTGACATTTAATTTGGAAGTTAAAATATTCAGGTAAAATAAATATATGGTGGAAATAAGTATTGAACGCTTTTTTTTTTTTTTTTTCAGTTATTAGCCTAAACTTCCAGTGAGTCTATTCGAAATTTTCACCACACATTATATTAACACACATAAAAAATCCAAACATAAGAGTTTTGTGTATTAAAGTGGATTGACGAAGGAAAAAAGTATTGAACGTGCCCACAGAAATTTCTTCAACACTTAGGTAAAGCCTTTGTTTGTAAAGACAGCTTCAAGATATTTTCCTGTATGACAAAATGTATTAGTCGCAGTATCAGGTGTGATTTTGGCCCATTGTTCTAAACAGATTCCAGGGGTCCCTCTTGTGAATCCTGATCTTTAGTTACTTCCAGAACTGTTTAATTGAATTGGCTGCCTTCAAGTCTTTCTGGAGCTTTCTCCGAGTGGTCCTTGGCTCTTGGAATTGACTATCCTTCTGACTCCCTGGTCAGAAATATTGCGAGGAGATCCTGTGCAAGGCCGGTTGATGATGCAGTGATGTTTCTTCCACTGCAAATAATGGCTCCCATGCTGCTTACTGGAAGATTCTGATGTTTTGAAATGCATCTGTAACCAGTTTCATTGATATGTTTTGCAACAATAAGGTTGCAAAGGTCTTGGGAGAGCTTTTTGCTTTTATCCATCATGAAATGTTTCTTGTGTGACACCTTGGTAATGAAAAACCTTTTTATAGCCCATCAATATGTATGCTACTAACCAAGCTTATATGAATTTGCACAGATAGAAAGGATAACTACTCTCTAACTACTTACAGATTCCAGCTCGTTCCTTCCCTTTCCTTGCCTTAGTGCTTTTTCTTAGCGTGTTCAATACTTTTTCCCTGTGTTATTCCACTTCATTACACATGACTCTACTTATGGAGTTGTTTGGATTTTTTATGTGTGGATTACCTGAGTTATTACTAATGCCTGGTGAAAATGTTGTGCCCCCTGTATTCCACTTTTCAAGGGCCCTCTCCTCCATTGGGGCCCTATACTTCCCACTTTCCCCCCCAGTTCGACGCCCTTTAATCTGCTGAACCTTCTGCTTGTTTCCAAATATAAAAAAAACTCTGCAACTCAACATTGGCCTGCCTGCCTCAGCTGCTTGTGAGGGGCTTTTCAGTTATGCTGGATTACTGTTCACTGCAAAGCGACCCAAGGAAGAGTGCAACTAACTTTGAAAATCAACTACTGCTCAAACTTAAAGGAGAACTCCGGTGATTTTTCACATAGATCTCCATTTCTCAACGTCCTTATCAGGCAAGTACCTCCACTCGGTGGCCATATAGCAACACTTTTTGGGCACTTATCGTGCATCTATTTCGGCAGAAATGCGTGTGCGTAAGGCTTCACGACACCAATCTTGCTCCAGCAGCGAGATCACAACAGATGATTGGCACGATGTCTTCACAGCACACCACATGATTGGCTCAATGTATTTTACAACACACCACATGATTGGCTCAATGTATTCACATGTCAACGTTTTGCCGCGGAAGGGTTGCGATATAGACAACTGCCATATTGGCGTTACAAACTAACCACATGCATTACTATGGAGGGTTTTTTGAGTGCTGTATCTCCTCATTAGAAAGTCTCTGGTAAAACTTTTACCTAAAGTACATTTTAAATGAACTACTTTTTACTTTTACTTGAGTACATTTTCAGATCGGTATTTTAACTTGTACTTGAGTAATATTTCATCAAGGTATTGGTACTTTTACTTGAGTACAATACTTTCGTACTTTTTCCACCTGCCATTTTTAGAGGGGATGCATCCCCTCTATTGAAATCCGGATTCTTCTTCTTCTTATTATTTTTCTTTTTACCTTTATGTGCACGCTATTCAGCCCAAACCGCTTAACGTACAGATTTGGTTGAAACACCGTTCCGTAGATCTTCCAAGGCTTTACTGTCCTATCCGTTTTTCATTTTTGAGAAGTTTATACTTTTTGAGATATTTGTAATTAAAAGTGTATTTTTCCCCCAGACTTGAATGGGGGCTGTGATGTCATAATAGAGCCAGCTGCGCTCGTTAAGTAGTTCTCAGAGCAGTTCCCAGGCTAATCAGAACACTGGCACAGGTGTCACCTGTGAGGATTCCAACTGTCTCAGCTTCTAAGCATATAATCTAGCTCTACCTGAACTACACATCCTGTTAAAGTGTTTCCTGTGTGTCAAAATAAAAGTCCCAGCCATATCTCATGCATTCAGCATTATATCTCCAGAACGGCTTGACGTACATGCTTCAAATTTGGTATGAGTGTTTTTATGGACTCAAAGATGAAGTGAGTTGAAGTTGGAGGTTGAAGGTCAAATGTCAAGGTCAAAAACACCTTGAGTGTGATATCTGAATAATGCCATGTCACACAAGATTCAAATTTGGTTTCTCCAAAAGCACCTTTGCAGGTATCACAATTACCCTACCAACCAGCTAGCAGCAAGCTCAACAGCCCCACCAACACCCTAACCAGCAGACTGCATCCCCTCGTGTAATTCCTCAGAATTGCATTTCTAGGTTGTTCTTGAAGTTCCTCATTGGCAGGTCTAGCAAGCTGTTATTCAGACATGTTTACACAAGATTTTAAAAACTGCCCTGCCTGTAGAGCTGGAAAGGAACAATGCGTTAGGATTAGAAATGGGTTGAGTAGAATGTGACGGACAGAGAAAGGATACAACTCTAGTAGTTGTTCTTGCTTAACATGTTACATGGAGGTAAAGCCCTAAGTACTTTTAGCCCTCCTATTGTGTTCGCGGTCAAATGTGACTGATTGACACTTCTTTTCTCTCAAAAATATTGTTATTCTGACTACCATGAGGCTCCATGACACAGGGGATCTGAACTGACAAAACAAATTTAGAACACCCATGTGTATTCCCGGTCAAAAATGACCAGCCATTAGAGATGAATGGGTGAGAAAATGGTCAGTGTACATGGACGGATTATGAACTTTCGGGCCGCTGAGCCCAGATGTATTAAGGGCCCCCCACTAATTGTCGCATTTGTGGGAGGGGGGGTTTGGGGGTCCTCCCCAGAAAATTTTTAATTTGTTTAATGTGATTTCCTGTATTTTGGTGCATTTTGGGGATGGCCAATACTTTAATTCAATCAGATTCATAGCCTACATCCTGATTTGTTGATATTGAGGCAGTGATTCCATGCAAAGGCTTGGGCTTCAGGGCTCTCTGACCCCTTGGGCCCCTGGGCCTGGGCCCGTGCAGTAATCCATCCCTGAGTGTATAAAATTGAGTCCAGGCACATAGTTATTGATCAGATGGACTGTATGTGTGCTTATGTACATTAAAACACACACACAAACACACCCTGACTCCCCCTCTTTGCTTCTATCCCAGCCCCCACTGGAACCTTTCCCCAATAGAATCTTCCTCTTTTTGACTCGCAGGCTCAGGTCAATGAGGCCTGCAGGCCATAAATAGCAAATGGAAGTTCAAATCTGGTTATATCTAGTAGAACACAAGTTGATACAAAAGTCTATCACAACATTAGATGATAATATATGTGTTACTATGGATTTATAACAAGTTATAATGCAGCGGCCATTTTTGACCGGGAACACAAAACTAGTAAACATGAAACAAACACAACAGGAGGGTTAAATGAGTTCAAAACACTCACTTTTTTAATCCAGGGACTTTTTTAACACTGTGTTTTAAACACTATTGTGTGAAATGATGGAATTACCACATGAAATTGGTTTTAGGTTGGACTCGTCTTCTGTGATGTCACATGCAGCCTGATGCACTGCTTGAAGGGGTGGGGGGCCCTGTAGCAGGAGCACAAGTTTGTGTTCAGACCAGCCCAGCCAGGGGAGCTGAAATTATTCATTATGGCTGGATCTCATAAGTTCTCGGCAAAGTACACAGCGAACTTTAATATAAAACAGGCCGGTGCCATCATCTGGCTCTCATCAATCCCACCAAAGCTCCAGTGTGCCAGGCTTTCTCAAGCATGCTGCTCCATCCTTTTCAACATATCCACAGAGGCATCACGCCACTCACAAGGGTTTTTCCCCCCCTTCAAAACAGAAACATTTGTCTTAACAGAACTAGTACAGCTATTATGATTGAAACAGAGTACCTCACTATAGCCCAATCCCCTCATTAGCAGAAGAGGGCCTTGGCTTGGGTTAAGCCCCTTAGCCTGTGGTGGTTGGGGAAGTTCACATTTGTAGTGTCTAATTTTTAACAGCTTTTTGTGAAAGGCTGTCTTTCCACAGTTGGTTCTCTTATAACAAATGCCTGCCTTTCCCCATGAGAGTAACTGTCACCAGTCGCCCCCCCCCCCCCATGTATTCCTGTTGCCAAGGGGGAGGATTTCACCCCATTTCAATGGGAAATAAAAGTTTCTTGGTTCTATTGTTTGCCCACTGAGCAATAGAATCTTGACCCATCCGCATGTTTGTTCACCATCTTTCAATCTTTTCACACATTTGTTTGAGGGGCCATGACAAAACGCACACACATTTCTATTCCACACACTGAAGACAAGCAAGTTAGGCCTTGCACATATCTGTCACCATCCTCAAAGGTTTGCACAACCACACTTCGTAATCATAGCGGTCTAACTGAAACTGATACGGACCACTGATCTTGGATCTGGGATGAGGCAGTCATGATTGCGAAGCCAGTCTGTGGAAACACTTCTCTGGAAGCTGTTGTGTGGCAGCCTTTTCTTTGGGGTTTTGTTATACCCTTTTGTTTATTGTACAGGAGGCTCAGGGAAAAAAAAGACTGTCAGAGGAAGGAGAGATTGTCTCTCTCTGGAGTGGACAGATGAAACACTGGACTGTCTTGACTCCAAGGAATAAAATTCAATCCAGTACTTTCTTCCCCCTGGCCACACATTTTTGTGATTAGAAATAATGGCAGCATCTCCCCACAGGGCAAACTGGAACCTGTTTCTTTGACTTTATGTGTGTGTGTGTGTGTGTGTGTCCTTCATGGATAGAAGACACCCTTATCTGAAACTAGGTCTGTAGAGACATGTCGTCGTCTTTCACTTGTAGCAAAACCAGAGCAACCAGCCCAAATGTTATCACTCTTTCCTCAATAAGCTTTGGTTTCCTCAAAGTTGAATCTGTTTCCTGCAGTCATCTGTGAGACACATGTCTCACAGGACCCCTTCTGCGTCCTCACAAGATGTGTACACTGTTTGTGGCCATTTCAGATTGAGTTGTGGATAATTAATTGTAACGGTACGTTTTCAATGTGAACATTTTGGTTTGTGGGTGCACAAGGACACTAAGGCAATTCAGGGCATAAATGGAAAGAAATCAACGAGTGAGACAAATGACAAAGGAGCATTCAACCAAGAGCAGTATGGGTCCTGAAATGTAGTGGAGTGTCTAAACCATGCTTGCTTACCAACACCAATAATAAGTGTAATGGCAAATATTTAAAACAATGAATATCAAAGCCTTTGAGGCAGATCTTTGAATTGTTTCCCCACAACATTATCTGACCTGTTTTGTGCCATTGTAATGATTCCCATGGTCGTGAAACCATTTTTCCAAAAGAAATGTAATCATCCTAATCGGATTTCTCCTCCTGACACACAGCCCTTTCATTGCATGACACAATTCCTATCAACAAAACCCTCTAACGTGTTGTTGTTTTTAATCTCTTCAATTATGTGTGTCTAACCAAACGTTTGGCTTTGTTTGAATGTATTGTGCCGATGGAGGAACTGATTCACATTCGTGCCTTCTCAAAAACAGTTGATTCTATCATGACAGCTGGGCCAGAACAACTAATGACATCTGAACTTGTGCAAATTGCCAGAAGCTTGGTTCGAAGGACTAGCAACAAACGGAAGTTTTTATCCATGCTTTGGCCAAATCTTCTCCCGATTATTAACAGGGCACAGTGCCTTGGAACAACACGGCTATTGTTCTGGGACTTAGGCGTGGGAAAAAATGCTATTCTGTTTAATGTATCTCCATAATCTGTCTGATCTTGAGTGACATAAGCCTCACCTTGGCACTTATGGCCTCAAGGACCTTTAGCCAACAGCAGCTGAAAGGAAGCAGTTTTAAAAATGCAGAATTATGATGCCGTGAAATTCGACTAAGCGCACGGCCGTCTCTGCATGTGAAATCTTCAAATGAATGTTTCCGTTTTGCACAAATCACCCTCTAATAGGGATTATAAACCTATTCTCATTTACAATCTTACGTAAGATCTTCATCTGGATCATTCTTGTTTTTGGTGGCTCTGACTTGCTGCAAGAGAGGAAGCTGAAATGTGTAAATAATTTTAGTGCTGAGATGATACTTGTGAATATCTGCTCTGTCAGCTGTGTGCCTCTCCTGCCACTTTCATTTCTCCTCTGTAATCTAAAAGCTGCTATGCCTGAAATGATTTCTGGAAGGCGCTAGTCACATTATGTAAAATGCTGTCTCTCACAGGACAATACGAACAAAGCCTGAGATTCAGGCCATTGCAAATCACTTCAAGCAGTGCTGGCCCTCCTCTCTTGAGCAGTTTGGACTGAACCAAAGTAATGGTAGAGTAGCACATGAAAAAACCTATACTGTAGATTGTACAACACATTTTTGAAACACAACCTGAAGTCAGAAAAAGTATTTGGCAAAGAATGTGATTGGCTTAATGAAACACTGTGGAAAGATGAGGGGGGAAGTACAGTGCCAGCCATTTTAAAGTACTCTTGTCTTATGGTTGAAAGAGATAAAGAGAGGGATAGAGAGGGGGTAGTGGAGGGGTGCGTGAGAGCAGAGGACAAGAGAGGGGGGTGAGGGCACAAGGGGTGGGGTGGGGTGGGGGTGTACTGAGAAACGGCCACTTGTCGACCCTCAGAATGGAGCATACCACTCAAGTGAGGTCCAGATTCATTCCTGAGAGGCAGTGCAATTGTCAGCTGCTGAAAGTGGCCTGGGAAGCAGGGTTTGCAGACAGTGGAGCTACTAAGGGTCAGTTCAGGGCAATGGTCACACTCTGGCAGCATGAGACTCTGTGTGTATGTGTGTGAGTGTGTGTACAGTGTGCGCATGTATTCCTCCTCCCTTGGTGGTAGTGGGGGTCTGGGGTTCTTGGCTCATTGGGCAGTGCTGCCTGTGGGCTGCAGGCTGCCTCCCTCCCCCTCTCCCTCTTCCCCACTGCTCCCCTGCCTGCCTGCCCCCCTGCCTGCCTGCCCACGCTGAGATGGGCCGCTACCCTGCAGGGTAGGTCCCCAGGGTAGGGCGCCACCTGTAAGTCATTACCGGCCCTCATGCTGTTTGCAAAGCCATTCTGCTGCACCCTCTACATACACACATACACACAGACACACACGCACACACACAGACACACAGACACTGGAGCCTTTAGCCTTTGCCTCAACTGAACTAGGAAGATGCTGCATGCCCAAATCCCTCCATGCTGCAATTACTTGCAACAGTGAAAAACCACTTAAAAAACGTGCTGACTGGCCAGCACGCGGCGACACGATAAAGCTGTAATGACTTTTCCATTCACAGAGAGTCTCCCCCCGCAGTCAAGGGTGGCATAGCGCTTTGAAGACATGGTGTGCCTGGCCTGGCGGCCTCGAGAGCGGAAGGTCATGTCTGCTAAGTCACAACAACGTGAAAATGTGGTTTGTGGTTGGCCATTTGGATATTTATTGCAGTGGTCCGCCGTTAACGACAAGGAAACCAGTGAGTTTCGCATGAGATCTCAAGCTCAGATCTCAAACACAGTGCAGATGAGCACCTCGAGTACCAGCTCTTCCAACCATGTGAGGGCGAGGACCGTCCCGTTTTGGTAAAACTAATACTTTTGGTATGAATGTAGCCTCTGACTGGTGCTGAGAAATTTGCCCAGACTTCTTGTGATCAGAATATTGAGTTTCAGGACGATGATCCAGTTCAAGATAAGCAACGTGTTTGCTCACAGTCACAATACACCTTTCACACCAACCTCAAGTGTCTTGAGAATCATCCAATCGGAACACATGGAACTGGTTATGTGGTTTCCCTGCAATATTGCTCAAAAAGTTGCCCCATGTATCACCTAAAGCAACACGATGAAAAAGTCATATTTATCCCCCTTGGCATCAATATAACACCATTTAGTGCTTATATTGTACCAGTTAGTTAAAAAACAACTAAGGGGCCGTGCACACGACGCAAACCGGTGAGGTTTTGTTAACGGTTACGCCTTGCATGTACACGACGCCGGCAGTTTAGGAGACTGAAACCGACAGCTTTTGAAACCGGCTTCCGAAGTGGGAACTTTTGAAACCGCCGGCTAACTTTCGCTGTGTAGACGCCTGTAGGTGCGAAGCCGGCAACTTTATGATGACATAGCCCCACCTCTCAACTCAGCCACAGCACTCGACCTGACATGTTGCTTGTCAAAACAAACCAAACCATTTATTTATCATATTAAAATGTTTTTCTTTCCCCTGTCATAATTTATGTGCACAATGTAGCCTATCAGCCTTTAGTGGCTAAGTTAGAAGCACACGTTAGCTTAACTTAGTTAAACATTAGCTTACTGCATGTTAAAGTGTTTTCTCCAGTGGTGCTCAGACCTAATGCAATGCGTAGGCTAAGCATTTGAAATTTCACATAGCAGTCACATACCTTGAAAATGAACTTTATTAGTTTAACAGTTGAATTGAAAACCGAATTGTCTGTAGTCTCCTTATTTCATGCGACTGCTTAACCAGAGCACTTATTAGACATTCTCTGGCTTAACAAACTGTTTCAACAATGTTTTCTTCTACGCGATTCACGCGAAATTATGGTGAAGCTTCTGCACAGCGGCGCCATCGACTGGTCTGGCATATGCACTACAGCACATTTAGCCGGTTACACCTCTGTGTGTACACGCGAGGTTTTTTCTTGCCGGAGTCGTTAAAGGTGTGAAAGCGGTAAGAGAAAATCCACCCGGCGGTGTCGTGTAAACGGCCTCTAAAAGGGTCATGATCCTTCCAAATCAATAGTGTTTCACAGTGTGACATCAAGCAATGGGCATGCACTGACAATGTCAGAGACTTGTCTCCACTTTGTGTGTTCTGATGAAGGACTAGATTAAAATAGACAGGTTTGAAAAGTGATTTCATGCTCCCTTTGAAGAGTATTTTTAGTATTTTCAAAATACAAAATTACAGTATTTTATTTTGATACATGGCGTGGTACTGTATTTTGTAGTTTATTTTGATACACTTAAAATGATTGTATTTGATATTTTATTTTTAAAATACATTTTGATGTATTTTTGCCTATCCCTGGGCACAGATTCAAAAACAATGCTCAACAAAACTGTTCCTAAGCGCTAACCTGGTGAAATGATTTGTTATAGGTTATGAAATGTGAAATAACAAAATTTTACTTGTTGTTTTAATGTCTAAACATTGACAACTGATTTTGAAATGATGCAGAAAAAGAACAGAAATGCTACCAATAAAGTCTAATGGTGAACCTGCCTTGATCTTTGGAGGTTCCCCAGTCAAAAGCCACTATCCAGGTGTGTGTGTGTGTCCTGTCATCGGCGCTCCACCATAATCAATCATGCAGCATCTGCAGCCACGACCATGACCACAGTAGAGCTCTTTGTGTGAATGTCTGTGTGTGAGAGTGTGCATGTGTCTGTGAGTGTCTTTCTGTGTGTGTGTGTGTGTGGATGCTTGCCAGTGTTGAACAGTCCAACTATATCCAGGAGTGGTTTTCGGTACATCTCTCTCTGAGTTTCACCCAAGGGGATACGATATGAGTACAAGTAGCCTACAGTCACAGTGCCACCAGTGAGCTCTATCTGCATGCTTTTAGTGAGACTCTTTTAGCTGTCAGTGCAAGGTACACAAGCACTGGGTGCTAACAAGCACTTGGAGCTAATTATTTCGAGTTTATTCTATGAAGCAGGTGAGGACAGCCCAATTTATGCACAGCCTTTCACCGACCAAAATATGTATCTGAAAACGGAGTTGAGCTGAACACCCCTGGACAGAACCTGCTTTGTGAGGGACAGTGTGGCAGGCCAGTGGGAGCTCATCCTCCGCACAGGCTGCTTATTCATCGTGTGTTTGCCAGTCGGACTTGTCACAGTCGCCCCGGTCGGGAGAGCACTCAAATCTGTTTGCTGAGGTATAGCTGTCTACCAAGCGCAGCCAACAGAGAAAAGAGCATCTACTCAGCATCTAGCAAGGTGACTTTATCTTTACTGTATACAACCACCGCTTGAAATAGCAGAAGCTATGTATGGCTACACTTTGTTCCTTTTATAAGCCAGTGCTTCTCAGTAGTCACTACTTCTCTGTACCCATTTTGGAATATGCTCATTGTCTTCAGTTCACCCCCCTGCAACAACAGGTTTAAACCAGTCTAATCAGGTTTGGCTGTGTGTGTGTGTGTTTGTGTGTCCTTCCAGGGGACTGCATGAAATGATGACCACCTGAAATAAAAAGCCTTTTTCCAAGTGAGAATGAAAGGCGATTATTTAGCTTGGTGCTGAGCTCTGTTGATCTGACATCCTCTGATGCCAGCTGCAAAGCGACCCCCTACCAGTAAGATATCCAACCAGGGGCCTGTTCTCTTGTTTCATGTTTAATGGCTTATGTACAATAAGGTAGCTTATATACACATGCAGTGAGATTTTTTTAAAGAAATCACACAATAAATAAGATCTATATTTTACAACTCTTACAAACTGTAGCTCATTGCATAATAGTAAACACAATCATGCGGGTTGTGTTATTAAAACAAAAAACAGTTTTTCTTAAAGGTGCTGTTTTCATTGCTCTAAGATAAAAACACTTGTAGACTGCAATTGTGGTAATTCTACAGGAACCAGTACAAGGCAGCAGTTATCAATATTCCCTTGTTTTGCTTCATTTCTTGTATTGAATTTGCTTAAATTGTTCAGTCTATGAAAATACAAATGTGTATATTAAGACTATCTGAGCTGACAATCAAGGTCTATAAAACACAGTAGTAGGGAATACTATATTTTTTAGATGGATCCAGAATGACCTCAACATTGTTACTTTAGGAGCATTTTTATGACAATAGGAGGATTTTTATGACAACAATAGCTGAAAACAACACCTTTAGCTCCACTTGAAAGAAATGGTGTGAAACCATTTCATAAAGGCATTATAACAAAATGCATTATAATCCACCATTACATTTCTACTTTCATTAAAGCTTAAAACTCTTCATGGTCTCCCCCAACATTGACCTCTCCTACACACCTTCCCTCTGTGGTTTACAGTCCACAGGCTGTCTATCTGTCTGCCTCACTCTCTCTCACACACACACACACACACGCACATACACACACACACACACACACACACACACACACATACACACACACACACACACACACACACAGGCATATCTCCTTTGGGCAGATGGACTTGTTGTGTTGTGTCGTGACGCAGGGTCACAGTCCCTGCTGTCAGTTTCAGGCTTCCGCATGTCATTGTCCTCTAATGCTCCCTCTCGCTCTGGTCCAGCCAGCCCTTCAAGACCCTGTCACCGGCATCCACCACCCGTCGCCCAGACAACCACCACATGTGCCTCTGACAGACTCCCCAGGACCCTGGAGCCCGCAGCTCCAACGACGGTGGGCAGGGCCCATGTAGCCCCCCCCCCCCCCCCCCGGGACCGGGGAGCGGGTGGATGCTGATGTCAGAGCTGCCAAGCCCCGCAGCTCCCAGGAACACTGAGGCCTGTGAGCGCCGTGAGTCCCCCGGAGCCGGAGCTGGGGTAGGGGGGGGGGCGGCGCAGTGCACAACGGCTACCTTCTTTTGCGCATGCTGGTCTCCAGGCTTCCGAGCTTCTCGTAGGACTGGTAGAAGACTTCCAGCTCTCCAGCTCCCCAGCCCCGCCAGACAGCCAGGCACCACTCCATGTTTTCATTGCGAAAGCCACACACAACAGTGTCCTTTGCAACCAGCGCGGCCTCCACCAGCGCTCTAGAAAAAGACGAAGATAGGGAGAGAGAGGGTTAGAGAGGGAGAGAGGGGGAGAGAGAGGGTTAGAGAGAGGGAGAGTGAGAGAGAGAGAGAGAGAGAGAGATTGTCAGGGAGAGAGAGAGAGGGAGGGAGAGAGAGTGCAAAAGAAGGAGAGTGTAAACCAGGGCATGTCTTTATCCGCAGAACTGGACGTGTGGACTCTTCCTAGAAATGTTTAGACTTTTTCTGAGAAGCTTTTCCCTCGAAGGGCAGCGAGGCCGTTAAATGCACTGCTTGTCCAGTTTGCAGCTGCCCCATCAAAAAAGGGGAGGATTATTCTGTATCATGAAGCTGGAATGCATGAGAAACGAGCATCCCAAACAAGATCAGTGCCATCAGCCCCAGCAATCTACCATGTCTTCATCTTCAAACGCATCAAACAGCTGGCGTAATAGATAATATTTAGTCTATTAAGTCAGACATGTGTACATACAATTCCAAGATTTATAAATTTAAACATTAAACTGTTGGCTATTTTGAGGTCAATAACGCTTAGCTTGTCAAGCATTTCAAGATGAGGCAATTCAATTCATGGCCCATATGGTCATAAGAAGATTCTTCTCCTCTCCATCTCGTCTTGACAGAGAGAGGGAGTTTGACCTCCAAAATGACCCTGGGGAGGCCGTGCCCATGACACAGGTGTGCGGTGACATATGGGGCTCTGCAGCGGGGGCGGGGCAGCTGCCCTGTGTGGCCTTTTACGACGCCTGTGTCCATATGAAAACGCCAGCACCTCCACCAGCGGGCTCCCTGCTCTCAGGAGGAGAACAGCTGGCCTCAGCCTTTTACTTAAATAATTACAGAGCGCGGGGAACCCGTTAACTGCATGATGAATGATCTCTCGGTGCTTTATTGAAGCTGAATCAGCAAATTAATATCTAACCCCCCCCCCCCCCAGTCTCTTTCCCCCCTGCGCCGTGTGGCCTGGGAGCTGCGCTGTGCTGCACGGAGCTGGACTGAGGGCGTTAGTGGACGGAGGCGTTGACCCCGAGGGCTAAGAAGCTCGGCCGTGGCGCAAGAGTGAAAATGTCACGGAGCTGAGTGTTTGACATCAGCGCAGCGCAGGCAGGCGAGAGGCTGTCCTACATTTCAAGTGATGTAATTACTTCAGAATCCATTTGCTCCACATTCCCCTGTCTGTGGTCTGGGCTGTAAAAAGCACTGTGAGAAAGGGAGGCCACCCACGAGAGAAACCCCTGCCCTCACTAATGCACTGACGCTAGGGTCCTGGGTGACCCCCTTTAACCTCCACCACCACTGTACAAACACACACACACACACACACACACCATTCACCACAATGCACCATGCGGGTTTTATTGCTGATTAAGAAGGAAAAAAAAGGCTGACGCACAAATCCCCGTCTAATTAAGCTTCAGGTGCCAGGCAGAGCGGACAAGCTTGTGTGTGGAACGGCGGCCATGCTTGCCCCAGCTGGGAGACTTATCGGAGCAGGCTGTGGAGCACACTGACGGCTACATACTCTCCGACAGAGGCAGAGAGAAAGAGCGAGAGAGGCATGGAGAAGAGAGGGAGGAGAGATAGAGAGGGAGGAGAGATAGAGAGGCATGGAGAAGAGAGGGAGGAGAGATAGAGAGGGAGGAGAGATAGAGAGGCATGGAGAAGAGAGGGAGGAGAGATAGAGAGGGAGGAGAGACGGAGGAGAGCTCACCCATGTTGCGGTGTTCCTGGGGCACTGAGCACGGCGATGACGCGGCCTCTGAGCAGACCAGCATTCTCCTGGACCTCGATCACCATGATGTCCCCTCCACGCCTGTCACACACACACACACACACACACGCACACACCACACACACACACACACACACACACCATTATTCCACAACCACATCCCATCCAGCTCAGTTTCACTCCATATTCCTTCAGCCAATTAATCAGCCAGCTGTGTCACTACACCGGTCCTCTCTGATGTCCGGTCCACCCGGTCCATATTTCTGCAGAACTCTGTACCACCTCGCCGTGACTGGACTTTAGACCTTTGACCTTCAGACTGTGTTAATGGGGGGGGGGGGGGGGTGGGGGGGGTATTACCTGGGGACCCACACGGTGTCGCTGACGGGCAGGAGAGTGAGGGCCTGTAGGTGGGGCGAGGAGTGGTTCTGGGCAGGGGTCTCGGGGGGCTCCTGCGTCTCGGTGGTGGGTGAGGAGAGTGGGGCGGAGGTCGTCTCTCTGTCGTCCGGCCGCTGCTCAGCGTCCTCGGTGTCGGTGGAGAAGGGCATGCTGGTGGTGCTGGCCAGCGAGCTCAGGGCACCCGAGCTGGACCGTTCGAGGTCCGCGTCCGTGTCACCGTCCGCCGGCTCCGAGAAGAAGCCCGACGTGGACACGGAGCAGTAGTCCGTCAGCGAGTCGTCCCGTCGGAGGATCTGCGTCCCCGCCTCGTCGCTGTGCATGACCACCACAGGGCTGCCCACATGGGGATCCTCCTCTTCCTCCTCCTCCTCCTCCTCCTCTGGGCTGTCCCCATCCGACACCCGACGCGGGGTTGTCATCGTCTGCCCTGCTGGCCTCTGGACGGGGAACACGTCCCGTAGCGGGCTGGCGTCCCCGCAGTGGTAGCTGGCGCACTGCTGGTAACTGCGGGCGTGGTACATGAGGAGCATGTTGGTCAGGTCGTCCAGGCACCACACGGCCTCGTCCACCCAGCAGCTCGGCGAGGAGACCAGGGACACCACGCAGGACGGCGGCTGGTACGGGTCCAGCCGCCGGACGGCCTGCAGGCTGGGGCACTGGATGACCAGGACGCCGGGCCCGTTGGAGTACCAGAGCTCGGCGCCCCCACGCACCAGCGCCATGCAGCGCACCGGGTAGGGCTTCTGCCGCGGGTCAGTGTCCTTCAGGCCGAACTCGGACTTGTTGAGGGAGTGCGAGCAGAGGTACGTCTCTCCGTCCGTGGGCATGTCGTCCACCAGCGTGTGCACGGACACCAGGCCGTCGGCCATCCCCACAAACACCAACGGGAGAGACTGTGTCAGGGCAGAGAGGGGGGAGAGACAGGGAGAGAGTAGAGGAGAGAGAGAGAGAGAGAGAAACAGGGAGAGAGGGAGGGGAGAGAGAGAGAGCGAGAGAGAGAGAGACAGGGAGAGGGAAGGGTAATTTGAGTGAGAATTCTCTTTACTTTGGCAATTTCCTATGATTTATTCCGTTTTTTAACTATTACTATTACAAATAGACTCAGGGTTTCTGTGTGTATTCTATGCATACGTGCACAGATCAAAAGCCCTTAGTCAATTAGTAAGCACACGTTCTACACAATGCACACAGTAAAAGAAATGTAATCATTAAATCCACAGTACAAACATTTATGCAAGCTTATGTAAACAAATTTAAACAGGCATGACAGAACATTACTTTATGCTCGGGACAACCGCAGACTATACATGGGAAATTGGTTTTGAGTGTTACCCTCCTGTTACACTCAGTGTCTTTCCATGGGTCTTACTCCTGACAGATGGTCTTCGTTGATGAAAAACATTTGGGATATTATGTCATCTTAAGCACAGTCTACACCCCAAACACACACACACATACACACACACACACACACACACACACACACACACACACACGGCAAATGATCAACCACCAGGCTTTTAGGCTTTATGCCTCTTCTGACCTGATGGCCTTTTCTGGTCTCTTCTCCCCGACCTGCCCCACTGACTGACCCTTCTTCGGGCGACGCAACATCAAAGAGCTGCAGGTCTGCCCGTAAGTGCATGTTTACAGGAGAAGGATGGCGAGCTGAAGCCCGAGCTCTGTCATTGTGTCAGCGCTGCAGGTTGTACAGGAGACATCCGTCTTAGTGCGGGAGAGAGGGAACACCTGGAGCCTCTAACGGCACGGACTTCAAAAGGAGAAGAGAGGAGAAGAGGGCTGAAGGGGTCGGGGGGGGGGAGTGGCCTTGCAGGCAAATTTCCTGTGGCACCTCATAAAACTACGACTTTCCCACAGTGGCTGATTAAAGGCGGGGAAGCTTGAGCACAGATAAATTGTAGACGCAGAGGTGTCAGATAATAAATGCCTAACCACAAATGGGGGAGAGTGGGTGAGCAAACACAAAGCACTCTTGTCAAACCACAGATTTTCAAATACAATAACTAAGCTAACAACCCAGCCTAGTTATGGTATTTCAACAATGACATGCAGAAAGATTACAATGTAAAGAGACCATAAAATCATATATGATTTGAACACACACACTTACAAGTCATGTAAAGTCAATGCAAGGCACTTTTATCTCGAGAGCATATCTAAAGGAGCTATGTGGAATTCTGTCGGATTTCGAGTTTTCTTGAACGCAGCCACATCATGGAACTTCCTCATTGACTTGAATTGTATTTAATACAGAGGCACACATGGTACAACATGGCTGGATTGCATGCTAACTTCAGTGGGTATCTGAACTACACTGACCATAGACGTTGTTGACATGACGTCTAAGTGGTTGTTTCTTCACATTCTGTTGCTTTTTCTAGGTAATTTCTGAATGGTTTTAACAAACAAACAAACAAACAGACAAACAAAAACAAAAACAGGACAGTTCCCCAAAGTGCTTTCGAGCTCAGAGTGGGCTAAGTTGTCACCTGGGGGTTTCTCCAAAACTAGGGAATCTCTTCAAAACTGAAATAGCTACATTATGTGACAAGTCCTGAGTCACCATCTTGCTTGCCTTTAGTCAAGGTCACATGAAACTGAGCTTAGCACGATTTCCCCATATTTCTAAATTAAAAATATGGTGTGCCATGTTTCATGTGATAAACCTTTGTTAACCGTGAGTATTTACATTATTATCCATCCTATGATTTGAGGTGTTAGTAGTGTGTAATTTGATGTGTTTACTAGAACTGAACTAACCTTACAATTTAACCCTAGTCATTAGTGAATTTAGGGCAAGCTGTCACAGGGCCTAGAGTGCAAGTTGGCACATATGTTGTGTTGTCTATTCAAAGCCCTGACAAATTTTCTCCCCTAAACTGGAGATGTGACTGGTAGGGCACATCACAACGTTCGTGGTCATTTACTTTGGTGTACTGCAAACTGGTGTAGCCAAGCCCTCCTACTGTATGTGCACATAGAGAGAAAGAAAGAGAAAGCCAAAAGAGAAGAAAGTGTCTAGTTTGGTAAGGAGAACGAGGGCAACAAAGCCCTGTATTAAACATGACATTAGACTAAACATCCCAATGACTCAACCGATGAGAAGTATTTCTGCCTTGTGAAATAGCCAAACAGCCAAAGGAGACTTGGATTCAACGCATGGGATGCAACAAATGGCCCATGGTGGCTACCTTAAGATAGGCCATCTATGTTTGACAGAATTATGACTTTGAATAATGCGGTCAAAATGTGGTCAAAATTACTCCAAGACAACTGGTGTGAGACCGCTGCTTTATTCACGATACCGGGAGACTGTTTACCCGACAGCAAATGTCAAGTAACAATCCCACACATCTGTGGGTGAAGCCAGTTCTTATACCCTTAACACACACCCCCATGGAAAATCATAAGAAACGTCCCCCCAACAATGATCCATCCATCCAGTTAATATTAACAAAGTTAAGGATGTTACAAAACCTCTTAACCTTCTAATGGCCTAGGCCATGTTTGTGCCCTTGGGGTGAAGACAATCAATCAGACACCCTACAGCAAACAGTCTTTTCACTCTCTGTAAATTTCCAAAGAGGAAGACTTTGGATGACACAGGGGTTATCTTAACATTCCTAAGTTAAAGGATGGCAACCAGATTTCACTACATATATGTAACTTATCCTAAAACATGTAATTCAATGAGAAACATATAAAAATTATCCCACAAGCACAGCATAGATTTAAGTGTTAATTTAAGTGCACTGAAATACTATATAATACATTAAATAGGAAATATATTATGCTATTGATATACAAAGCAACTTTTTGAGCAATGTTGCTGGGCAATGTTACTGAATACTGTTGTTTGGGCAACAAATGTTATTTTTCAGGAGAACTTTAAGCATCATCATCAGAATTCATGAAAGCAGTTAAATTATACGGCAGCTCAGCAGCACTGCTCAAAAATGCCTGATGTATCATCATGCCCTTCACAACTTGTACAATGTTTTTCATCAAGCTGTAACCTTTGCCGTCATTGTGAGATTTTATAAAGAAAGACAAATGTGTGTCAACACACCCGGCTCTGCCCTGCGTGAATCTTTACCTCTTTCTGGGCAGGTGCGAGGAAAAGGCAGGTCACGATGGCGGGGAAGGAGAGGCTCTTCTGGGGCTGCCTGAGTGGACACATCTCCTTCAGACTGTAGATCAGAACCTCCTGCTCCTGCCGGGACAACACAGCACACACACACACACACACACACACACACACACACACACGCTCAGCGGCCATCCTTTCAGCTGACTTCACACACTTCACAACTTTCACGAGGGCATAAAATAACGCTGTGGGATCACGTCAAATCCACATTAGGCTACACAGCCTGTGACGGCGCGCACACACACAGCGGGGTGGACTAAAAACAGCCTCGTCTGCTCCAAACCGCCATCACGCTGAGGTGCGCGCTTGGGGCTGCTGCCAAAGCCAAAACATTCCTCCACATATTATATAGGTATCCCTCAATAGGGTTTCCACGGTAACATTCCTACAGAGAGGAAACATAAACTCAGGGCAGGGGTTGGGGTGGGGTGGGGGTAGGGTAGGGGAGAGTTTTCTTTTCTGCATTTCTTTTCCCTCCCAGAGGCCTACCTCGGTCGCCGTCCACAGAGTGTTCTCCATCTTCAACTGACAGCTGAGCTTTGCTCCCGGGCAGGGCATGCGCTTCACTTCCACTTGACCTTTAGCCAGATTCACCACAGTGTAGTTCCTACAACAGGACACAGCAATGACCACAGACGCACTCAAATGGCAGATGTGTCTCCGCTTGCTGGACAATGACCTCGCTCAGAGGTGGCACTTCACCCTTGACCCCTTTGCACCGGTCAGTCTTGTTGGCCTTTGAACAACTTGCCACGGGAACGCCTACACGGTTTTTTAAAAGGAAGTGAGAATAGATGGTGCCTGTGGGAATGCTCATTGAGGTCGTCTGTAGCACAGGAAATTGCACATTGATTGTGCTGACTGATTACCTCCCTACCTCCCTTGTGAAGAACATAAAACAGTATTTACATATCACTGCTAGAGTCCATCACTCTCATTGTTCTGATCCCTGCAGAGCGCTTTTTATTGACTGAAGAGTCTATCATGACTTTAAAGGACACTAACACACGACTTCAGTCGTAGCCCAGACAAAGCCATCGGTCTGCTGATCCCTCCCTAAGTAGAGTGGGCCACCGCAGCTGGTCAGCTGTGCCTTTGGTGTCAGCACTTGGCAAGGGGAGCCAGGCTGGAGTCGTAATTGCAAACACACCTGCGCCGCGAGATAAAAGCAGATTTTTTATTATGTCGAAATTATCTCCGAGCGCCCACCCCACCCCCCCCGCACCGCGCAGAGGGCTGCGACGAGAACAAAATAGCAATTACTCATGCCACCTGGGAGTAATCTGCCCAGATCGGCCACACTGCACCTCCATTCATCTTCCCCCTGCTGCCTTAAACACAGCCTGCATGTGTCTTTCAAATGGTAATGGTAGACAACGCAACAGCAATAGTGAGTTTATAGAGAGTGCTGCTGTTCTGCAATTCATATTTAAATAGGTCTACTTAAGAGGAAGTAGTTTCAGTGTGGAAAGGCATTTATGTCAAAACAGGAACCTACAGCGTGTCATCAGCTGATGTGAAATGATAACAGTTCACGAGTACCCACAAGATAATCTGTGACTCACACAAGTCCTTCCTCTTGGAGGTAATTGTACAGGAAACCAGAGCAATATGTTGTGGTATTGGTAGTGAAGATACAACTAAGTTATTACTGTAAACCTCTCATCTGCAAACATGTTGCTCCATAAGGATCTTTCTTAAGAACTAACAGCTGCTTTACTGGTACACATCTGAACAACACCTGTACATCTGTTTTTCAAACTCACACACACAAACACTGTCTCACACACACACTCTCTCTCTCTCTCTCTCTCTCTCTCACACACACACACACACACACACACACACACACACAGATCCTCACCTGTCGTCCATCTCTCCGTCCCAGAAGACTGCGCTCTGGCCCTGCTGAGAGGACAGGAAGAGCTGGCGGTGTCTCTCGCAGGCCAGCAGGTACCTGCAGCAGGGGAAGCTGGGCTCCTGCATATGCCTCAGCAGTGGCATGGCCAGGGGGCGCTGTAACAGCAAAACACACACACATACACACACACGTCAGCTACACCGCACCACGCCGCACCACACCAGCCCACCGAAAAAAAGTGGCATTTACAAATGCAGTCCTCAAATTTGTATTAGGTTTCACTAAGCAAATCAAATGCCACCAGTCCCATTCCCCCCCCCCGACCCCATGTATACAGCTAGGGCTGTTTGTGAATACCAGTCTTCTCAAGTTCAAATGTTAAATGGACAGCTAAAGGACCGTAAAGAACAATTTGCTAAATCTGACTAAAAGCGTCTGGGATTAGAGTCACGGACCGCACCATTAAGTTAGATGTATTTAATCATTTCCACCACTTGGACAGAGGGCAGTCCTCTAGTAAATGCAGCTGTCTCGTGGGGAAAGTGTGTTTTTATGGTCATGCCTTTTGTGCCTGTAACAGACTCATCACAGGTGCCTCACTAAATTCTCCTCCATCTATCACGACTGTATAATGAGGTCATTACCGTGGCTGGCCATTCATTTAGCTGACGGAGGCGGTGACAATTTACAGCTGTGGAGGCACATACATTAACGACTGCAAATTACTCTAATAGATTAACTGCTTCAGGGCTGACAGGAGACATATTATACAGGTATGTAGACAGGGGAGGGACAGGGTTTGAACAGTGACTAGCCAGATGACAGGGCTTTATCATGGGCCTCAGGCCGCCCCTGCAGCATCATGGGAGTTGGAGTCTTCTCTTTCCCTCTCCCTCTCTGTCTCACCTTCTCTGGTTTGGTGTCCCAGCACTCCAGCATAAGGGCCTGTAGGCAGTAGAACTGGACCTCCTCGGGGCTGCCCAGCACTGGCCGGATACCCTTGGACAGCTTCTTGGCGATCTGCAGCTGGTGATGACCCAGAGCCGGCCGCCGGCCCGACAGCAGCTCGTACAGAACCATGCCGTAGGAGAACATATCCACCTGTGGACAAGGGGAAAGAGAGACGGAGAAAAGGGAGGGAGGGAGGGAAGGAGGGAGGGAGAGAGGGAGGGAAGGGAGAGAGAGAGAGGGAGGGGGAGAGGAAATGAGTGAGTCAGGGAAAAAAGGGGGGAAGGGGGGGCAGACCTACATTTGTAGTTCCTGGAACACACGAGTCAACATTTGCACTGGGGTCTTGATATGATGGGGGATATGATGCCAGAAGTTATGCAATGGAAACGCGAGCGAGGAGAAACAGAGCACCCCTGTGCTGGCACCCTCCCCCATCTCTGAATGGCCATGTCGTCTGCTCAATGGATCTTGCACAGTGCCTGGGTTATTTTTAGACATAACAAACCCACCAAAAATACACTAAAACAGATCTGCCCTTGGACCAGCGTGGTTTGCTGAAGTCATGGCGCCGGAAGCCTCCATCACTATCAAAGCATGTGAAACACGCAGGAAATCTACGCTTGGGTCAACAGCCAGCCTGAGAGAGGAGATCGTTACATTCATATAAGGCAGCCTTCCTTCAGCACCCTCATTCCAGCTGTATCCGTTTACACAGACCGCAGCCTCGACCTCAATCGGCCAAACAACTGGGCGATATGGGTCCAGGACCAGCGGCCAGCTTGGACTATTGGCATGGGAGGATTTATTGGGTCCATAACATCTCTGTGCAGGCAGGTCTGGCTTTCCAGTGCAGGCAGTTTTGCGCCGCGGGGAGATTTAGGTGCCAGTAAAAAAACAAAAACAAAAAAAAAAAACAGCCCATGCTGAGCGGGTGGATCTCCAAGTCCGACTTCATACGAGTCCATTAAAACAGACGCCATCAAAAGGCCACTTACTCAGGGGAGGAAGGGAGGAGGAGGAGGAGAAACATGGGCCAGGAACTGAGAGAGAAGGAGGGAGAGAGGGAATGAGGGAGGGAGGGAGCGCTTGTCATGTTCCTCTCATCTGCAGTAGCTCAGTGTTGAGCGAGACTGGGCCAGCGGAGCTGAGTCAGCACTGACCGCAATATATGATCTACCCAGAATCAGTTCAAACAGCCCAGACATGACACATACAACAGGGCCTTTACGGCGTGGCACAAAGATGTAGTTTTGAAAAAAATGAGGGTGATGAGCCATCAACCACAGGGAGTCACCCAGTAAACCACAGCAAGGACAGTACAAAGGCAACGACACAGTAAATGTCTTGTGCAATGTGGCTCTGAGGTTGAGCAACTGGAGTCCCACAGCACACAGCACTAATTATGACAGCAACACAGACACTTTTATCTCCAGAGATGACTCTCTCAGATCTGTGGGAATACTAATCCCTAGCTTGCAGTTGACACCTTTTTTTGTTCAAGCCCGCAGAGAAAAAAGAGCAGTTTCAAAAGATGTAGTAAGATTAAAACTAATTGTTTTGTTAAAGGTCAAACCTAACAGAAATGTGTAAAGCTCGGGGCTTGAAAGGAATCGCCAGCAGAATGATGATGAGGTAACAGTGAGAGTCGGTACCTATTTATCCATGTTGTGTAAACGGGGCTAGTGCCAGTTTGTACCTTTTCATCGTAGACAATCCCTGGTCGGATCTCCGGAGCCTGGTATCCTGGCGTTCCCTCCACGCCCAGAGCCCCCTCGTGGAACGACAGCCTCGATATCCCATAATCCGACAGCTTGACATTCACTGGGTCGAGCACCTCCAAGGACCACACCAGGATATTGTCTGACTTGAGGTCACAGAAGATGATGTTCTTCCTGTGCAGGTAGGCCAGTCCGGCGGCGATCTGGTAGGCCGCTTTAAAGGTCAGCATGTGGCCCAGCGGCATGAACTGGGTGCCTGAGAGGAGACGCACGAATCAGAAGCCACGAATCACTGACCACAGAAATGGAGCAAGACAGGGCGGGCACGGTCAGTGGAGGAGAGCAGACCGGCCTGGATAAACAATCACACGGCTGCTCTCTGGACAGACACTAATAAAGTGAACAACACTGGATGGGAAACTTTTAATGTTAGTCCGCAAGACATTAGCTAGGTCACTCACCAGACTTGGGAGACTCTGGTAAGGCCTACCACTTATTCCACAGACTCTGACTCTGTCTCAGATGTCGTACTTCCATCAGTACATTTGAATGAAGTTCCTTGTGTGCACTGTGTGCTTATTCGCGTAGTGCGTATATTTCAACAGAATAGTGTTGTGCACTTAACGGAAAAGACGATTGCAACATTTAAATATAACTTTATTGGTGTCCTCTATTGGACAGTGACCTGGTCGTACTGTGTCAAAACATGAACAGTTTTCCACTGTCGCTGCTCCAGCTTCCTCAACTGGGATTATTACCAGTTTGAAAATGCTCCCTCCCTTTCAACCAAGATGGCATCCAATGGCATCCGTTCCACACTCAACTTTTTGACCGTTATGAGTTCACCATCCGGAGGACTTGCATTGCACTTTGTGTCATCAGAATTGTCAGTGGAATGCACTCATGCACTCAAATTAAGTATTATTTAGTACAGAAGTACGCAGTGCACATGTTCAATCCATACATTAATGCATCTGATTCAAATTAGCACAACTAACAAATTAGCATCACTAATTAGCAGATCTACCTGGATGAAAGTGCACAGAGAGAACAAAAGGTAAAACTTTTGCTTTCTGAAGCTGGCGTTTTCCACTTCTGTAACGTGGCTTGTAGCGTTGGGTCTTTAATATGCCGTTGCTTGGATAGACCTTTTTTCACATAATAGGGCAAGCACAGGTGTTACTAAATACCTTAATGAAGTCTCTGTTCAATTTAAGTGTAGCATAATCAGAACCATAATTAATCTCATTAGTAACACCTGGGCCTGCCATACAGTACATGCCAAAAATGGCTTCTGTAAAGAAGGTTCATGGTAGGAGGACTTCTGTTCTCTGAAGCCAGAGTTCTCCACTTGCTTGGATTGGCGCAGTGGGTGCCAGGTGTGTATGTGTGTGTGTGTCTGTGTGTGTGTCTGTGTGTGTGTGTTTCCTGTCCTACCTTTGGCGCGTTCCTCCAGCACGGTGTTGAGGCTGCCCAGTGGGGCCAGCTGCAGGACGAAGCAGAGAGGGTGGATGCTGATGCCCAGCAGGGGCACGATGCAGGGGTGCTGCAGCGAGTGCAGCATACTGGCCTCCTGGCGGAACTCGGAGAAGCTCCGCGACGCGTCCATCGACTGCAGGTGCTTGATCATCGTGTCTGAGAGAATCCACGGAGAGACAAATAGAGGGACGAATAGAGACAGAAGGAGAGGGTGAGTGTATGTGGGCATGGAACATCAATAACAGTAAGTGTGTGTGTGTTTTGTGTGTGTATGTGTGTGTGTGAGAGAGCGAGAGAGCATCAATAACAGTAAGTGTGTTTTGTGTGTGTATGTGTGTGTGTGAGAGAGCGAGAGAGAGAAACACACACACACAGAGAGATGGAGAGAAAGAGAGGAAGGGATTTACAGATACAACAAAACTCAAGGGTATGAAAGAGTGTTACGGCCAGCTCGTTACCAGACCGAAACATAAAGAGGGACACGGACAACAAGCTTTAAAGCAAATAATAATTTATTAAATTAACACAAAGCAACGTTACCAAATACAAGATGTCTAGGGGAAAATGAATGGGAGAAGTGACGTGCGTGTGTGGATGCAATGTAGGTGTCAGTAGATTATGTGAGAGACTAAATGAGTAGACAAAGAAAAGAGAGAAGTAGAGAGATCTAGAATAAAGGAGAGAGAAAGTGCCAGTGCAAGAGAAAGTCAAAATAGGTGCCTGCATGAAAGAAGAAAAGTGCCTAATGGGAAAGAGAGGACGGCCCCTAATATAGCAGCACCTGGTTACAGGTGCACCCAATTACCAATTAACCTTCCCAGGTCCAACCCCGCCCGTGCACTGACATGGGATGGCCTGAGGAGGGCACAGGGGGTTGTAACAAGAGCAGAAGTGTAAATAGCAAGAACGAACTAAAGAAAAAGAGTGGATATATTCATGTGACCTTGAACCAGAGTGTCGACTTCCTCCCAAAATGGCACTTTCGCTCTCTCTCGTTTTAAAGTCATCTGATCAATACGCTCTGCCCGGCTCTCTTGCCTGAGGCGATCGACAGTCAGCCGATCCCGCAGGTCCACAATAAAAAAAAAACAAGGGCATCCGCTCCCGGCAACGAGTCAATCAGTCACGACCCGCTCGGTCCGCGTCTAAAATGGAGCCCCTCTTCCAATCTCCAGAGCCGGCCCTTGGCAACTCTCTGATTTACGGTCCGAGCCCTTTTTAACGATTTGGTTACAGAGAGGTGCTTACATCCCACCGTGCCGAGGTCACGCGTTGCGGTAATAAACTCTAATGAGCGGTGTTGCATTTCAGGCCCCGCTGCGCGAGAGCCGCATGCTGCACGCTGCCTCTGCGCTAGGCCCCGTGTTGCGGATGCCGGCTCGGGCTAATTGAGTTAAACACAGGCGCCAGTCAGGTTGGTTCGGACGAGGCCAGCTTACCCCCCCACCCCCTCTCCACCTGGCCCCGGGCCTTGACCTCGAGCATGAGAGATGGAGACGGCGCAGAGTGTCAAGTGCTGATTTACGTCCTCGTCGTATGCAAGATGATAACGGCTAATGCACAACGCCACCGTACCTTTCTCCAGGAACTCTCCTCAATCCTACTCCATCCTGACCTGACTAATGTGCTTCTCTGCTGAACAGCAAACCCAGCGCGACCTAAAGGTTAAATTATGACCTAAAGGTGCAATTATGAGGGTAGGACGCACCGTGCTGGTGTTTCAGTGTCCACATTGAGCCACAGGAATAAATGACTTGTTCTTGACTGACATGTGAAGACTACCGTATGCTGTTTGTTGTCTGGCTGTCTGTAGAATAGGAGAGGGAAAAAAAGCCTCTGACAATCCTCTGCCGAAGAAGCTGACACCCACTCATGTTTTGAGTCTTCAGGGAATGCAAGGGTGACAGGCAAGGTTTACCAAAGGTCATACTCATTCTCACCACAGCAAGTCACTGGTGTGGAATTGTACATATTTATAGAGAAACGACCTCCAGAACAACCCTCTATAACAACAGGGTCTACAGGAAGACAGAACAGCACAGAATTTGTATTTTTGCACCATTCACAACCAATGTCTGCAGTGCTTGGTTTTGCATAGCTCTGTGGTGAGGTGCTGAGAATGGGGTATGGAAGTAGAAACAACAAACAAGAAGTTACCATTAAAAAAGGGCATTCTCTTGACAAGGACCCAGTGCCTCCAAGAGAGAGAGGGAGAGAGAGAGAGAGAGAGAGAGAGGGAGAGTGATATCCTACTGTGAAAATGAAACACTTGACCTTGTCCTTCAGTGGGGAAACCTGTTAAAAACAGCATATGTACAAAATTCAACAATATATGATACTTTTACCCCCCCTCCCCATCAGAGTAAATTCTGCAGACTTAGCAGAGCAACCTAGCCTGGGTGCCATTCCGAACTTAGTCCCGCCCACAACATTTGAGGTCGGGAAGTTCGGTCTGGCATTGCTCCATTGTGGACTAAGTATGCTCGCCCTAGATCGGGCGGACCAATCAAATCGGGCTTTACGATGATGGACAGGTGAGCAACAGTGCCTGGTCTATCACGTCATCTGAGCACGCTTAGATTAGGCTTATGTTTGAAACAAAAACGCTGTGGCTAAGGATACATGGCTTTTAAGACCCCATATGGAAAATGCATATTATTTAATGAGGTTTTATCACTGAAAACGATTATTTCTGAAAACTTTGGCCAAAGTTGAGATGTGGGAAAACTCGTGGTTTCACTTTCATCAAGGGAAAACAGCGCTGTTGCATTGCGACATGTTCCCTCGTTAGTTTGAAATCTCTGATTGACCACCTGTTCGAGGGATTTGCGACAGCCTTTCCCAGCTGTTTAACATGTTTGTAGCATATCAGTGTTCAACATAATTATTTTTAAAAACGGAGGGGATATAGGCTATCAGTTTTTTCCTAATAGCCTACCCTACTACGTATCTCTTAGATTTCGCTAATGAGTGTTGTAGGCTAGAAGTTATTGACGGCACTAACTTTTACAAAAGACCAGAAAACAATGTTAAGGCATTTGTGGAGACGAAGGATGGTTCTTGTGTTTTCTTCCTACACCTCACGGTAAGCTATTTCGTTCCTCTGATTGGTTAGGTCTATCCAATTGAGTGAAGAGGCATTCCTCCCCCTGTATCGGTTGAAACACGCCCCATAATTATGTCCCAATGGAGCAGTATCAGACTCATATTCTGACTAGAATTGAGTATGACTATGTCAGGCTAAGAGCAACCAAGTCATGCTACAAAATCTTTAATAGCAATTCTCATAGACGGGCCTACATTTCCCCTTGCCTTCAGCTATAAATGACAACAAAGTCAGAGTACACAACACGTTGCAGCCCATCCGGAGGGAGGGATGGCAGTAAAAAAAACACTCTTGCCTTTGGAACGAGGCGCTGTCTGCTGGCGGCCTGAGACGGAGGAAATAAAGGTCGACGGGAGTGTTATGACTCGCAGACCATGAAACAGCTTGGAGAGAGGCATTAGGCATATAACAGTCTAATTACCCCCACACTGACACCGCCTGAGGTGGGGGCTGTGAGTTAGCGCTGGCTGTCCACTGCCGCTGCAGATGATGCATTAGGGCTCCCTGTTTCTTCAGGGGCCGCCGCGGTATATGAAGGATGACAAAGAAACGCAGGAGCCTTCGTTAATGCTGACCGCGACAACAAATCTCGGCGCAACACGGTGTCCAGAGGCAACCGCGAGGACACGGAGTGGACCTTGCAGCTATCTCTGTCTGTTAAATCTCATCAAGCCTGCGGAGAAGTGCTGAGTGGGCACTCTTCGACCTCATCAGGCGACAACATCCTGTAACAGTCATCAAACCACACACCCCCATTTAATCCGGCCAACAAACTCAACAAACTTCTGGCAACAAACAACAGAAGGACTCCCATAAACTCCACAGCAGTGTCTGACCTCACGTTAAAAGATTAGCTTAATTCCAATGATAAATAGAAGCAATCCTGAAGAAAACCGCGCACAGTAACACCATATTTCTCAGTATCAGAACACTCCTACACACGGTGGTATTCAGGGAGCCATGGAGGCATTTAGGGGGAGATTTAGGGGGAGAAATCCAGTGAGGATTAAACCCTAGCCTCCCTTCTGATCCCGAGAATGATGTCCTTCACAGAGGGAACGCAGCTCAAGCTGATATGCAACCCCTGCCATGTGGTGGCAGTTTGACCTTTGACCTCTACTCGGGATGTGATGCGGTTGTTTACCTGTGCCACTGCAGAAGGACTGCTGACGGCACTTCTTGAAGTGAAAGCGCTTGATGGCGACGGGCTGCCCCCTGTACTTAGCCCTGTAGATGATGGTTCCGCTGCCGCCCTGTCCCAGGATGTCCTGCTCCTCCTCGCTGTAGTCCAGCTCGCTCTTCACCAGGAACAGCCTGCAAACACACACACACACACACACACACAGAGGCTCATCAGCGACACACAACACTACAAAGTAACAGCACAGTCCACCCACTGTGTGAATATACAAGCACACAAATGGAGAGCGGCAGCTCACATGCTCCTTATTAAATACACACACACGTCCACTCACACGAGAACAAAGTACACAGCAACCACAAAGCACATGCACACCACCATCACTCTCACAGACATGAACACCAACACACAGCAGAACAAGAAATGGCCAACATATTCACTTATTTAAACAAAGACACACGCACACAACAGCACTAGCTACCCCAGAATATCCTCAAAAATTTCCTTACAAATACACATGCACATTTACCCACCCACCCACCCCCACACACACACACACACACACACACACACACACACACACACACACACACACACACACATTCATGTGCAGGATAGCACACCACACTATAAGGCCAAAACCACATGCTATGAACACACACAATGCAGTTTTTATAACAAGACACATCCGTTCCATCTATTTTATAAGACACATCCGTTCCATCTATTTTATAAGACACATCCGTTCCATCTATTTTATAAGACACATCCGTTCCATCTATTTTATAAGACACATCCGTTCCATCTATTTTATAAGACACATCCGTTCCATCTATTTTATAAGACACATCCGTTCCATCTATTTTAGAAGACACATCCGTTCCATCTATTTTATAAGACACATCCGTTCCATCTATTTTATAAGACACATCCGTTCCATCTATTTTATAAGACACATCCGTTCCACACACACAGCGCTGTCTGCACGCCCAACCAAATGTTGTGACACACTGTTCACGTGTCAAACACAGCCTGGCCTGATCGCCTGTCCTTTCCCTCCACAACAGCACATGTTTCATATGCACTCCGCACCAAGACGTGCCTCCAATCTAAATTTCCGCCTATATACTGCACTTCCCATCAGTAGGAAACATATGCATCACAAATGTGTTGCCTACAGGCTCATCCTATTGTTTGACTATATATCCACATTGGCATGCACTTATCGTTCACTCCATCTCCTGCTCACTATGATCTCCTGCTCACTATGATCTCTCCTACTCCAGACAATGGAGTTCTTTCATCGTGGATTTTATATGACAGAGAGATAATAAACACCTCTGTTCCTGTGGCTACATTGAGTTTCTTTGTGCCCAGATTTGGACTGGAGCCAATCCTAACAGAGTTAGCTTTATCATTCATTCTTTCGGACTTGCGAGGCTTCATTGGAAAAGTAATGTGTGTAAAGTCAAGGAAAGATTTGAGGGGGTAGTTTAGTTCAACAAACGCTTTTAAAAAGTTTCAGCGCAATCTGCTAGACCGCATCCCCATCTTGTGCAATGACTTATTCTCTAGTAACGGTCTATCATGCTTGTGGTTACTCGTTTATGACGCAAGACTCCTATTAATCAGACGCCTTCCTGTGAAAACAGATCATCTGTGTGGGAAATGCAAATATCAGATTTCTTCCTTATACAGCATCTCTTCACAAATTTCTGAGCGTGACTATATGGAAGTAGATCCAACACCCTCTCCTGTATGATCATGTCAACAGGAGCGTCAGGGCCTCGGAAGACCGAACCCAGTGCAGGACTGGAGCACACAAATCATTTTAAACCAGCTTTAATGGTGCGTCATGTAGCGACGTTTAAAAGAGAGGCAGCGGTCTTTGTCGTCCCTTTTCAAAAGCAATAAATGACAAACATTCAAAACATGTTCACAAGCGCTTATTGTGAGATTAAATACCACTAGTGTTTCGGGCCCCTCGCTGCCCCATGTTTTAGGCCACAGGAATCCGGCCGAGCATTTCTTGCTGCAGGCCTTGTATGCCAGAAGTGTGACAGAAGTTGACATTGGCTGTGGGAGATAATCTAAATAACTTCCATATGAGCAAGGACCATGACTAGGAACAGCTCTCTGTCAAGTCAAAGCCTGTGGCTGATAAGAGTAGAGGTGCCATTCGGCCTAGAGCGGCATGTTGTCATTCTTCTACTTTATGTGTGTGTGTGTGTGTGTGTGTGTGTGTGTGTGTGTGTGTGTGTGTGTGTCTGTGAGAGAGAGAGTGTGTGTTATGAAAGTGTGTATGTGTGTACATGTGAGTACTTGAATGTGTTTTTGTGAGTACTTGAAAGTGTTTTGTTTGCATTTACGTCTGTGTGGGTATGTGTATTAGAGAGAGAGAGAGAAAGAGTTTGCACATGCGCGCGCGCGCGCGCGCGCGCGCGCGCGCGCGCGCGTGTGTGTGTGTGTGTGTGTGTGTGTGTGTGTGTGTATGTACTAGCGTTCGTACCGTGCAGGGAAATCGGTCATAAAGAGCTCAGGCACCAGCTCCTGCAGAGGCACGGGCTCGTTGGGGTGGTTGGGACAGATGATGTGCTCCATCTCCACCGCGGCCAGTACGCAGTCCTCCATGTCGAAGTAGTGGACGGCGCCGCGGCCGGCAGGGTCCGGCTCAGCCGGGTGAGAGTCGCTGTGCCTGGCCGTGGGGGCGCAGCCGGGGCACGGGGCGTACTGCTCGATGAGCAGCGAGCCGTCGGTCTCACTCGCCGTCAGCGCTGCAGGAGAGAGAATGTGATGTTTCATTACACAAGCTACTCAGTAAACACAAACAAACACTCTATTTCTCTAACACACACGCCACAGAGACAAACACAAATAAACACTCTATTTCTCTAACACACACGGCACAGAAATAAACATAAACACACACACACACACAGACACTTGACATACTTGACATAAACCAAATCACGCAAACAAGACCGTTAAATATACACCCACACAGACACGACACAAGTGAAGCGCACACACACACACACACACACACACACACACACACACACCGCTAATACAAAACAGATATTGAAGCAAACATGTGCAAGTAAACAGAGCCAGTGTTGTGTATCCCAGAGAAGCGCTGTAGGATGAAAGGGAGAGTTAATGGGAGGTAATGAGTGTGAACTGTGGCTGGTAGTGGTGGTGATGTGAGCGCACTGGGGTCGTGATGGTGGTGGTGGTGATTGTGGTGGTGGTGATGTGAGCGCGCTGGGGTGGACTGGACTAGGTCCACGTGTGCTAATGCCTGTCTGGGCTGCCAGCCAGTCGAAGAGCAGGAGGGACACATAAGCCCACCTGCTGAGTTAACTACAGCATGACTCAACCCCCTTCACATGAGCCCCCCTGTGTGTGTCTGTGTGTGTGTGTGTGTGTAAGTGTGAGAGAGAGATAGACAGAGATAGAGAGAGAGAGAGAAAGAGAGAGAGAGAAAACATCAGTAATCATCACAATTGTATGTATGTGTTTACATCAATTCAGTCCCTCTCCTTCAGGTACTGCATGTTAGTTTTGCTTGTTACTATGTCTTACCAATACAAGTCAGCAGCAAATCCTATCGAGAGAGCATATGTGGGATGTATGCACGCTAACTTGTTCTAACTTGACATGGTAGGTAACATTAGCAGAGCTTCTACTGTAATTGTCTAACTTTTATGCTATGCTATGCAATGCTACTATGGTAGCACAACTTCCATGACTGTGAGTTTTAAAACAATCGAATAGGAGTATTATTATTTGAATAGTAGGCTATATCTAGAACGGTTAACTCATTATTCGACTATCCGTGCGGCTAGGCGATGCCGCAGCTAGATCGGTAAAGGACACCAAAATATGGCACCAGGAAACCAAAAAATATTTATTTGATCACGCCATGTAAGTAATGCTATTACAGCTAACAGCCCATAATATCCCAGGTGTCCTGCACAATCTGCTCATGTGACTTTCCCTTCGCTCTACTCATGTAGCACAGCGGTAACCATAGGAAGTTAATGGTGTGGGATGTGACGGCGGGCACAGCATGGGCACAAGCATGGCACGTGAACGCTCCATTGAATGTTAAGAGAGCCTGTGTGGGATGTGTGCATGCGTGACTGACTGTGGGAATGACTTTTACACAAGCTGCACCTCTATTCCACCCCATTTATTGGTTACTACACAATGACACACATCACATATGGCCACGTCATCTGAAGCTCCATACATTCAACTGCACACGCCTTGTCCATTTATTTTCTCTTCTTGAGAGGACCCATTGCCTTGAGAGGGCTGGTGACAAGAACATGTGTCCCTGACCATCCCATCCTACCACCCACTCTAAACGCCAGCACTAAAGGCCACAGCAGTTCGTCAGAGATCATTACTCTCTTGGTGACGGGGAGTCATCTTTTGTTTGCATTGACAATGTCAGTTAGGATATCTCTAGCCATGGCTCAGAAGGGATTATTCCTTCAATTACATAAAGAGACTCAGCCCAAAGGTAACACTGCAAGACTATCAGGGCGTCTCTGATTTGATGGCAGATAGCACTGACTGAATCTGCGTGGGGCTCAATGTGAGTGTAGAAAGGGAATTCATACAGAAGAAGGTCTTCTCGAGCTTGAGGCTTAAGGAGAAAGTTTCTTTAAGCTACCAAGATGAAATTCTATCTAAACAACTACAAAAATACCATTTCTCCTTGAATCATTGATCCTTCTCCCTCCCCTTTCAATTATCCAGAGGAAACAAGAATCCTTCCCAACGCACAGGATGTCCTCAGCCCCATTCTAGGTTGAGTTACCCATCTAGCCTTCCTGGCTGACATTAAAGCTCAACTGAGATGACTTTAATATTGTATGTAACACCTCTAACATCTCGCACAGAACCAAAAGCACTACTGTCTCAAGTCATCAGCGTCGTATCGCCCAGTGACAAGTCCTTCCACTCCAGCTACAGTACTCTCAGGTCACCACCTCTGTAGCGTCACAAAGATGGACTTGGCTCCTCGTTCATTCTCCTTGAGAACTGAAATCAACCTGTAGCAGCAGCCCAAGACCACATTCTTCAAGCAGCATTTTGTTTCAATGTCAACAGACAGCCTCCATCAGAGGGAGTGAGAGAGAGAGAGATTAAGAGAAGCTCTGGTGAAAAAAAAAGATTTACAGTAACCTGACAGTTTCCTTTTTTCATTCTGTGCACTCCCCATCATTAACCTTAATACGACACCTAAACCAGTTTATCATCTTTACATTTCTGGCTGTTGCAACACTGTGTTGAACTGCCTTCTTTCTTTTGAGCAGCAACGTGAACTCCCGACAGATCATTTTCACGTCACGTGGACGCACAGGCCTACTCCTGTTCCTCTTTTCCCCCGTGATGTGACCTTCTTATAATCCATCCTCCTCCCCACTGCATCGCTCCTTAATATAACGACCCCAGTCCTTTCCAATGTGTTGACCCAATGGGCCGCAGTACTCTCCGCTCTCATTTTTTATCTTGCTGTTCTGTCTGCTGCACTTCATCTCTCTTTCTCTCTCTCTCTCTGTCTCACTCGCTCTCATCCGTCACTGCTACTCTGCACAATCCAATCACACCTCCATCAGACAGCAGCCTCCTCCACGCCATCAGCCTCCTCACTAAATCTCATCGCCACTCTTTTGCACATGACTTTTAAATGACCTTGACGTTTAAGGAAACCCATGAAATGAATCACCGCACACTGTCTTCCAGTGACTGCTGATATATCCACTATGTAACTACATAACTATGTTACAGATTAAGCTGTGCATCCATCACAGGTGGGTAGGATGGTCCTACCATAGACAAACTAATACATCTATTACTTTTGTTATCTGACAGGACATAGAAATGAATGTTGAGCTATTGAAGCCATGTTGAACCAACATGTCTTTTGTTATCTAGTTATTGATATACAGCCGCCAATTCTGCATTATATACAACAAAATAGATAGATAGATAGATAGATACTTTATTGATCCCCAGGGGAAATTCAAGGACAAGGACAAGATGTCATTCTGACAGATAGCCTGACAGCTGACTTTACGGCTGGGCGATATGGCTGAAAACTGTATCACAATATAAGTATTTCATATCAGCCGATATCGATAATTATTGATTTAAAAAAAAAATCTATTTCAGATAAGAACCAGAAGAAAAAAAAAGTTCAACTTAAACACTTTTATTTTAAACTTAACCTTCCTCTGATTTTAATCACCTCAGTTATCAATCAAAGCAAACAGGGAAAAGAAATAGCAACACAATCATGAAAAACACTCAAAAAATAAATGTGCACATAAGTCTGAATGAAAAGCAGCACTGGTTGAAGCCTGGAAATATTGTAAACAAAGTAGCTTAATTCGCTAGTTTATCATAGTCTGGTTAGACCAGTTTCCCCACATGTGTTTAAGTTTCAAATGAATAATTTTTCTCCTTGGGACAGGGCCGTTTAAAGTCTTGATCTAATGATGCTAACCGGATTTACCAGCAATTTAGCCAGTCGTCTTGCACGATTGTGAATGTTTGGATTACATGAGCATGCTGAGGAGGGATGCGCCTGAGAGAGAGAGAGAGAGAGAGAGAGAGAGAGAGAGAGTGCACGGGGCAAGGACTCATTGAGAGTCTGTGTTGAGGTAGGCCTACTTCTATCGCCTACTCTGGTAGAGTTGCACATACTAGCTACAATGCAAGATATATTTAGCCTATTTATTGATGGACAACATAAGGCGGGAGGTGTGTGTTGCGTTTAATTATCGAATGTTCTATCGAACATATTTTTTAATTGATATCGATTACATGTCTATTGCGATACATATCGCTTTTGTTTTATCGCCCAGCCCTAGCTGACTCATCCTCTTAAAGCTGCAGTAGGCAAGTCTGACAGATTGAGGGGACTTAGCCAACATTTTGAATGTTTACAACTCTCATGCCCCTCCCCCACTACCACCGAGCACCCTCTCATCGAGTTTTTGCTTGTCAGTGTGCACCAGACTGCACCAGACTGTGATTAACAGTCAGATCTCACACAGCCCTGCTCTGATTGGACCAGAATAACCGGGAGCTGTGGATTTTTGCAAAACAAATAACAGGCTCTAGGTGGAGGTAGAAGTGCAGTTTTTTTTCTAAAACCGGCTGATTTATGTTGTTCTGTCGGAGCATAGTGTCGGTTTCAAGGGCGTACACACACACACACAAACACAGACATACATAGAAAGTGATGGTTGTCATCAGTGTTGGGCAAGTTACTTCAAAATCGTATTATGTATTACTCATTACTGTCATTTCAAAGTAATTTGTTACATTGTAATATGTATCTGAATTGTAAGGCATTACACTACTATTGTATTACTTTTGAGTTACTTTCACCAAAATATCTAGAAATATGAATTTGGAATTCTAAATGCAGTTTATTATGCTCAATGCAGCTCATTGCACTTCTAATGGAGGGCGATGTGGTATAACATAATGAGCTAGGCTTAAGGCTAACAACAGTAGAATGCAATAGGCACAGTGATGGCTCATGATGCAATACAAGGAACAATCATAGCCAGAATTTTGTTAAAAGCAGACCAAAGGTCAAAGTCTGGTCAATTGTGATAGAAATGCTGTAACTTTAGGCTTAGGCCTACTCATTAAAATTAACAGAGAGCCCACTACCTGTATATTGCAACCCAAAACTTAGACATGTCAAGATTTCTGAAACATGTAATATGTATTTCAAATACAAAATAATATTTTGTGATTTTTATTTTATTGGGTTGAAGGAAATGGCTCTGTATTTTGTATCAAAATACTTTATTGGTGTGTATTTTTGTATTTTAAAAATACTGCAAAATACTATATGTGAAAAACACTAAAAAAAAGTAGATACTACACACAGGTGTAATGAATAATTGGTAATTAGGCAACAATGGTTAATGTTTATCGCAATCAGCTAATGTGAGAACAGCTGTGTTCAACGACATTCACAGCTTTTCAGTGACGGCCTTTGCTGAAGCATCAGCTCTGGTCTGAAGTATAATTTATTTATCCCCAATCTGTGAATTAGTGAAACACACTCAGCACACAGTGAACACACAGTGAGGTACCCACTAATCACGAGGCAGTGAGCTGCCTGGAACAACAGCGGCGCTCAGGGAGCAGTGAGGGTAGAGTTAGGTGCCTTGCTCAAGGGCACTTCAGCCGTGCCTACTGATCAGGGTTTGAACCGGCAACCCTCCAGTCACACATCCGAAGCGCTAACCAGTAGGCCATGGCTGCCCTGAAGCACTGGTGTGAAGTCGTACGGAAGTAAAGATGAGCAAGGTTACCTGTGCAAGTTCACATAAGGACACCGACAAAGGCAACAATGTCCTTTTGTATCCAAGCCAATTAATAGAAAAAATGTCTCAATAAACCACAATGACATCAATAGATGGTAAGGTGTTGAGTGTGTTTGAATTCCCTTCCTTGTAGCATCCTTTTCTGCATTGCACAGTGGGGAGGAGTTCACCTTGTTTAATTAAATAAGTCAAGTTTCTCACATACTGGAAGTTCAAGATATACAGCCTTATGATTTTCTTATTCAGTTCTACAATGGATTTGAATTACGAAATTCGGCACAGATACACAATTATGATTTTGACCTATTGATTATAATGTGGTTAATTGTAAGTATAAGTATATTTTAATCTCATGATTTTCTTATTCAGTTCTACACTGGACTTGAATTACGAAATTCGGCACAGATACACAATTATGATTTTGGCCTATTGATTATAATGTGGTTAATTGTAAGTATAAGTATATTTTAATCTCTGCATTTAAGAAAATATAATCTCTGCATTTATCCCAATCCGTGAATTAGTGAAACACTCAGCACACAGTGAGGTGAAGCACACACTAATCCCGGTGCAGTGAGCTGCCTGCAACAACAGCAGCGCTCGGGTAGTAGCAATGAGGGGTCGGGGTTCGAATCGGCAACCCTCCGGTTACAAGTCCAAAGCGCTAACCAGTAGGCCATGGCTGCCGTTGTATATGTGGGAGGGGGGTTTGGGGGTCCTCCCCCAGAAATTTTTTAATTTGTTTGATGTGATTTCCTGTATTCTGGTGCATTTTGGGGATGGCCAATACTAAATTCAATCAGATTCATAGCCTACGTCCTGATTTGTTGATATTGAGGCAATGATTCCATGCAAAAGCTTGGGCTTCAGGGCCCCCTGACCCCTTGGGCCCCTGGGCCTGGTAGCCCCGTGCAGTAATCCATCCCTGCTGCCGAATTGAAAGCTCTGTCAGTCGTTTTGGATAAGCATCAGCTAGATGACTAAATGGAAATGTAAATTCTTGAATTATTCTTAATTCTGATCACACTACATGAACTTGCATACGGTATATCCAAAATGGAATGACAGGGGCCAAATTGTATTGTTTTTTACAGTATAGTTTATAGGCTCAATGTTTGGGATAAAAAAAAGCTTTTTTGCAGTGCTTTCATACTTCTTTGAAAAAAGTATTTTGAGTATTTTCTAAATACAAAAATACAGTATTTTATTTCGATACATTAAAAATGAGGGTAGGCCTATTAGGTATGTTATTTTGAAATACATTCTGATGTATTTTTGCCCATCCCTGCCTGTTCCCAGCATTAGCACAACACTTTGCGATGGTTAGCTTGTCACCTGTGACGATATATGCTAGGCCTAAGTGACTGACCTATATGGGTGCGTTTGGAGATGCCTGATGAAATCAGACGTTGTTGCCACACACCTTGCATGTAGCTGTTCACTTATTTCCTCTGTGCACGAAGTTATTGTAACCGAAAGTAATGATAAAAGGCGGGAGGACTTCTTGTCGCCATGGTCAATGCATTTTTTATCTGTGAGTGTGCGCACATGCGTTACGTTGCACATGGCAAAGGGGCCATGCCGCTCATTATACGTTTTCCAAAGTATACTGTATGTTGCAATAAAATAGAAATACATGAATACATTTATATTAAAAAAAAGCATGAAATACAGCTTGTTCAGGAGTCTCGAAGCGTCTGAGTCTGAAGTCTTTTGAGTGAAGTCGCAAGTCAAGTCTGAAGTCATTGTTTTTGCGACCTCATTGTTTTAGGCTAGTGAAAAATAGTTTTCGCAAGTGCAAGGATATGTGGATTCAATTAATCATGTTTGCTATGTCATTAGATAAAATAAATGTTCAAAAAACTAACAAGTCAAAGAAAAGCTTTATGGGATAAGATCATAGAAGAAATATCTGGTGTCTCGCAATGTTTTTTTTAATTTCTATGGAAATGCACTTAGTTTATCTTTTATTTCTTTGCATTGTGCAGGCTACATTCACAAATACACTGCAAGATTGGCAGCCTAGTGGCTTCTTGTCTGTGCTATAGCCTATGCGACTTTCCGTACGGCACACCCATATTCAACATGACTCCTAACTTTGGTTGAAAGATTGCAGACGCTAGGTTTAGCTGTGACAATATCCTGGGTAATCCTAACAGCTAATGTTATTTTACAAAGTAGGCTAAAATCCGAATTGGAAAGCCTGGTTACTAGTCGCCAGTTTGTATGGCTAGTTTGCCTACTTAGACTCTGCATAATGAAAAAGCTTTGTATGTCCCCTTTCTTCTTCTTGGGTGGCATAGCTGATCTACAAACCACAAAAAGGGGCAAATATGTACATGCTGAAGGGCAAAGGGAATATCAAAATGTTTTACTTTGGCCTTTTATGGGGTATGTATTGGCAGACAGCTCTGGTAACTTACCGTTGTCGTTGACACACCTGCTCGCTTGACTGCCACTGCAAAGTAGCCTGTGCATTGCCATTCTCCATGCGTGTAGCCTGCGTGTCAGATAACCCTGACGTTTCTTGTATTGTCGTGCTGGCTGTCGGAATATTGGTGGGGACAATTTTGTCATCTTAAAAATTTTGATTAGGACTAGTCCTTAGCGTCCCACCCTAAATTTACGCCCATGGTCGGTTTCTGTGAATATGATCAAAAAAATCTTGCCAAATGCAGCTAAGGACGGATGTGCTGAGGACATTGGTTGTGTGTTCCCCTTTCTTGAGGTCAAAGTGGATGTTTGAAGCAGGCATAAGCAGGTTTGCCCTTGATTGGGTTTGAGTAGGGATTGGGGCCTCACCAGGAAACCACTGTTCTATGAGAGCGTTGACGTGATCGGTGATGAAGGCCATGGCTGAGAAGTCCCTCATCTCCGACTGACAGAGGATCTTGATGCCCCCACTCTTCTTCTTCTTCCAGTTCAGGTCGGATGATTCCACGCTGCATGGGGACAGGGTGAGAGAGAGAGAGAGAGAGAGAGAGAGAAAGAGAGAGAAGAGAGAGAGAAGGTGTGCATAAGTGTGTGCCTGTGGGTGTGTGTGTGTGTTAATCTCCCAACGCCTCATTTGCCGCCACACACCAGAGATGTGTTCACCCCTCAGTAGGCCTCCCTTCCCACGCATACCATCAACACTCACACGGCCCAGGGCACACCCACACACCACACACAAGCACATACCCACACACATACCCACACTGTCCTGATGTTACCCAGAAAACTCTTCTGAACTATTGCCAGCACAGTAAACACTACAGGGTACCAATTTCCCAAATGAAACTGTATTGTTCTTCAAAACTAAATTAATGAAATGCTAAATAGAATGGTTAAGTATACAGCCAGCGCAGATTCATAACTTAAGCAAAGATAATTCACTACTGCTGTGATTTGGCACACAGCCACTTTCCTTCGTCAGCCTTCCGCTAAGGGTCTTATTCATGCTAATTTATATTCCCTGTGCTACAATAGATTCTGTCTGCAGAGATAAAAAAGTCATTGACTTTGCACACTTAAAAGCTATGCTTACCTTAGGTACCCTCCATCAAAGGTCACCTGGAGTCCTTCCTTCCAGTAGATCGTCTGGTTCCGTCGGACGCGGAACGTGCTACAGCGGTTCCGCTGTTGGTTCCCAGCAAAGCTGTAAATTATGGTCCCTCGGTTCCTGTGGCTCTTCGTGTTCTTCTTGGTCTCAAATGCCTGTGTTTGAAAAACAACAACAAAAAACAGCAAAACACCCGTAAGTACACTCTTGACTATTCTATTTTGAAATAGTTTTAAATAACCTCTGCGAGCTGATAAGGATAAGCACATTGGCTTGTGGCTTAGCTGTGGCTACCAGAGCTACAACCACATAGCATTTGACATTCTCTGGCTGTTGGGCCTGCATGCTAAGTTGTGGGTGTTAGTATAGCACATGACATGAAGCATCTAAATGGCCTTGGGCTTGTTACAATGACCGGCTGGACCTAGGGGCCTTCAAGTAAACAGTGAGCCGTGTTTTGGTGTGTTTGTGCGGCGGCTGGCACCTGCAGGTCCATCTCTGTCAGGCTGATCAGCATCCTGGCAATGAAGCGCTCCCAGAATCCGGCGGGCACAAAGCTCATCTTGAAGTGGCGCTGGATGGTGTTGTGAGTGTGCTGGCGGAAGCCGTGGATATCCATGGCAGGCTTGGCGGGGAGGAGGTGGGGGAGCAGATAGCTGCAGCATGCAAGACAGGTGGAGGGCATTAGACAAGGGAGAGCAATGGACAAGGGTACCAAGGGCTGTGCAATTAATCAAATAAATTGAGTAATCGTCAGTTATGGCTTCTAACAATTATGAAAACAACATAGTCAAAATATACAGATTATTTTGCTGCATTCGGTTTTGCAACAGTCTTCTCTTTTTGTCTTGAGTTATAAATACAGTGCATTATTTATGCTAATGAGTTTTGCCATAATTGAGCAACTCTAATTATACTTAAGACAAAGTATTATTGCTTGAGAATGACTATTATATAATATATAAATATATATACAATTTATTTCCAGGCCATTCTCTGGGCTTTAACTTTATTTATCGTAAAAGCACCAACTACCGCCACTTTCGTTTGAAAATTCTAAACCAACAATGTTTTTTAATACTTCAAAATAACATTTGATAAATGAACCTTACATTTTTCAGTAGCCATAGGTGTATAGATTTGAACCAAATCTGGTTTGGTTCTTACCAGGGCTTTTACTACCTGAAATATCCGATTTTGTTTACCACGCTCGAAGTTTAGTACTGGGCTGGTGGATGCATATTTCCGTCCTTTCACACGGCACATGAATGGTTAGACCGAGAATTCTCATCGCAAATCAAAATTCCACTGCCACCCTTACAAAACTCTTTGAGTCATCCTAAAATGTAATTTTTGGTACATAGCTAATTTACATACACTTATGTGTGGGTGCTTGCGTTTCTTTAGGAATCCGCTGTCTTGGTTAGTATAGAAATGAATATTAAGTGACACATACACAGAAGAGAGCGGAAATAGGTGGCGTTCCTATATGGACTTGGATTTCTTGAATGTTTGGATTTCTTGAGTTAATTCCAAAGTCTGCTGAAAATTTCAGCCTCATTGGAAATGTATTTACTGAAAAAAACAATACTTATGTATGTTTTAAAGTCTTACACTGCTTCTGGGCTGAGGGGGACACATACCACCCTTCATGTTGAATGCTTATATCAGCCACATTATGCTGCAACTAACATCTGTGGACAAATGGAGCTCGTAACTCAAGACTTTAAGAGCCCAGTGGAGTGCTGTATCTGAGGAACAGGGCTGTCCAGCGTGCGGGCTCCTCACCTGCTGTTGCCCACGGGCAGCGCGATCTCAAACTTGGCCAGGAACTGGAAGTACTGCTCCTCCGTCTGCTGGGTGAAGCCCGTCCCCACCAGCAGCATGCGCAGATCCTCGGCACGGATCACGCCGTTGCGCGCCACCGAGCGCGAGCTTTTCAGGTGGACGATGCGCTCCAGGCACTCGGACAGCCAGACGGCGTCCAAGAAGTAGAGCTTGCACAGGCCGTGCGACGTGTCAGGGAAGTGCAACAGGGTACCAGTTTCAATCAGGAAACTGATGGCTGATGGGGGAGAGAAGGGACCTGAGAGTGACGTCTGTGTGTCATACTCATAAATCCTCCCTCTCTATGCACATCAGTATAACAAAAGCACATACGCACCCAGCACCATATTGGATGGGTTCGTATTCAAGCCTAGTTTTGCAACATTCCCTCCAAGCTGTTAAGCCGAATTATTGTCTGTCTGTCAAACACTATAACTATACACTCTGCAGCACTTAGAGCTATTCGTTCAGTTGACAAGTGACTAACTGATGTACTGTAGGTACAACCTGATTTACTGAAGTGCACTAAACAAACTTTAGATACTTTAGGAGTCATACCAAAAGACTCACTGAGCTGGGTGGAACTGACTGTTGATGAGATATTGTAAAGTATTGCTGAGGTCAACTTAGGCAATTATGCTCATGGCCACTTCTGGCTGGTTTAAACCATCTCTGACCCCAATGACAGTTCAACTGAACAGGTGGTTTGAAGCAGGCTACCTGTCTGTAGATCCTCGTAGTCTTTGATGTCACTGGTGGGGTTCTGTTCGATGACCTGCTCCAGCTGCTGGTCGGTCAGATATTGGACCTCGTCCTCTGCGTCCCGCCTCAGACGTTCAGCCTGGACCGCCTCCTGGAGGGTCAGGTAGCTTTTCGGGATCTGAGAGGAGAGGCCAGCGGGGGCAGGAGGAGGAACAGAGGGGCAACAAGGTCCGTAATCATTACACTGACGTAGCTGACAGTCAACTGCTGTTGCCTGTCATGTAGACCAGCAGCCACGTGCTGGGGGCCTGCTTTATCTGGTGAGTACTCCCTAAGGGTATGTGTGTAAGTTCATGCTTATTGGGTTCAGGGTTTCCATGCCAAGAGCTTCATGCTCCATGTAAAGAAGATTACACAGAGCTATGCGTGCCTTTCACTCACATGACATGACTCGTAATAAGGGTGGCGGTCTGTCGGTTCTTACAATTGCAATGCTATGAAAATGAATTATCCTGTAGCCTGATCATGTCGATTTCACACAATAACCACTGTCAAAAAAAAGCAAACGTCAAGATAGAAATCATAGAATGATTCACTCACCAGCCGTCCAACCAGTTTGTGGCAGCTGGCTGCGTTGCTGATGTCCTTCATAGAGCAGGCCACTTGATACAAGAGCTTCTTCAGACCCTCCACACCCTCCATACTCTTACAGGACACCTCACTGTTTCATAGACAAACACACACACACACACACACAGAAATACAGAAACACGCACACGCACACACACACAAAATTGCTAACCATTAGAGTGGGTGAAAGCACCGGGATCGTTTCCAATGCATTAAAAGATTCCAGACCCATTCACACATTTTTAATGAATAGGAGGAACTGAATGGAACAAAAGCCGCTACTGACTAGAGATGCTTTGCGGTGATATCGGGGTAGCCGCTGGCCCTGGCTCCTGAGGGAGTACGGCAGAGCGCCAGCACGTAGGCCCGCAGCGTGGCGACACGCTCGGTGCGAAACTTGCTATCGATGAGGTCCAGATGTGTGCCAACCACCATCACAGCCGAGTTTGGGGCTCGAGCCTAACAAAAAAAAACAGCACAGACAAACCCCTATGAACTCCTCATTAATAAAACTTTCATCAATCATTAATAAAACTCTCATCTATCATTCAAATGTAACCTCCAAAAAACATGCCTCATAAATCATGGGGCAGTAGAACATTCGCATCTACCCTGAATGAGAATGGTAGTAATCTGAATTTCATTATCTGGTCTCAAACACCAGTTCAGTCATACTGATATATCATCTACAACATAGAACATAGAACATGAGTATCATAGCTATTCAACACACGTAGTCTCAGTATTCATTTGAAAAGGCTCAAACTTTTACACAGCGACACGGTTCAACACCCTTTATAATTAATAACAGTGGACAGCTTGACCCGAGAGAAGACAGGCTGACATCCTGCTGACGTGGCCCCTGAGCCCTGAGACCCCCCCCCACCACACCACCACCACCACCACCACCCTCATGGGGCCCCCAGCCCTTATGCCAGTGAGGTGAGGAGATGAGAGGAAAAGAGAGGAGAGCAGCTGTCAGAGATGTAATGAGGAGGTGTCATGGAGACGAGGAGCCTCCGCTGGCCTTTGCGACCCCCCCCCCTCACCTCGATGTTTAATAACCACGACTGCAGGTTGGCCACTGCCTCCTCCCCCACCGCCAGGTTCCAGATGACCACGTAAAGGGCCTTGTCTGTGAAGAAGCACTGGTTGACCGTCGACATGCTGGCTGGGCCACCGATGTCCCAGACGTTGAAAGACACGGCGTCCACCTGGCGATAATGCAGTCAAAGGATCAGATAGAGATATATAAAAAACAAACTCCCTGCAGCTGTGCCATTGAACAAAGACTATTTAGTATTTCAAACAAAACTGTGTGTCAAAGTAAACTTCACATTGTCTCTGGGAACATTGTTGGCCTGGCTTGGCATGACAGTAGGGGAGGGAGGGGGGGTAGAACATTCAAATAGGGAGCTGAAGGTTTTCTACGCACACACATTTATGTTTAGTTTAGGGCGTTGGTGGTGGTAAATCAGTAGTGGACTGAGCAGGACCAGCCGCCTCAGGCCAGACAGACGCGTCCCCCAGGCTTTATAAGTGTCTCCCTCTGACTTACGCATCGGGGGGAACAGGAAGTTGAGTCAGCCTCTGCCTGGAAATGAGACCACCGCTCCAGGAGGGGTCAAAGGTCACCTCAAACGCTTGCTCACTTTGTTGTGTTAAGGGGAGGAAAGGTCAAAATGGGACTGTGGAGATGTTTGCTTTCCAAAATGAAAATAAATCACCTTCTCGATGTAAGATTTCTATTCAAGCTTTAAAGAAGAAAAAAAAAAAGACACAGCCCTCCTTTTTTTATTCAATATCAGTCTGCTTCCACTCTACTAAGCCATATGTGTGTGTGTGTGTGTGTGTGTGTGTGTGTGTGTGTGTGTGTGGGGGGGGGGGGGGGGGTGTACACAGAGATAAGCACGGGATGAGAGACGCCTTAGATTGGAGGTCCTCAGCCAGCACAACTCTGTAATCAGCTTGCTCGGTCATGACACACTGCAGCCTCGGGAGTTAAAACACAGCATTCCTGACCCCTCTAAGCAGAAACGCTGACCTTCAGCCTGTCCCCTCGGTCACAGCGTCTAGCCTCTAGCTCGGCCAAGCCTGGATGAGTGCTATGAGTGTTTTTTATGTTTTATAAGTCACATTAATAAGTTGATGTTGTTGGGGGAGTGAACAAACACAGTGTAACTACAGTAGATGTGAAGGTGGTGGTGTAAGCGTGTTGAGCATATCAATAAGCGAGAGCTTAAAGGGATATTCCACCATTTGGGGAATTACGCCGGAATGAGAGTATAGTTCCATGTCAAATCAGCCTAGAAAATCGTCACGTTTCATTTTCCGTTAGTCTTGTTACACTTTCTAACTTGAGAAGAGACAAGTTTTAAATAGGAGTAGTAGTCACTTTTAAGCGTGATGCTAACAGGCGAGATGCTAATGGTCTAATCCGATTTAATGATCTATGCTAGGCTGGAGCTAAAAGTGGTATCGCCAGACTCACAGAACGGCTGGATGAACTGGAGAAAGGTAAAAATAAATTGTTTAACTCGAGGGGAGGTGGAAAATGAGCGTAATTCCTCAAATGGTGAAATATCCCTTTAAAGGAGAATTCTGGATCTGGTTTTTCACATACATCTTGAGGAGGATCTGTTTCACCGAGTACTGTTCCCAATGATTATGCTCCCAGAGTGTAGCACTGTAGCTGCCTGGCTGCTCTAGCTGTTCGTTTTTTTTCATACCAACAGTACTTGGTGACCTCGAGAAAAAGAGATCTATGAAAAATGGCGGGAGTTTTCCTTTAAATGTGCTTGTGTGATTCAGCTTGAGCCTAAGGATGTGACGTGACATGATGTGACGTGCGGCGCTGGCTGTCTCACCCCGGTCTTGATGCCACTGGGCCGCTCCAGCTCCCAGCCGGTGGTGCGGATGCTGCACTCCGCAGGCAGGAACTGGCCGGTGCGTCCGGTCTGCAGAGCCTCCAGGAGAGCGCTCTTGCCCTGCCGTGGCGGCCCCACCACCAGCATCTTCAGCAGACGGCACGGCTCCGCTTTGCGCAGGTGAGCGCGCAGGTACGCTAGGACACCCGCTGGACCTGCGGAGAGAGGCGAGGAGAGGGGACGGCAGTCAGAGCCTACCTCAGGAAGGTGTCCATGCATCAGGCAATGCTCAAAGATATGGATATGTATATATATCTATGGGTCAGCTCATACTGGCATCACTTGGATTAACTAAATTATACTTCATTAGGGATTTATATAGTAGCTCCAAAATTCAAATTACAATACAAATTTTCATTTAAATGCGTCTGTGTTTTCAGCACACCAATCATGACTAGTACAGATTTGTATTTAGGCTAGCATAATGCTAATTATGATCCATAATACATTAATTTCTGTTTTAATTTGTTTTTTTTAATATAGCATAATGATAATTATTATTAATAATACATTCACTTCTGTTTTAATTTGTTTTTTAATAATGTAGAGTCTGACAAGAAAAATAAATTCAATTAACAAGGCAAATTTAATTTAGTACTTTTATATCTTCTTGTTATAACTCTAAAATGCTCAGCAACACCCTCAACTAAAATAAATGTCTCTCTCCTCTTCCTATTTCAAGGGTGTCATGAAGTATCTCCTGGAGATGGGTTGTCACACCTCCTCTAGGCTAACATCTAATCCATGTGAAACCACAGCAGCAGCAGAATGCCCACCGCACACACGCACTCATACACACACACACACACTCGCACACACTCAAACACTTCGAGTGACCGGCACATTCCCTGACTAACGTGTCGTGACACAGACCGGCCCCTGCAGGCTGACGTGAGCTTAAGTGGATCAAGCAGATATGGGCCAGTGGATCTGCAGGAGAGGCCTGTGTGTGTGTGTGTGTGTGTGTGTGTGTGTGTGTGTGTGTGTGTGTGTGCGCGCGTGTGTGTGTGTGGATGTGTATGTGTGTGTGTGAGTGAGTGTGTATGTATGTGTGTGTGTGTGTGTGTGTGTGTGTGTGTTAGGTGTGTGTGTGTGTTGGGGGGTAGCGGGGGGCGACACAACACGATCAAGCATGGCACGGCGTGGCATACAAACCTTCCCTCCTGACCTCGGCCGGGACGTTGCTGATGTTGAGGTCCTCAATGTCCAGCTGCCACAGGTTGGGCAGCTGTCCGAGCTCCGCGGGCAGCTCCTGAATGCCAGCGTTGCTACAAGAGAAGAGAGAACGAGGAGGAGGTCATGGCATTAGCAGCTGCAGCCGTGGCAAACGCAGAAATGGCATCACCGTCAGCACTAATAACTACCAAGCACCAAACTTTAAACCATAAGCCAGAGAGAAGGAGAGGAGAGGAGGGAGAATGATGGGGTATCAGATGTACTGGACTGGCTGCACCCCAGCAAGCTCTGCCCCATTTCCCCTTTGGGCTTTGGCTCACTTGGACAGATAGAGCTCCGAGAGGGTTTTCAGGCTGCACACGGAAGGAGGCACGCAGTCCAGCTGGTTGTCGTTCAAGAACAGTACTTCCAACGAATCCCGCAGTATTACTGGAAACTGGATGGACGACACTGCCAATGGAAGCCACAGACACAAGAGACCCAGTCGCTGGTCAATGACCTCATACTATACACACAATTAAGAGACTATCCTAGACCAGCGCGAGGTACACTGCACCGAGGTGTGGCAGGACTCGGACACTGGAACTTATGACTGCGCTCTATGACTGTGCGTGACAACACACAGTCACACACACACACACACAGTACATGACAACGTATAACATCTTATTTGACATGACCCATTTGACAATCTGCATGTACCCCTATACATTGTGCCCTTAATGCTTTGTGCTTAGCTGCATGTCCTGACTCTAATCCTAATCATTGATTTATGTTTTGAGTCTTGCTGCTTTGAAACATGGACTCTTTCATTTTTTTTTTTATGACAAAATCCTCTACCTGGTTCAGGATCTCTTCTTTGCCATGTGGTGAAGAAGGCCAACCGCCTCGTTTTAGTAGATTCTTCACTCCTGAAAGAGGCAGTGACCATTGTAGTCACAAAAATGGAGCATGAGTTTGAATATTTTGGAAGGGCGCTGATTTCAACAGGAAGTTATACAACAGGGATATGGGTCCCTGTAAGTCATGAAATGAAAAGGAGAGAGAGAGAAAGAGAGATTAAGAGAGGGAGGAGAGAAACAGAGTCAGAGAGAAAAAGAGGGGGTGGGGGGGTATGGGGGGACAGTCAACAATATGACCTACTTGCCCAGTAGGTTCCTGGACAGATCAAGTGTTCTCAGCTGTGAGCACTTCCATTTGTTGGGCGCGGGCAGAGAGGAGATTTGATTTCCACACAGCCGGAGGGACACGATGGCCTGCAACACAAACAAAATCAACTGTGCGCCTAACGCGACCTTGCCCCCTTTCGCCGGGACATGTCACCTGAGGGTTCCACCTGGGTACAGCTCGTCTCATCCAACGCTCCTGCTCCTGCTAAATCCACACAACTGATCTCTGCTACCTGAGACCACCCCTACTGAAATAACCCAAATATCTGCCATGTGAAACAGTAAAACCATCCTGGTGGGGGTGGTGGAAACAATAATCTGCAAAATGATCTTTTAAAGCTACTGTACTGATTTCCTGTGTGTATTTTGACAACCTGCCAGGGTATTATATGGGTTACACTAGGGGGGGGGGGGGGTAATAGGAGTCACAAATGCCCTGAAATGTACCAGCTTGTTTGAGTTACTGTATTCTTTACTAAAACAATTTGATAGGGGGCATGCCAAAGGCTAATTAAAATGGAATTAACCTATTAGTATTTAATGACCATAAGACCAGTGTCTTTGTATCTGTGTTTAGATTGTATTATCCATGCAAGTGTCAGCTTTCACAACGTGGGCACTGCATAGTGCATGCCAACTCCTGCACCTCATCACTTAACAAGGGGAACAGTGCCACCATGTGGCAGTATACCAAAGCGCAGGCTGGCAACAGTGGAGAAATGGGTTGAATTGCTGGTCGCAGTTGACAGAAGGTAGGTGGGATTCATTCTACTGTACCTCCAGCTCAAAGATGTAGGAAGGCAGTTCCTTGAGGGCATTGTCAGAGAAGTCCACTTCTATCAGATGAGTTCTCCAGAAAATTGAGATCAGGTCCGGCAGGCTCTCAATCTGATTGCTGGATGCTCTTAAATATTTCTGTCAGTGGACAAGGAAAGGCAGCATTAGGCACATTCGGACACAACAGTTCTATGAACACAGTTGTACTAACTACTAACTGGAAAGGCTACTCTTAGAATTACACTGTTCCTAGGGCTTTTTTTTTGTTTGCATTCGCACACAGTAGGAACCCTGAGATGACTTTAACACACATTAGTATCCCAATTATTACATGAATTTAAAGTAATGAAATGGACAGCATTGCTATTTAGTTACTAGCTACTTCAGTTTATTGACAACTCAGAAGCTCATGGTATCAGGAAGCATTAAAAAAAGGAATCGGCATTGTTATTGTCTTCTCATCTGTCCAGACGGCATTTGTTGTGTGATTTAAAAATGCCGCTTCCTCTGCCTTGGCATGCACATCAGTCATGGTTCCTATGCACATGAAAAAGACCCTACCCCTAAGCAGGAACTCAAATAGCTTTAGGAACTGCGGTCTGAAGAACTCTTTAATGCCTAGTTCCATAATGTCCGAATGCGTGGAAAAAAAGGGGTTCTAGGAACTGCAAAAAGTCCCACTAATTTTGAGTCATTCTTCATTTCACTTTCACTTCAAACTACAATTGAGGTCTGACAATCCAAAAGGACCTCCGTTAGAAATTCGACCCCTTTGCTGGACTGGGGATTGGATTAAGGATGCTCTAGCTGAATCAGCAGGCAAATCTGACACTGCTGTGCTGATGGGATCCCTGGATGTATGTAACCGCACTAAAGGCTGTTTGATACTTCTGTATGGACTCCACGCAGTGACCACACCGCTGCCGCGAACCTTTCAAAGTTCTCTGTCTCCTGTGTCTGCGTCACTCACCACCGAAACGGTAGGCAGAATGGCGAACTCCACAGACGGCCGTGCTGAAATATTACTGTTATTTGTTTGGCCCTTCCTTGCTTAGATTTTGTAAAAGTTATCAGAATATGATCAAAGTAAATTTCAATGACCTAGTTTGTAACCAGAAAATAAGTCTGAGGTTATTTGCCAGCCAGTTTATGTTATGTTAGCAAGCAAACTTTCCAGAAGTGCCCACAAAGTACTGCTTGCTGGCGAAGTGCTGATTTCAAAGCCTTACTGACATATAGACACTTCAACAATCGGATAATCCCCTCATTGTAACCAAAATACGTCGAGCATATTAGAGAATACGTCAGCACCACCCAGAGAAAAGACAGCCTCAAGGGGGGGAGAGTGTCCTAAGGATCACCCACCAGAGGGCAGGCCCAGGGGTCGGGGAAGGAGGTCAGCTTGTTCCTGAAGACGTTGAGGCTGTTGAGGGACTTAAAGCAGTGCAGCAGAGCCGAGGGCAGGCCGCTCAGGTTGTTGTCAGACACGTCCAGCTCCTGCAGCTTACGCAGACCGATCCAGTTGGTCCCTGGGTTAAAAAGAACCAGATATAGATCACACTGTGTGTGTGTGTGTGTGTGTGTGTGAATGTATGAGGAAGAAAGAGAGAGAAAGTAAAATTCAGAGAGAAGAGATTACATCCCAAAATAGGAAAAACAATCTGTTTATAATAAAAGTGACAAAATGTAATTTCATCAGAAATTCCACATTGTCCGGTGTGATGTGATTTACAGGTGTAGCTAAAGAAAAACATTACACTGCACATCACAAATCACACTAGTGTTGGTGTGTGCGTGTGTGTGTGTGTGTGTGTGTGTGTGTGTGTGTGTGTGTGTGTGTGTGTGTGTGTGTGTGTGTGTGTGTGAGGACCTATTAGGACCTATAACAGGGAGGTACTGTAAGTGTGTGTGTGCCGTTAAGGACCTCGAACAGGGTGGTGAGGGTGTGTGAGTGTGTGTGTGTGTGTGTATGTGTGTGTGTGTGTGTGTGTGTGCATGCGTGCGTGTGCAGTACCGTCGGGGACCTCAAACAGGGTGGTGAGTTTGTTCTTAGCGCCATTGAGCTTCTGGAGCTGGCCCATGTGCAGGAGTCCCGCGGGGAGGCTGGCCAACTCGTTCTCAGACAGATTGACGTGGCGTAATCTTCAGGAGGAAAAAGAACAACATGCGCGGGGGGCGGGGGAGAGAGCACACGGAGGATTCACAACAGATTTATTCTTGATTTATCTCTGGCTTCAGGATGTGGCAGCATGAACACTCAAATGTTTGCTCGATATTTGAGATACCTTCCCATGCCTCTCAGGATCTAGAGATTACTCCAAGGTGGCTACTGAATGAATACTGTCTGTGTGCATTTGTCTGGCTCTGGGTGTGTGTGCCTGATACTTGCTCTGTGTGTGTATGTGTGTGTGTGTGTGTGTGTGTGTGTGTGTTTTGTTTGTTTGTGTGTGGTTCTTCATTCTTTTACATGTGGAGACTTATATCTGTATGTTTATGTACTAACTTGTATGTGTTTGTGTGGGGGGGGGGGACTGTGTGAGTGATTTTCTCCTCACTGTGTGCAGATGATCTCCTGGGAGGACTGGATGCTGGGCAGCTCCTTGAGCTGGTTGCACGAGAGGTCCAGGCTGCGCAGCCCCAACAGGCCCCATGGCACCACAGAGGGCAGTGAGCTCAGGCTGTTCCTGGACAGGTCCAGATGGACGATCCGGGACGACACGTCCATGAACCAGTCCAGCTCCAGCCACGGAAGCTTTAGGCCAGACCATTGCACCGAAAGAGCCTGAGGAGGGGAGTGTAAACACACACGCACAGACATACACATGTGCGTGCACACACACACACACACACACACACACACACACATACACACACATGCACGCACGCACTCACACAAAGATACATATTAACACCAAAGCACATATATGTATACATAAACACTACCACTCACATTTACTGTACATCTACACACACAGGCTTGCATAGAAATATACAGACCTTCTCTATATTAAACAATAAAGGAGCACACACACACACACACTCATGTGCTCAAACACACACACACACACCCGCCAACCCACCCACACACACCCACACACACACACCCACACACACACCCACACCCACACCCACACCCACACACACCCACATACACACACACACACACACACACACACACACACACACACACACCCAAGGCATTTTGATAGATCCCAGACACTTACAGAACATCTGCGAACCTCACAGTTCCAAAAGTCATCTGAGAACATGCCAACTACTTGACTAAATGCAAATACTTTGATAGATACCAGATATGTCCAAAAACATTTGCTAATTTTTCCATTTCAAAACCAGATGACTATTCCACCGATTCCACCACTTTCCTCCCCACCCTCAAGCGCTCCCAAATCTCCATTAAGTCCAATTATTATGCAGAACAGAGGCCTGCAAGATCCAGCCCTGATTCGAACAGTGTGTGTGTGATCTCCACAGTGACCCAGCGAGTCAGACACTGACCTCCACCTCCGTGCTCCCGCTGGCCTTGGCGCTGGTGTTGACCTCTAGGAGGCGCTGGCGCAGCAGCTCGCGGCTGAAGTCCGGGTGGTCCATCAAGGTGTAGGAGGAGAAGCCGGCCCCATTCTCCAGCAGGAAGGTGGCGATTTCCTTGTTGCCTGCAGGGGAGCGCAGAGACCTCAGCTTGACTGGACACACTCTGCTTGGGAGATTCTACTGGTAATGGGAAGTAGCACTAGCATAGAATGAGGAAGTGTGTGTGTGTTGACTCTGGAATGCTGATTTGAAAGCCCGGCCAGTGTGAATACCCTTACACAACTTCTGCTTTTTTAACCAATGAGACACAAGAGAAATCACAACTGGAAACGTACCCGCTCAGGTTTGCTAACACAGAGAAGACACACTTGCTGACACTTAAAAAAAAAAAACAGGAAAACTAGTAGTCTTACAGTTTTTCTCAATTGTTTACACACAATTACTGGTACTTGAGACACAATGACTACAACATGTAACTTGTGCACCAACCCTCTGAACCAATTCTGCTAAACTACAAGCACAATTCCTCCGTTACACTCAAGTTGCAGTTCTAAAGCACACTTTTTTCAACACAAACACTACACACAATTTTCTGCATTTGGCACAATTTTCATAAAGAAGATCTCTTGTTTTCACAAGGAACACACTACCATTCAAATTCTAAAGTTAATTGCTCTACTATGCACAATGACTCATCACATGGGCAAACACCTGTCACACAGTTTTACAATTAGCAATCAGAGCTTTAGCATAATGCTTGTGATGTGGATGAGGTGCTGTGGCCAGACCGAAACAGAAGAGAGGATGCGACATTTGTTTTTTTACTGTAACAGTATACAGTAAATTGTGTTTTTTTATGTAGACCACTGTATGTGCAACTTTATGTTGGTTGGGATGTACACTGTGTACATTGTTGGTGTGGGGAAAAATAAAATATGTTTGTTACAGTGTATTTGTGTGTTCTGAGTATAAAAACAATATTCTCAAATATTTTACAACACACTTATGTATGTACTGTCTGTAGTAAGAGTAACATTGAACAAAAAAAGGTCTAAGTCATTATGATGAATGGAGAAGAAATGTTTTCCATTCATTATAGTGTTTTACATTGAGCACGTCAGTGTTCAACTGGTTCTTATAAATGTCTATTCATATGATGGTTTGTGTGTGTCATTTGAAAACAAATAACATTTTGAGAAGAAATAACATTGTTTTGAATGTAGTTTCATTTTGCAAGAGACTTGAGGGGTTTTGCCCATTGTGTGTGTGTTTTCTGATTTGTGTGTAGAGTTCTGAGAGTATGAGGCATGCTTTCAGAAAATGTGTGTAAACAATCGAGAAAAACTGTAACATCAGAGTGCTGCCATTCAAATGAATTAAATGGAACTGTTACAGGAAAGAGCTCATTAAGAGCTTCCTTTATTATTTATCTTTTAATGCACCGAGCATTTATCTCTTCCCCTTTTAGTGTTATTTGTGTGTGTGTGTGTGTGTGAGTGTGTGTGTGTGTGTGTGTGTGTGTGTGTGCGTATGTGTGTGTGTGTGTGTGTGTGTGTGTGTGTGTGTGTGTGTGCGCCTGTGTATGTGCGTGCGTGCGTGTGCATGTGTGTGTGTGTGTGTGTGTGTGTGTGTGGGTGCGTGTGTGTGTGCGGACGTGTGGCTATCTGTGTGTGTGTGTGTGTGTGTGTGTGTGTGTGTGTGTGCGCCTGTGTATGTGCGTGCGTGCGTGTGCATGTGTGCGTGTGTGTGTGTGTGGGTGCGTGTGTGTGTGCGGGCGTGTGGCTATCTGTGTGTGTGTGTGTGTGTGTGTGTGAGTGTGCATGTGTGTGTATATGTATGTGTGTGTGTGTGTGTGTGTGTGTGTGTGTGTGTGTCATACCTGCCCTGGCAGCGGCGTACAATGGCAGCCCTGTGATAACTGCAAAGTCATTGTTGTGTATGGCACAGTCCTCGGCATCGGCCTGGTAGCTGAGCACCAGCAGCTGCACCACCTCCAGATGCCCCTGCTGGCACGCCGTGGCCAACATCAGGTTCAGCAGGTCCCTACGCAGACAGTGCCCTGACAGACAGGCAGACCAGGAGAGAGAGAGAGTGTGAGAGTGTGTGTGTGTGTGTGTGTGTGAGGAGGATGGTGGTGGGAGGGAGAGTACAAAGGAACTGAGAGAAAGAAAATCACTCACTAAAGTGCTCATAAATTTGTCCTGGCTGATGTCAGATGTGTGTGAAATCAGCTGTATGTATGTACATTTTCTCTGCATTTCTTCAGTATATCAAATATTTCTCACAGTCAGTAATCCATTGCCAAGAGGTTTCTGTTCTAAATGCTTTCCTTTTTAGATTTGAGAGTATTGGAATCAGAACTTATGATGTTTATATTCATAACTAGTTTATGTCCTGATGTTTCTGTTATGTGTTCATGATATGTTTTTATTTCATACGGTTCCTCTACTGTCATAGCCCGGGTGAACCCAGACTAACCTGTTAGCAATTTGAATTTACACTGCATTGACACCTGTTACCGTTACAGGGGGAGTAACCAGCAGTGAAACTTAAATTGGTGCATTAGACTCTCACCAGAATTGTTTCAGAAGTGCAGCAAACACATCTTTCTTGTAAATGAAGGCTTTAAATGCAGTTGTTCCAATTCCAAAGAAAATACACGTTTCTGTTGGAATCTTTTCCAGACGGACCTGCAGAGCAAATTCAAATTTGCTAACAGGTTTGTCTGGGATCACCCAGGCTACTACTTTCCCTGCCAAGTACATCAAAATTACCATCAAATATTAAGTCCAATTGATTTTGTAACTGACTCACTTGGTATGTGGTCGAGCAGCTCCTTGACCACGCGGTGTTGGCCCCAGTGAGCGGCCTGGATGGCTGGGTTCTTCTCTCTGGTGTCCTGAGAGATGGCCACCCTGACGTCTCGCAGCAGGTACCGCACGCTTTCCACATCCCCGTTCTGAGCCGCCATACACAACAGCTCCTGCTGCTCAGACAACCACACACATCAGGAGGACATGTTTAAAACAACTACTTTTACTTCAAATACCAAAAAAGGTTGGTTGTCGGAAGTGCTCCGTCACTGATATGTCTCTCGAAAGCAGGTGCTCTTTGGTTTCAAGGGAATATTTCTTGTCTTAAAAGAGTTGGTTTGACCAAAAAGTTCCAAAGGCACACTGCTTTTTACAGTTAAAAAGCCTTTAATTCAAGTGGGCTTAGGCGTTGCGACAAAACATGTCTTCATCAGAGCATGCTTCTTTTAAGACAAGAACCTCGTATCACTGACAGAATGGCGCAGATTGAATCATCAAAACTGATGACGTTGTGAACCTGCCATGACTGTTATCCTCTGCATCTGATAGTGATACAGCGAAAGGATACTCTACCCAGAGCTCCGACACATCCTTTGTATCCTTACTGTTTATCTAAGGTGCTTTTATCCTTAATTATTATACGGCTCAGAGAGTTCCATTAACATGAACGGACCGTCCCATTGTCCGGAGGTCCGATTAGTATCAGGGTTCTGTTCGCCCTGTCTGGACTTATTTCCCGATAATGACTGGCGGACAATACAGTATCCCTTTCATATGTAATGCAAATATACAGTATGCAAAGAAGGCCAGGAACAGACAAGGAGACAAGGATGGATGGCACTAGAAATGTACAGGATCATTACGGGCAACTGTATTGTATTGTTCAAGATTATACAGTCTTATTGAGGAAGGTTCAGACACATTTTACCAAGGAGAACACTACATGCTGTGACTTTAAAGTCTGTGAAAAGAGAACCAACAAGCTAATTTCGCTCAAAACAAAAAAAGCGCAAGCTGACATCAATTTGTGGATCAGGCACTAGATGGCAGCAACACAATGTTTTTATGCTGTATTGTTAAAACAATGTTCCTTGTGGTTTCATGGAACCACCTTTTAAAAGAAAAAGAAAAAAGAAAAAAGAAAGGGGAACGCCTCCCTGGGCCAATAATGTTTGCTGCATTAAAACTACAGGGTGCTCATCAAAATGGGCCTCTAGGTCATCAATGGAAAAAACTAAAGAATTCAGACACTCCTGTATGAGTACTAAAAAGCCTTTATTAAATCACTGGCTACATGCCTACACATTTCAACTTTTAGGTTTCATAGGTATTACCCTACAAAACCATTTGTAAACATTAGAACTCGAGTGGGAAACCACTGATACACACATTTTGCTCACCTAAAACAATCTCAGACGTAGCAAGTCAGACAACACTTCAACTGAAGCTTCTGGTATGTTATCAATATACCCAGTGCACCCATATCGTCTATGGGTTAAACGCCACTTCCTGTTTTTTATTCTTGTTTTCTTCTTTCCAGGCAGAAACACACTTCATAAGAGTCCACTTGAATAACCTGTTCTCTCTACTTCTGTTCCGCAATATCTCGAGGGACTGGATATTTCCTGATCTGTTAAAAGTGCCCTGCCAACATTTTCAAACACAGCAAACTCAAAAGAGGGATGTGTTCAAGTTTATGTTTGTTTATGAAAATGAAATGAAATATCAATCAACACTACAGGGCACTTTTGCTCCTGAAAAGTGGATGCTGAAAGCTGATTCTTTCACTGGAGCATAAAGTGCAGTAAGTGTGCTGGGCTATGGCTTTCAGGGCCATAACTACCAATACCCGCATCATTAGTTACTACCTACCAGACATTAGAGTGGATACTGCTGACTGGACACATCCCATTCACTTTTTTCATATTAACCTAACCATAATGACCATACTGAAAAGTCTGTTGGTAATTGTTGGTAGTGTACCCATCATGAGTGTGGAGGGGGGGGGGGGGTTGTGGGACAGCAGGTACCACTATGTTGAGCCTTCTGGAGGTGTCGTGGGCCTAGTCTAGAGGAATACGCCTGGATTCAGGGGAAAATAGGGCGGGGGAAATGTCTCTGATTTCGAGCAAAGCTTTTTTCAATAGCCAATCGCGGAGAGGTGGCAGACGTTGTGAGTATGCACATGTACTGGGTGTTAAATGAAAATACCGCCGACAGCAGACTAACAACCAAAACGATGGCGTTTAGTTTGCCTTTGTAGCCATCTCTGGCTAGCCTTTGCTTAGGCAAACGAGACATAACTTGTGCAGAGGTTTAAAGCAAATGTTGTTACGAACTTCAATTTCTTCAAAAATCGACTCTAAACATGCTACGTTTCTATCGGCAGCCATTTCGCACTGGTTTCACTAGGAACAAGATTAGTGGGCGTCTCTGGAAGTAGCTGTTTTCCGGTTGTGAAGGTTTTGGCCCAGAAGTTTGTTCAGCATGATGCGAACTTCTGGGCTATCGTGGGCCTAATTCAAAGAAACACAGATGAAGGAAGTTGACTGTTTGATAACCTCAGTGAAATGCTCACTTAGGCTGCTTTGTTGGTGATGTTTTTTGACCACAAACGTTGCTTTGTTGGTGCTTTTGTTTTTGATGTTAAATGTTGTTAATGGGCTGCTGAGGGAAATCCTCTATCTATAGGACAAGGAATTGAACACCTCTTCTGTGTTTATCTGAAATGGCCTCTCATGGGTGCCAATGTAACCATGCTATACACAAAAAAGGAAATGCCAGGACATTATGTAATTGTTAATATATGAGTCTGAATCAGTCCACACTTCCATTCATGTCTTTCTAGTGGGAATTGTCAGTATCTCCTTAGAAGGACTCAACTAGGTCATTTCATTCATTTTTACCTCAAAGCAAAAACAACCTTATCGATCCATATCAATGTCGATATCAACCTTGTGTTATCAACCTTGTGTTGCTTACAAAAGCTACGACTCCTCTCCAGACCTTGCCAGAGGACAAAGTGCTGGAAGTTCCCCTGTAAAGCTTCACTTCATCTACGCCTTACAAAACCAAACCTTTGACCTGACCTGTTCCATTACCAAATGGAGAAATACCTGAGTTAACTGAACCGTCTCTCTCTCTCTCTCTCTCTCAGGAAGCAAGGAGGGGGAGCGGCCTAATCTGGCCTTGTCCATGATCTCACCGCAACGCCAAATACAGCGAGGGTTGCTTCCTCTTCCCAGCCACGTTTAGATACGTACACTCAATCTTCTGCATTTTCAGCGTGCCTTATTTCAGCCCGGTGGATGGAGGAATACAGCCTCATCGTGCTAACTAGGCCACCTCTTTCCCTGATAATGTCCAACGTGGAGCTGCAGTCGATATGTAAACAAACAAGAGCAAGGCAGCTCCTGTGATTTCTGGGGCTATACGGTCTATTGGCTGCTGACTGTTTGCCCGATCCCAATATTAGATATGAACATGACAGCACTCTCTGCTCATGCTCCTCTCTCTCCCGTGCTCAGGGCAGAGGAAAACAAGCTCTTCTCCCCCGCTTGATCAATAAGACGGCTGCAGGCTGTCTCCTCCCTCCCTCCAGATCTGCCTTTGGCTTCCCTTTCACCTCCAGTTAAGACAGAGAGAGAAAGAGAGAGAGAGAGAGAGACAGAGAGAGAGACTGAGCGAAAGGAAGCCGTGTCTTACCCGCTCCGGCCGGACCCCTCCGCCCTCCTGGCAGGATATCCTGATCAGGTCGTGCGCCCGGTCACTCTCGCCGTCCCGGTAGGCCGCCTGGATGTTCGCGAGCGTCGGTGACGGGCCCAGAGAGAAGCTCCCCAGGACAGACTGCTTGGCTCCCATATCTGAGGCGCCTGAGACAGGGGCATCGTCAGAGGATGTCACCGATCAGTTCACACACACACACACACACACACACACACACACACACGCACACCCAAGCAAGCAAGACGCACTTCGATCAGAGAGGAAACCTTTGCCATACTGCGCAAACACAGTCCCATCGCAGCACAGTGCGAGTACGAGCTCAGGGAAGCAGCCTTGCACCAAGAAAACAGCTTCAAAAAATAGGTCACGCTCATAAAGAATGCACACCAGTTTCCCCCTGGACTAGCTTGTGGTGTGGGATAAGAGGAGAAACTGTGGGTAGCCTTGGCTCTCTCTCAGGTCCACTGGGGCTCAAAGGTATGCTGCACAAAGCCTGATAAGCAGCATGGGTGCCTGAACCCTCAGGAGAGGCAGTCCTGCTCGTCCTGGATGGTAGTGTGGGAGACTCCCTTCCACATCTGAAGAGGAGGTGACTCGACTCGGTATAAAAAAAGATCTGCTAGGTGTAAATACAGGGAGATGTATGCACGCACGCACGCGTACGCACACACGCGCACACGCACACACACACGCACACACACACACACACACACACACACACACACACACACACACACACACAGAGACATGGCACCTGCAACTGCATTAACTGAAGCACTGTGTGGGCGTTTGCTGAGCTTAATGGGGGAAAGGGAGATATTCTCATCTTTCTCTATTCACAATCTGGCTCCTTCCACCACCTTCACAGTATGTGGAAACAGTATAGATATAAATATCGCAGTTCAGTCAGAATCAGTTAGAATGGTGCACTCCTATTTGGCGATCTAATGTGGAAGGTTGCTTCATATGGATTCTTTTGGGGATATTACTCTTAAAAGGGTGGCAAAGAGTGTCTTTTACCTAAACAGCTCCCTAATATGAGGAATGGTATAAATAATTTAGCAGCATCGTCTGATGGGCTATTCGAGAGCCTTGGGGATGGTAACCATTAGAACAGTGCCAAAGCTGCATCAATACAGCCTCTCTACTGCTGCAGCCAACGGTGCGCCATCAGAGATCAGACTGGGGTCCACAGCAATTCATCTGGGCTAAAAGCAGCGCTTGGAATGAACACAATATCGACAACAACCTGGGTGCATCGAAGATATAAAGTGTTGCGTGCTTTCTGAATTTTAGGCTGCTTTTAATTGACAGAGACACAGCCCATAGTATCACCCTCTCACACGCGAGCGCACACACACACACACACACACACACACACACACACACACACACACACACACAATCACACAATCACACACACACACACACACACACACACACACACACAATCACACAATCACACACACACACACACACACACACACACACACACACACACACACACACACACACACACACGCACATACACACACACACAATCACACAATCTCACACACACACACACACAAAGAGATCAGTTTCACACTCATCTAATCTCAGCCATAGTTAATCACTGTTCCCTGACATCAGTGACAGCGCAGTCCCCACTTAGGCTGAAGATTAAAGGAACCAAATCCCATTAAAAATCTTCCCGATCATCTCTGGAACATTAGTGCTTCATAGAAAATAGATTATAGGTGGCACTGTAATGAGATTTGTTAAACCTTAAGTAGTCTCCCAGAGTGAATGTTGACATGAGAAAGGAAGGAGCATCTGCTAGCGTAGCATCCATATTGTATGGATGTCCAAATGATCTCATGGAATTTATTTGCTTGCCTCTGTGACTCACTAATCTGCTTGTTTTTTTATTTGTGAAAGAACAGGAGAAACAGGAGAAATAAGAATTTGAATGTGGATGTACTGTATGGTGCTTTTTAGAGACTTAAAAACGTCAGGGGTTAGTTAATGCTGTTGATTTTTCAGAATGTACTCAGTGCCTCATTAGCAAATAAAAGACGAAAATCTGCTTATTTGTTGCATTCACTGATTGCATCAAGTGATCAAAAGCATGTTCACAAGACTTATCGGTGACTGAATGTTTCAGCATAGAGGTGAGATCCTTCCTTTACTGGATTGTGTGGTCTTAATTGTGGCTTTGATGAGCCATTAAGGCATACCTGCTATTGACATAACGTCTTTGTTAAGGCACTAAGATTTAGGCAGGGATCACACTGACCAGCTGCTGCCTTCTCAAACTGAATGTGTTGTATGTTTAACTAACTGTTTTGCATCATTGCCCAATAAAGGAACAAATTGTGTTTACTTCATGCATTTCATGACATAACTTCTTGCTGATAAAGATTTAAAAAATGTTCAATGGTGTAATGAACACCAATAAGCTAATACCAGTAAATGACACAGATCACAGTTCACTGATATTGGTGCTATATTAGTGCACTGATGATATTTTCAACAACCCACTAGAGTTGAATTACTATCATGTGATCAAGATAAAGGACTGTGACAGTCTTCTACTTCCTAACAAGTTCTGAAACAATGATAAGAATTTGAAGCCTATTTTTTTTTTTTAATTTTGCATTCTTAATTTGCCAAACCACTATAAAATCGCCAAAAAGTATTCATATTTCTCAATACACTCAAGGCTATGCCACAAATACCACAAGCGTTCAAAGAAAACAAATCTCCTGGATACTTTTACAAGCATCTCAAAATAGTACAGTTCTACTCAATAGATCCTATTCTGGCAGCTATGAACATAACTAAACCAACAGATTCCAGACCCACAACAAAGAGACCAGACCGCAAATCCTCTACAGACAGACCATGAACTGAACGGCAAGCTTTACGACTGACAATGAGTGCCTTCCCCTCTCATCAAAACACACCATACCTTGTCATATTGTGACGGCAGATCCAACCCTCTCTGCTTTATCCATGGCAGAACGACATCCTCCTGTCAACATCTCATGCCCCATAGCTTGTGGTTTATAACTCCAGAATGAAACAAATAAAAATGAAAAACAAAAAAAGAATCTCTATCGCCAAATCACTGCCATCCCTCTCCCTGTATCCCTCCACTGAAGAGGGGGAGGATGCCTCTGTGTCTCTCTCAGTGTTAGTGAGTATGCTCTCCCTGCCTGTCCTTAATGGCAAGGTTAGCCTGTGCTGGCTGCCTTCAGCCCCCTCTTGCCTACCCTTCCCTTCCCCACCTCCAGCCCCCTTTGCACGCTGAAACCCAACCCTCCCACAGCCTCCATGCACGGCCCCAGACGACTGGTACAAAGCGGGAGAAGAGGGCTACAGTACAGTAAGCGTTTGAATGACCTCAGAGCCTTATTTCATTGGCACGTCTGTACCCAGATGGCTTAAGCCGGCCCAGCGAGCCGATTAGCACAGTAGCCTCTTTATGCGACGTCAGGCGTGGGGCTGCCGCTGCCACAACCCCCAGCTCTGTGCTGTGCTGACTGGATGGATGGCTGCACGCTCTGCAGAGAGAGTAGCCCTCTAAGCTGCTTTCACTTGTGGCCAATGGCTGCCTGTTTCTCCCACTGGCTGGAGTGGGGCTACACCATCTACTGGACATTGGGTGGTATAGATTGTGTGCTTGTGCCTATGCGAATACAGGTGGCTCTATGAATTTAGAAATGACCACTGACTGTAGGGTATGCGTCACATAAATTCTGGATGATATATATATGACATGTGGAATGTCTCAGAACACTTGTGACAAGGACATACTTCTATCATCACTTTCCTTGTTCCATTATTATTAACACCCTACAATCGTGTGAGGGAGCGAGCAACCCTAGAGAATCAAATGAAGCCACAAGAGAGAGCAGAAACAGTGCAGTGAAAGAGTGAGAAAAAAGTGAGAAGGCTGTTTTATACCGTAGCAAACCAAACCCTGACTGTACTGGTGACTTATCATTCAGTGCCTATTTATGGACAGAGGAGATGTGTTTCAGTTCTCACTTTTACATGTGGCAGCCCCGCAGGTTTCCTGAGCCCCTTCTAAGACACGTGCTGCGACCAAGACGTGGTTTACGAACATATCAAGGACCCCGCAATCCCCCCCCCCCCCCCCCCCCCACACACACACACACACACCATCCTCCCCTTTGCTTTACCATTCCGTAATGTGAAAAGTGTCAAAAGATCTCACCATCTTGTTCCTGCTCGCCCATGCTACTTGCCACGGCTCCCTGGTCCTCTGAGACTCCTACAGACCAGTACGACATATTTCATCTGATTTGCATGCCCTTCACACAACTCACAGCATCCTCTTTATGAGCAAGTCATCTCATGATATGATGATGTGATCAGCCATGATATGGTACTGATATCCAGAAACCTAGCCTACTGACAAAGCAAAACATCCAAAATCAGCCAGAGAAATATGAAAGAATAACAACAGATGCCATATGCCAAAAAGGAGAGATATTTTGTGTGTATATGTAGCCAGGTAGTAGGACAACTGAATGCTTCCACTGAAAATGGTGTCATGAAAAGTTTCCTTCGGTCATTTACATGTCTGGCTCGCTTTCTGAGTAGGCCTTTGTGTGTATTAGGATGCCATGGCTCAATGCCATAATGCAAACAATTTAAACCAAAACAACTGCACCCCAGACTAACTGACACTTTTTTTAATCTTGACTAGATAAGTCAGTGTTTGCTCCTTCCTCACCCCTTTCCACCTTCTATCTCATCATGCAGGCTACCCTTACATGTACCGGTATTTATGTATGGAGGGGCATGTCCCCCTCAAAGTACATTATGATTATGACCTTGACTGAAAGTGAACAGTAGAATGGGCTGAAATGATTCATTATCATTTAATAAGGATTTGCCCATATTAGGAATTGTGACACGCGTATTGAGGCAGGTACTGCTAATCCTAGGTTGTAAGAAACAGGTGAGTACAAATGCCTACCATTGATGGCTGTGAATACTGCAAGAGCACAGCACACTTACAGTTCTGCCACAGTGCAATGAGATTACCAAGGCAGACGTGACTCATTTTTTCTTGGACTGGAACGCCGAAGTCACTGCACAGAAAAAAATATGGAATAACACTGAATAAAATTGCCATTTCTACATCTTAGACATTTGAGGCAACAAGACAGGAAGATTGCTGTCTGCAACTATATGGGATAGACTAGACCCAAGATTATTCTAACATTATGAAGTTCACGTTGTTTTTATCAGTAGGCAACGTGAGACATAAGAAAACTTGCTCTTCGCGAAATGGAAAACACGACCCGAACTAACCAATTTTGTTTTCTTCACAGACGTATTCACAACGATCTCTAAAGAGCACAAGAAAGCAACAACTAGAAACCTGTTTGCCCATCCGTTACAATGTCATATGCAGGTAATAAAAAACTAAAAACTTTATTTTATAGCCTGCTGCTAACACTTCAACGTTACATTCACATGCGGGGTAAGAGACTCTGCGTGTTGTGTTAGGAGTCTTGAGTAAATCTTCAGGCTAGCCTATAGGCTACTTACCACATTCTTGTGTTAGTGTTTGTGAAATACTCACAGTAAACGTTGACGGGCATCATTGCCCTTTTTCTATTGACATTAACCGTCGACTTTGACAGACCAGACCTAAGACCGTCGCGCAGAAAGAAGAGCCAGACTTCCTGATTTCCCTTCCATTACTTCCACCTGGTTCTCTGGTCGCACTACACAGTTGTAGCCAACGGCATTGTGTTGAACCAGCAGGCTACCCGGATATGGGAGCATTCTACAGTTATGAATGATTTGTGCTTGACCTCATCATGGTGTCAAAGTGGCAAATAGTGATAGCATAGGGTATACATAGCCATGAGTAGGCTATAGCACTTAATTCTACGCTAATCTTAGATTGACATGTATGTTGGACATTAGGCTATTAAGCAATGAATGTCCTTTTTTATGATTTGCACAATAAATTACCTCACCATTGAGTTCATACCAAGAATGTTTTTATTATTATTTGAGCAGTTAGATTTTAAAAGTTTTACAAAAAACGTTAATGACTAATCAATGAATTGTGAAAAAGTTTTCCATTTGGGTTGTAATAGTTACATTACATTCTCTGCAGGTAAAAAAAAACAATTTAACAAACATTCTGCAAAGAGCAAAAGTACTTTCACTTGGTTCCAACAAGGTTTGCTGAGTGTACAGCAAATTGTCAAGCTATTAAAATACACTGATGACATCATGACATTTCATGAAGTTTCACATTATATTTGACGTATCAGTACTAATTAATTATTTTCCATAAACCTGATCAATTTCCTGCCTGAATTAAAGCTTTAACAGATATCACCACACTATTTATAACTGTGGTACGAAGACAATTCAAAGAGAATTATTGAAACTGGTTTCCAACTCAAAGTAAAAACTGTACATAGGATGTAAATGTCCAAAATGCATCTTAGGCTACTTGGCAGTATAGAATAAAACAATCGCCTGGGAGACCTCTAATTATGTTATACATTTGATACAACATAGTATCATGCAATGTGGCTCAATCAAACAATATTAGACATACACATATTTTCTTTTCCTTTGAGACATACTGTCCACAGTCCATTCACTGCAGGGGAGATAGTTTAACACTCTAGAAAAAAAGACTGCCATTTAAGATCCAATGTTTTTTAAAAGATAAAGCAAAAAATACATTTACATTTGTACATAACATCTACAAAGATAAAAGATGACAGACATGTAGCTTGCAGAGGTAAAGAAAGCGTTGCTTATGAGGAAAGGCTCCATAGTCGTGGTGCAGAACCATGGGCTCCGGACACGGTGTGCCTTAAACGTTCGGACCAAGCCACACTCTCGGAGCTAGTTGATGGTGGTTGTCAGAGGAAGTGCTGGTTTTCTTGCTGGGGTTGAGGGAAATGCAGTCTGGACCTTCGCTTTCTCACAGCTTCTCCATGAGTTTGATGGTGACTGCTTTCACTTCAGAGTACTCAGCGAGAGCATACTCACCACTGCAAGGCCAAACACACACTTTAACTGTTGGGACGGTTTTATAGTTCCCCCCATTCATCCCAAAACACAATCTGGGTCAAATTAAATTGTTACTTCTTCGGGGATAAACAGAAAATATCAAAGTGCAAAGCAAGCATGTTATACATTTTTGATTAGATCTAACTGTAATTCTACTCACAGCTCTCGTCCATTTCCAGACATTTTGTAGCCTCCGAACGGAGCCTGGGCATGAAGAGCATTGTAGCAGTTCACCCTTGGGAGGAGGATGGGACACCATTACAAACACATTAACACAGTCACAGACAGATGTCTTGCATTAACTTATTTTTGTGTTGAAACATATTATTTATCGGGCTAGACAAGGAAAAAGTGCAATGGGCAAAAATAAAAATAAACGATTACACTTTACTTGACAGTGTCAACATGTGCAACCCAGTGACCTCAGAGTGGTGTGGTCTAGAAGTGTGCTTCACATGCCTCATATGTAGATGTCAAGTCAGGAATGAGTAGGCCTATCTTAACTTCGGTAACACTTTACTTAACAGTATTTATCACCCGGAGAGAAGAAATACTCTTTTCTGATTGGCTGGCGGGGTGGCCTTTAATTCTGAATAACAGGACACCGTTCCATATCAATGCTTATGTATGGTAACTATAACAACCATAGTAGGACTACGGTTGCAGGCTTCGCAACAATGGAATCAACTGCAAACAAGCTAACTGTCCATGCTATCGGAAGTTGTACAACAAGCTGAACTTGAGCTTCTTTTTAAACGAAACCGCATGTTTCCTTTGCTTTACAGTGGCAACCGGGTGATAAGCGGGATAACAGCCTTCGATGCGTGTCCAGTTATACGGAATTAATGGACTCGGGCGGAGGCCTCCGCTGCGCGTCGGGGAGTTTTTTGCCACTCGCCCTCATCCATTAATTCCGTATAACAGGACACCTCGGCAGCCGTTATCCCTTACTTACATAAGAGTGACATGACACTGTCATGAACGTGTCATAAACATGTCATAAACGTTTATGACATAACGCTTCTGTTATTAAGTGACATTTGTTTTGTTTTTTATAACAAGTTAAGGTTAGGATTAGAGTTAGGTTTAGGGTTAGAGTTAGGGTTAGGATTAGGGTAAGAGGTTAGGATTAGGGTTAGGTTTCATGTGTCATGACAGTGTCATGTGTTCACGACAGTGTCATGTCACTCTTATGTAAATACTGTAAAGTAAAGTGTTACCGAAGTTAAGATAGGCCTACTCATTCCTGACTTGACATCTACATATAAGGCATGTGAAGCACACTTCTAGACCACACCACTCTGAGGTCACTGGGTTGATGTTTTATTTTTGCATAAGGAAAATCTGTGCTCACAGATTTATAATCCATTGTATCAGTTAACAAACCACACCCATAGAACTGTAAATCTACTCTATCATTTTAACAACCCATACCAAGTCAAATGCATGGATTGTTTACTTGTGGAAATGGATTACTCATAGAACCCACAGAGTGGATTTACAAAGCCATAAGTATGTTAAACATACTATGTAAAACTGTTAAACCGCAGGGGTGGATTACAAAACTATGAGCAAAATGTACACAATGTGAACACAAATCTATGGGGGAGTAAACCTTTATTGTTTAAACAAACCCATGGGGAAGTAAACAAGTATTAATATAGTGCCCACTTGAGGGCTCTCTAATGTATTTCGTTACAGAGTGGATGGTCAATGAGATGTTTCCATGTGTATCAAAAATGCAATTGTAGTTTTTCCATAGTCTGACCCTGACAGTTTCTTTATGAGCCTTACTATTATGTGGTGAAATGAGGAACCATATTATTTGCTTTCCTATCAATTTTATGTTTGGGACTGAGAGCAGGTTTTGTTCCCTGATTCTTTCCCACAATACTATTATCTATTATTGCTATTACTATTCAAATCTATACCATTTGCACATCTACCAGAAATGTTCATCTCACTGGTTTCATCCTATTGGTGATTCAAAGCGAAAGCTAAATCCAACATACAGCCAAGCCGTCTATCAGATCATGCACCTCGAAGGATCTGTTTGGAGCTGGGAGTCCTACACCTGGCGGAGCACTCCCTGGTTATTTGTATAGTCTGTAAGAGGATTAGTAAGGGGAACTGTAGCACACGCAGCAGCACTGTACCACAATTGGGTTTCAGTGCCCACGGGGACCCAGGTTCGATTCCCGCCTGCGGTCAAGTCCTGATCCCACCCCATCTCTCTCTTTCCCACTCGCTTCTTATCTCTCTCCACTTCCCTACCAATATAAAGGCAAAAAGCCCAAATAAATTAAATTAAAAAATAATTAGTAAGGTCACTAACCAGACAGTTCCAGCCTGCAGGGCAGATGAGACGCTGAGTGCCCGGTCCACACTACGTGTGAACACGGCCGCTGCCAGACCGTAATGCGTGTTGTTGGCCCTCGTGATCACTTCCTCCTGGCTCTTAAACCTCATGATACACAGGACAGGGCCAAAAATCTGCAAAGAGTTGAGCCCAACCAAACACAGTTAGGATACCAACAGCATGCACAAATAGAAACACACATGTCGTAATGCTCTTGTTTTGGTCTTCCCATCATCTCTCAAAAATGGCCGGGACCAATTATGCACTATTTTGTTTAAGTTGTCTCATCTCATAAATTGTGACAATGTGCTAGTGACACCAATGTTAGAAAGCAGATGGTTGATGAAATCTTAGATTGATGAAGTGTGACACTGTGGCTTTTTGGCCGCTAAATTCAGAGAGCTCTGACAGCCTAGTGAAAGACCTTCTCTTAATAATAAAAGCTGGGCTATTTTAGGTTTGACATCAGCTCCAAAAAACACTGAAAAACACTGTTTCTACTCATAAAACTCAAATCTCCATTGTTTCATTTCAACAACATAATGGCAATTGAAAACAAATGTAATTCTGCTGCCCTCCAGAAGGTGGCAGTATTGTACACACAATGACAACAGCAATTAGTTTCATCCAGCAAACAGTACTTAACTGCATGACCAAAATATATGGAAAGTAACAGAGCTGCCCACTGCAGTACCTCTTCTTTGGCGATGCGCATGTGATCTTTGACCCCGGAAAAGATGGTGGGCTGGATGTAGAGGCCTTTGCCCTCGGTCGCCTGGCCTCCACATTCCACCGTAGCGCCCTCCCGCTTCCCACTCTCAATCAGCTCCATGATCTTATCAAACTGCTTCTGGTCAATCTAGAATAACAAGATTATAAGCAAGAAAGGGAGAGATAGAGGGAGAGAGAGAGGAAGAGACAGAGGGAGGGAGGGAAAGAGAGAGATTCAAAGGGAATTGTTGGAATTGACAACCAATTTACGCAGTCAGTTAGCCATCACTATCAGGAAAGGAAGCAACCAATGCATTTGGAGCTATGGTAAATATTGGCATTATGAACAGCCTATTATAACATTCAAAGCTCACTTAGCCATCTATGCAGCTGTAGTTCTTCTTCTGACTCTACTGTCTGCTCCTTATAAAACAGGGTCTTCAGGTTTTTTGAGGGCTGTGTTAAAACACTATGAATTAACCGCGCCGTAATCTGCCAAAGGCCTGAATGAACGGCCCCTTCGTGATGAGGTGGCGAGTGATAGTCCCCCTCACCTGTGGCCCATGTGTCGTGAGCGGGTCCATGGGGTCTCCGGACACTATCCTCTTTGCCGCCTCCACGCTGAGACGCACAAACTCGTCGTACACCTTGTCCTCCACGAAGACACGCGAGGCAGCCGTGCAGGCCTGACCCTGATTAAAGAAGGCTCCCTTCTGGGCCTCCTCCACTGCCAACTGCACTGCAAACACATTTTACATTTACATTTAGTCGTTTAGCACACGCTTTTATCCAAATGAGCAATAACATTCAAGCTACAATGCAGAGGAGATTATAGGTACAGTAGCAATTAATAATACTACATCAGTCAATATCAGAGGATGAGAGGATGCAGAGGTTTTAACCATAGACTGTAAAAAATAACCCTTAAAGGTGTACTGTCACACCGGTGTGAAAGGAATGTTGGAAAATGAACGTTGTAAAGAATATCTGGGTTCATTAAATTCAACCTTGAATTGTTGCGGAACGGAATCTTATGTTAGAATGTTCAAAAACCCACACCTTTACGGGTTAAGTACTAGTCACAGTGTAGTCGACATTGAAAGTGGTAGAAGAAGAAGCAGGTAGAGCAGGGAAGGATGAGAAGTGCAGGCTAGGTGTGGACTACAGGCAAAAGTCTACTTCTGTGAGGAAGGCTGTACTGACTTTCTACCTTTCAAATAAACACGGAGCATTTAAATGCATAACACAAGCATTTATTCATACATCCCTTTGATGTAGAAAGAAAAGGCTATACGGAATCACTGTGCTTTGGGCTTGTCTATTTTTCTTTTCTTTTTGCTTGGTTAGTGTCCACATGCCTTTTTTGTGGGATCTTAGGCTTTTACTATTGTACTGTCATAACTTTATACAGGCATCCTGCTAATCATAAATCATCAATAGCCTGTCAGCCTACTGAAAAAAACAATCCACCAACGACACACAGCCCTTGTTAGACACCGATTATATTCATCATGAGTAACAGCATTAATATGAATGTTGTCACCAAACTGCTTGCTGTGGGTGTGACAATGCGATAGCATTTCAACCTTTTCAGACGTCAACACACAGATGTAGTATGACTAACCACATCACTCACAGTCTGAATCAGCAAAGACAATGCAGGGATTTTTCCCTCCCAGTTCCAGAGTCACTCTTTTCAGATTGCTCTTTGCAGCGGCTTCTTTGATCAACTGGCCCACCTGGAGAGAAAAAGCAGCAAGGACAATCTAGTCAGTAAAGACATCTCTTAGTATGTCAACGATGACAATGACAAAAAACACACAACTAACCTCCCCCTGTATAAATGTGCACTTTAAGTACGAAAACATTTCAGTGCGTATCCAACCTCATACACTGGGCTCTAGCAGTAACTGCCATACAGCACACATCCAGATGAAAGAGCTTACTTCTGTGGAGCCGGTGAACGCCACTTTGTCGATGCTCATGTGGCTGGCGATGGCGGCGCCAACCGTGGGGCCAAACCCGGGTAGGATGTTCACGACTCCGGGGGGAAAGCCGGCCTGCGTGGCAAAGCCACAAAAATGTGAGTCATTAGGAGGGGAGAGGGGGCCGCGCTAACAATCATTACCAATGATAAAAGAAAAACGGCCTAATCACTTAAGACCGGGACTTTTTCCATGCGCCCAAAAGAGTCCAGAACTAAATTGACTAATGGGCTACAAGTGAATCTAAATAGGTCAAAGAAAATGTCCCACGGGCTCTGGGCTGCTTTCCTGGCTGCTTTAGCTCAATGCCAATTTTTTTTTTTTTGCTCATGCTTTTATATTGGACAATATGTTTATCCTCTTCTCACTGCAAAAGAATGGCTGGCTATGGGAGGACCCTCAGTATCTGGGAATTATCTCTGCTCTGACTGCATGTGTGTGTTGGCCCCCACCCTCCCCCCTCCCCCACTCCACCCCACTGTCCCCCTTGCTGGCGAGTCCTGGGGCTTCACCTCACCTCCTTGACCAGTGCCCCCATGTGTAGAGCTGTGAGAGGGGTCTGCTCGGCTGGCTTGATGACCACCGTGTTGCCACAACACAGTGCAGGTGCAATCTTCCACGTGAACATCAACAGGGGGAAATTCCACTGAGAGCACAGACAGAAAAAGAAAAAAAAGAGATGTGTGAGAATTCTTATATATAGTTTTAGTTGTGTATATATATATATATATATATATATACATACATAGTTTCTGTGTATATATAGTTTTCCAAACCTCTGTGCACCTAGGGAATATAAGTGTGGCTAACATGCAGGCCCCGTCAGCAGAAATGAGCACGACGGCAACATGTTTACTTTTAATGCATTGTTAACTTTTACAGCATTTTGGATACAGTGATGGCAATTATGGAATTTTTTTAAGAGACTTGTACTCCAGAGAACAGCTTCCTGTTTTTCTCTCATACTGAGTCATAGGCTTTGAGTGCCAGTAGTGCTTTTAGTAATTACATTCAGTGCCTGAGTATGAGTTACACTTTATGATATAATCTCCCATGTCTAACAACAGTTTTGTTCTTTTTGTTGCCAAAGCAACATAAGAAGATACATGGCATTCTTTCACAGATAGACTTGAAAGATCACTTTTGCTCTAATTGTACAAAATATGCTCTTTCAAGAAACGGGTAATGCGATATGAATTGAGCGGAGCCAAACCCCGCAAAGCCCCGATCTAATTACCCTGATTGCATTTGCTGTGATTATCAAAATCACAGATTACTTGGGGCTGCTAACATATAGCCTTCACAGAAACCACTTGTAATTGTACCCGTTGCTGTTGCGATTAGCAAGAGCTGAGATTAAGACTGAGTTTCAGGGGAAACAATTAGTGTGATGCGTGTTCTATTAATGAGCAAAGATTCCTGTGAAGTTAATACTGTGATGTAGGATCTGATGCACAGTTCTAAAGAGCTATATAAACTGACTCAAGGGGGCCACTCAGCCTGCCTGTGGCCTGCAGTGGGGGTGCGCTACAGGTAAGGATGTGTCAGAGTCGGAGCGGCATTGTGTCCCCCGTTCAGCTGACGCCTGTCGGGATTCAGTTTCAGCGCCGGCCCCGGCCTGGGCTCTGGCGCTGTAAGGAAACACCTGGACCGGAGTTCCCCCAAGTGCACGCAGCGTGTCTCCCTGCGGCGGTTCATGCCCTGATAGCATCGCGGCCTACACAGAGGGTCGGACAATAAGGGTGAAGTGCGGCGATCAGGGAGCAGTGAGAGCCCTCCTGCCCATGAGTGGAGCGGAGGAAAGAGAAGGGCCTCAGTTACAACATAACTGAGTGTGCCAGCACAACAGGCTGTCTCTTATGAGAGGGAGGGAAGGAGGGAGGGAGAGAGGGAGGGAGGGAGGGAGAGAGGGGGGGGAGGACAAGAGAGGCGAGGGTCCACAGGGTGCGTAGACGTGATGGGGGTGGTAGGAATAGGGTGTGTGTGTGTGTGTGTGTGTGGGGGGGGGGGGGGGTTGCTGGTGTTGCTGAGATTTGGTGGCACTCCTCCTCTCTCGATTTGGACTCAATGCCATGTGTTGTTCTCTGAGTCAGTCAGCTTGCCCTGTGCACTGCACTCGCTAGGTCCAGTTGAAAACGGGACTGCCTGCAGCGCAGACTGGAACGTTAAAAACATTTGCATTAGGAGCGATCACGACAGTGAGTCTGATTAGGAACCGTTTCAGACGGGATGTGCCATGACCTATCTGATTTGCTTAATTGAGATGCCATGCTTGCGTCACCCTTCCCTCTTCCCTATTACTACGCTGCAGATACAATCCCCAGACTCGGCCACTCAGCTGGAAGGAGTGAAAAAAAAAACAGCTGACAGTGGGTGGAAGAAAACAGGTCCTCTTTCATACTTACAGGAATAATTGCTCCGCAAACGCCGACAGGTTCATGTTTGGTGAAACACACAAAATTTTCATCTGTTTGAAGCACAAGAGACAACACAAAAAAGCAAAATGTTAACCACTGTTTTTTAAATGCATTCTCAAACATGTGCCTTTGATATACCCCAGAGTTTTTTGTTTCAGGTGAGAGAGGTTCTTGGATGTGGGCACCGAAACCAAACACGAAAAAAAAGAAAAGAAAACGCCAAAGCGCATCTCACAGCAGCCCACACAAAGATTTGGCCAGGAAGAGTGTATATATTTTACCAGAGATATAATGTCATGGGAGAGGGATAAAGTGTGAAAGGTGTAGGCAGCGGTTCAAACTCTTTGCGGATCTACCTTTGGCTCTGGTGCACACCTTTGTTCCCTGTCAGTAGTCTCCTTCTCCAGTTCTCCTCCACGTTGGAATCAGATATCCAGCCAGAGGTAATTTAAGGTAGCTCTGCCGCATTATTATTTTGTACTGCACTGTACTTTCTCTTTTGTAAACAGCGAGTTGGAATGATTAACCACATCCCGAGTCCACAAATGCCCAAGTCAAAAAAAGAGAGAGAGAGAGACGCAGACAAATTGCAACCTGAGATCTGGCCCTGTTGTGGATTGCGGCTAAATGAGATGTCAGAATTGCCGACATCTTTTCTGTGTTCTGTCTCCGAGTTCAGTGTTTTATGGCGCTAGAGGGGAAGTATTTGGGAGGCCTCGTACTTCAGGCAACAGGGCAGCAACAGCAGGTGTTTGGAAACACCAAGGGCTATAAAAACGTTTTTGGAAAATTGTTTTCTTTTTTAAGTACGTCTGTTGAGGAGAGATGGTAAGTGGAATTAAAGAACCATATAATAAAAGTTTACAAACTCAATTGCGCCTCTAAATGCCAATTCAAATAAAGCAATATTTTTGCACAGTATGATGCCACATCAACAAAATCAATACACAACAGCCACATTTTAAATCCTCTTTTCAGCAACAAATACTCTGCACACAAACATGGCAAATGCCAATATGTCAACCATTACAAAAAAACAAAAACCAAAAAAAACAAACAAAACCAAAAAAAAAAAAAAAACATTTCGCCTGTCAGTGCTGATCTGATATATTATCAATACTTTAAATCTATGTTTGAATAACACCTCAGCCCTATTATGTGTTCTTATAGTCTACAGCAACTTCCTGCCTTATAACCTGACATTTGTAGTATCGTCTGCAGCAGGATATGTCAAACCCGTACTGATAATCTGCTAAATCCCGGTCCTCTCCTCTCTGACCTTCTCGAGTTTCTCCGTGCGGCTGTTCACCTGTGATTACAGACGGAGAGTCTCCCTCGCACAATGGCCAGCTCTGACACTCATTATCTCCTGTTTCTGGGTGATCCCTCAATACTGGTTATCAAAGGTTAAATTTACATGTTACCAGGGCAAAATGGCTCCGGGAACATTTAAGGGAAATTATTTTCATAAAATGGATGTGAGTGGGTGGGATTTTTTTTTGTCTGGACTGGGTCTTGGGGCGAGGAGGAGGCCACCGACCAAGAAGGGAAGCCATTTGAGGGGGGAGGGTGAGGTGGGGTGTGGGGGTTAAGTGAGCTGCACTCAAATCACGTCCTGGGTGCCCAATCCTATCAGAGCAACATCCCAGCACTGGCTGATGCACCTCAGTGATTATGATCAGAGCCTCTTCCTTTTCCTTTGTGCACTGGGCCCTTTCGTCTTTTAACACTTTATTTGAATCTAATCGGGAGGAAAGGGCCTAGCCTGTTTTGTCTATTTGATCCCCTGCGGTGTGGTAGAGACACAGTGGAAGGAGGGCGGTATTAGAGGGGACGAGATACCACCCAGGGCTCAAAAGAATTCACCAACCCCCTGACTTGAGCCAGCGGCCATTAACTCATCTCTTTCAGGCCGCATTGTGGACGGCGAGACGCAGCGGTGCAAGCTGTGCAAGTGGCCACGGCTGGCATGACTGACAGCACAGACGCCTCGCCTCGCCACGAACAGAATAAAGCAATACACGACTGAATAGACTCACGAGAGAATGGACACTTACCCACTGGTAGTGATTTGCCATGGATCTTATCTGACCAGCCCGCGTAGTATCTCAGAGTTTTGATGCTCCCATCGAGATCAATGAAAAAGGCATGTAGGAAGGGTTTACCAGTATCCATTGCTTCCAGGGTCTGAAAAGAAAATGACATTTAATGAGAATCAATCACCCGAAAAGACACTCGACAAATGTATAGCAAGTTACAAAGTATTTAAAATCACAGATGCTAAGTTGATTTGACTGACACAAATATTAAATCCAGGATTACCCCTCAAGTCACATTGAAGGGAATATTTGATAAATGCTTCGTAATGTAATGCACGAAGCGGTTGCTACAAAACAATGTTTTATGTGCAGCATACATGCCAACAGTTTAATATGCTGCGGGAATTTGTGGATCCAGAAATGAAATAATAATAATAAGAAATAAATTCTTCTTTCCCCCTCAAACAGAGCACAATGGAGAGATGTGGACCAGGACCCAGGCATTAGTGGGTGCGTTTCTATAACCACTGGCAGGACTGTGGCTTTTGTGGGCCAGGGTTGGCATGCACTGAAAGATTGGCCAACGCAACTGTAATAGATCATGCACTATGAACATCCTATTATTATATGCCCCGAAAACAAGCACCACAATTGCAGACTTCAAATATAACAATAAGGGCCTGTCGCCACATTTACATACATTTAATTTTCCCAAAAAACGTATTCACCTGCTAACCCTGATAACATCTACAACCAGAGACAACAAATGATTTGGCTCTGTAGCCTGCTATACATTTGGAGGAAGTTGACTCTGAATGAATGACTGAACTAGTCTTCTCATGTGCAATTGGCATACAAGTTAGAGTACTTTGCCTGATAATGTTTCTCCTCTTCTCTACATTTTCAGACCTTCCCTATTAACCCATTTAAACCACTACAAATTAAGAGATAATTAGTGAACAGCTCACATAACCAAAGAGATCACATTTACCTTTTTGAACAGTCAATCTGTTTTGTATTTCCCCAAAACAGTGCTGGGACTTATTCTAATTAATGACGCGCCAGCAAAGAAACTATAGAACATGTTTGCAATTAGCAGTCACATGCGATCCCAAAATATTACTTCACTCACATCTGTAAAATTTCATTCACAAATGTGTTTCCTAATGCAATCTGGCAGTTCAATGAAGTGAAAACTAAAACAAGCAGGGGTTTAATTACAAAAATTGTAATACTGCATTTAGAACCCAAAAAGTCACCAGTGTACAAGGAGAGGCAGAGGGGGTGTTTATGATGTCATGCGAAGCAATGCTGTTTTAGATTTTTGCTGTGCCCTTGGCTGTACCACGGGCTTCATCGTTCAGTTTTTTATTGGACTGGACAGTCTTACTGCTTCTCGTCAAAAAATGGTATTAACATTTGTATATGTGTGTGTGTGTGTGTGTGTGTGTGTGTGTGTGTGAAAGAAGGGGTTAGGGGTGTGTAAGGCAGGGGTGCGTCTGTCATTTCTAAAAACATTTTATGAAGTTGATAGCAGTTTAGGACTATGAAATTATGACATGCTATGATATGTCAGTGATAACAGAAAGGGCATTTTCAAGAGCTCAATACTAGGATATACTGTGAAACTGCAGGGAAATGCACTCGTCATGATAGGATGTTCTTTAAAGGTGGATGTTGTAGTACAGTCATTATATGGGTACAACCATGGTCACTAACTCTCTGTGGCGCAGAACACAGGGGAAAGAAACTCACTGCGAGCAGGACCCGGTCTCTCTCCATCAAGTCGGCCAATTTGTGCAGAAGTCTTCCCCGGCTGGAAACATCCAAGGTACGCCATGGTGATCCCCTCTGGCAAGCAGCTTTCGCAGCCTCCACGGCCTTATCCACATCCGCCTGACATTACGTTATATACATACATTAGCAACATTAAATCTTACATGAGCTTATTTTACGAGAAACAAGCGAGTGACAAAACGAAGTAAGCCTGCACGGCACTTGCTGGCGGCCTAACAAGAATCTTCGGCCACATACACCTGTTGATAAATTCAGAAGTGTGTGTCACATAGCCTACCTCATCTGCCTCCTCAACGTCGCAGATTTTCACACCTGTTGCCGGGTTAACTGTCTGAATTTTCTTTCCATTAACTGAGTTGTGCCATTCATTGTTGATAAAAATCTGTTGGATCAAAAACAGTTCTAACTATCAATTCTTAAGTTGCCATTTAGAAAAAAAAAAAGCTTTTAAAAAGTGCTGGCCAAAATAGGCTCACAGAAGCATGAACAACATATTAACCTCTACTTGGTAAGATGAGAATTATTTAGCCTACTTTTAATAGTATGTATTAGCCTAAAGTCTGGTCTTGATAAATAAATAATATAGGCTATATAAACAAACGGCAGACCACGAGCATGGCTCATGCCATGCAGAAATAAAGTTTACATATCGTCATCAGCGTCTGGGAAATCGAGTTCGACTATTCCTCTGGTAGCCTATTTCATCGAAGTTAAAATAGTAGGCTAAATATGAAACAGCTTACCTGTGTATGTTTCACCTCTAGCACGTTCATTGGCTGAGGAAAAGGGAAAACGTCCCCTTGAGAAAGTCCATTTTCTATAGTTCCGTTCTGTGCCATATTGCAATTGATGAAGACAGATAGTTGTATACAGGGAGCTGTTGTTGACTGGACACTGTTTCATCCAGCAGGCTTTATAAGAAGTTTTGAGTTCCTCCCTCTCTGGACAAGCGAGTCCCAACCCCGCCCCTGTAAACATATTCATGGGCATTCACCGTTGGAGTCTCTAATAAGCTCAATTTAACACGTGAGTTCAATAAATACTCCTACACAGTGGGCGAACGGAGAATAATGGAACAACATGCAACGAATAATTCAAGTTAATTCAATAGTCTGTGGTGATTTTGCCTGAGACTCCCATCAGGTCTGAGAACTTTACTATTTTATTCAGAGCCATAGATGTAGTCTCCATGACTTTAACATGTGGAACATGTGGACTAGACTGTGTCAATTGTTGTTGTTTTTTTGTTGTTTTTTTTTTCAAATACATGTCCAAAACCTTGTTTTGGATCAGGGTGTTTTTTGATGCTCCACACGAAAATATCTTTAATTCTTTACTCTCTCATGAAAACACTTGCTACAAATGTAGACACAACTATCACAATGTACAAAAAGCATACTAGCCTACTGTTGTTCATCTGTGATGGATGATTAATAACTAAAACAAAGATGAAAAAGACATGGAAAAACAAGCTGATACTGCTATAACTATGCTGGGAGCACCAAAATAGCTTGTCTCCCTTCACTCAGCCCAAAAAGATTACTGTATCCCCAAATTATTGGCAGTGTCCTACAGCCAGGCAATGGAAGTAATGAGTGTGAATTAATTCTTCAGCACAATATTTACATTGTAACAAAGTAGCTTTGATCTAGTTCTGGAGGGGGGATTGGGGGCGACTGCTGGCCAGTCATCAGCCGTGCAAAGGTGTGATGAGTTGTGATGTTCATCGTGAAGTTGGTTTTTGCACCTGGGCCTGGTGAAGTTGAATGGAGTTGAACACATGCAAACAAATGCTTTTGTTCGGGAGGACAAAGCCTTTCCCAGCTTTGGGCTCATACTCAAACACTGTTGCCATTGTTTCCTCTCCATTGCTTCTTGTCACTCTTCTTGTCAAAGTTTAATTAGGACAACGAGCTTTCGCAGGCCTATTTCTCACTTCAGCAACTTTCTAACACTTCCTAATGAGGCTGAGACCCAGAGTGATTGAGCGAAAGGAATGACAAGAAGGAATGGAGAGGGAAAGGGAGAAGTGGAAAGGTGGAGCTGGAAAAACTAATGGGGAAATCAGTTTCCGGCATGGGACAGACACAAGGAAAAGGAAAGGAAAGATGGTGGTATTTCCATTCTATGGAAATTGTAGTTCATCTGCTCAGTAGGGGCATAGTACAAAATACCCTTCATATATATATATATATATAAACAACCAAGAAAAAACTATAACATAATATCATTATAATTTCACTTAATCTGCATTTTTTTAAGCAAAGATCAAAGATAGTGGTGTTCAAAGTTATAGCCTAACCTCCATATTGTGGGAAAGTGGAGGCAGGTGCCCTCATCCTCCAAGCTTGGATGCCCTGGGTAATTGGACTTTCACACCTTTTAATGAAGGTCAAGTCTTCCCCCTCCCCAAGCACATTGTGGCTGAAAGGTTCCTTTGGTCATTACCAAGCTAATTGTAACGTCTGCAGTTGCATTTCTAACGCTACAGTGTTATTGTGTTTTTTTCTATTTCACCAAAATAGCAAATAACAACAAACTCCACACACTCCAAAGATCTTCAAGATGTTTTAAGACAAACAGTGAGTGAGTGAGCAGCTGGTGTGAGTGACTATAACATCATGGATACTTTTCATAATAACAACAAGGTCCAGTGAAGTCAATAGAGAGAGAGAGAGTCAGTGAGAAACCTGCATTTGTCTGGTTTTAGTTTTGAGTCACACAGCGTAAACAGGACGGTCACCGTGGTACCCAACCAGCTGACGCAGCGTGTCATCCTGCCTCTGCAGGAATTGTCTCAATGGGAGATCACTTGCAGGCTCTTAAGGACAATGTGATCACTAATGGGAAAGGCCGTTTCCCATTGCTAGGACTGTCTCTTTGTGTCTGTCTGTGGGACTGGCCCTTACTGAGGGGGTATACAGCGGCCCGGCGGCCCATTGCTGGTGTGGAAGGGGAGGGCGAGCGATTGAGCGAGGGCGTCTCTCTGAGATAACTCCCTCCAGGTGTTCAGAGTTGGAAACAAAGACCCTTTTCAGACCCCTATGAGAATGAAGAGGTCTCCTGCTTGTTGCAAAATATACAGGATGAGAGGGAAGAACAAAACTCGGGTAGATGCTAATATTCGGCTACAGTACCAAAACATGCGGTCAAGGGAAGAAAGCCACTCAATGAAAGTCGGCGGTGTCCGGCAACCTCATTAATTAGAGGATGGACAAAAACAAAAAGCATCTCAGATGTTCGTCGGTAGCTCCGCTCCTGGGACGCACTGCGCATGACTAGCCAACATGCTGGACTGACTGTGGACAACTGAGGCTCTTCATTGGGATTTTAATGTAAGCTGGAAGGCCAATAATTTCCACCATGTGAATGTGTTGTCTTCTAAATTTGTTCCTCTGTTTGAAGTTTTCATTTGAAGGATATTTTTTCTCTAAAGCAATCAGAAAATGCTTAAAGTAATAGTGAAATAGTTATTACTATTAGGAGATAGACAATCAGAGATAACACACCAAGACAGTTAACACAGGTCATCATTTTAAGAGCACATTTCTTTACAATGCAGCATTTTGATAGTCTCCAACCCATGTGGTTATTTGGGGATACACAACCACACAGACATAGGCCTTGAGGTCTCCTGGAGGTGTGTCCCTCCCTTTTTATCAGTGTGTATGATCTGTCTCTCTGTCAGGACTCCCTCTCATCCCAGCGCTGCCCTGTCAGGTCTCGGCCTTTGATGTAGGAAGCGATTCTTATCCCCACCATTTCTCACCAATTCAGATACCATCGAGCCGCTTATTCAGACCGCTTCAAGAGTGAGAGCGCACTTTGTGTCTCAGATCAGAGCAATTTGCAAGCTTTATTGAGAGAAAACGGACGAACAATGGGACCTTAGATATAGAATCTGTCATCGCCAGTTCTCCCCAGCTCAAGATTAGGTTTCATACTTGATGAAATTGCTCAGTTCTGAGCTGTAGTGTAAAACTTTCCCTCACCATCCAGATTTTATTTATTTTTTAAACAAACTGGAAAGAACATTTGTGCACACAAAGTTCTACATTATACATGATATTACTTTAAATTAATCTGACTGTACATGTGTTCCATATGTGTGCACATTTAAGCAATCAAGATGAAAACTATTTTATTCATCTTTGGCTTAAAATAATATTTACCATTGTAGGATTACACATGAAGCCATAAAAGATCTCTTAATCTTGATTGAGAGAGGCCCTTCAAAGAACAAGGAAAGTAGTTGCTCTACAAAGAGTTATGGTGATTATTAAAATGATAGTCAGAATCAACATGTTGTTCTATCTCTTCTATCTAAACAACATTACATTTGCTTTCAATCAGCTCTTTGAAATACGTTTTGCCTTGAGGTTACAGCAGTGTAATCTCGTAACAATGTAAGTGATCTCTAAATCACTTTGAAGAATGCTTTGACTTGGACACATGATTTTTATTTAACATTGTACCATTAAAATGAAGACATGTAATTAATGATTGATCATAGCGTATCATGTTTCACCAAAAGTATGCTGAAATGTACAACAAGAAAAATAATCATTCACATAAATCACACAGAATTAATTTTAAAAGCTCAAACAAAAATGGATGCTAGGGGTCTACATGATGCCATCTTGATAAACTGATTTTTGTTTGTTCCTTCTTTGCAATTGGCAAAAAATCTCATGCAGAGCAGTATAAATTCAATGCTTTTGTAATACATACAATATAATTCATTATTGTAAAAACATATTTGGATGTTGTGTTTGTGTCTGTTTGATATGTGACTTTTGCAAATGAGTACTCTATCTGGGAACCCGAGTAACTAAGTGTCTGGATTTGTCTAAGACCCTAAAGGTCTGTCTGGCTATAATTGTTATCACATCTCTCAAGTGTGCGGTTCCATATTTGCCTTACAATTAAAACTCATTATCACGACACCAAGAGACCAAACATCTGTGTACAGACTGTTCATTCTGTGTCAATGGTGTATAGTATCTGACATTCACTTCCAAAACAAACATACTTTATTGAACTGTATACCGCAGACTAATTAGTCAGTCTCTATTTTATATACTGGGACTTTGAGAACCACATGACCTTTCAGACCCTGGTGGAAGTGAAGGAAGTTGTCAGAGGACCTGTCAACTATTTGTGGAACCCAGCAGTCGGATGGGCACTCTAGACAGCTCGGGGTGAAGACCTCATCACAGAACATGACTCAAGCGATTTCCTGTCTGGTTGTAGACAGTGAGGTTTTTATTAAAACAAATATTGCACAGAAAAAAAATGATAGACTTCCAAAGCAATTTACATGCGAAGTGAAAAAAAAAAACACGAAAAACTAAAACATTGGAGGGAGGAGAAAAATCATGATGGTCATGATTGCAGCTGATCACTGAGCTTCACTGAGTGACGTTTTGAATTACACAAACCGTTGTTTTTCTTTCAGTGCTCTATATTTGTATGATGGGCAGGGTAGTGATAGCCTCAAAAATGATCACTTCCTCTGCTTTCCGCTACAGTGGTCAACTGTTGGGTTGAAACACAGTCTGCGAGATAGTGTGTCACGGGTGAGACTGTGCCGTGTCCCAGCGAGAGGCTGGTTATGTGGCCACATTGTCCGCGGATTCAGGGGCTCCTTGTCAAAAGCAGCCATCTAATGTGGAGGATTGAATGACTGAACGGTGTTTACATCTCCCTTTTGGCCTGGCTAGATTGTAAGCTGGAGCACAGGGAGAGTGTGAGTGCTTTTAGTAGCGGCATCAATGTTATCTTTTGTTTAGCGAAGTGCTTACCATGCACAACAGCGTTCGACTTATTACTCCAGCATGACAAGGATGTGGTTGTAATCTGTCTAAGATATTATCCCCCTGAGGATAATGAATAGGTGGGTGACTGACAAATCTTGTCATTAAAAAAAGAAGAAAAATAAACAGTCAGGGATCGTCTTGATGTCTAATGAAACCCGAGCCCCTTTTCTCCAGATTTCACTCTAATAACACAAGGCTGAAGCCCTGAGATTTGTACGCAGTCAGCCTGTGCTAGTGGCTCTGTGGACCCACTCTACGACCATATTTCTTTCTCGTCGCTCACAGTGCGCCTGTGGTTTTAGTCAGTGCACTTTAATCCATTTCAACAACTTCTCAGACTTGGCTATGAAATATGATGTTCCACTTACCATTTTCTGGGAAAGAAATGTTGTGAGAAAATGATGGCAAAAAAGCTCAAATAGTTATGTTTTAATTTCTACAGTTTTATTTAGACATCTATAATCATTTTCAAAAAATGGTTCACATATTTTTTTAGCAAGACGTGTGGCCTGTTAAGTGTTTTGAAAATGTCCATGCATTGTTATGCATCCATCTTATTTAAGTACAATGATTTAGTCTGTACATAAAAAATGATAATGTTGACAAATCAGTATGTGTAAATACAGAACATATATTACAGCTCATTTATAGCCGTGAAGCACTACTTTTACCACAGACTCCTTGTCTCATCAGGACAGTTCAAAAAGTGAAATGCTTTCGCCTGTTTACCTTTTTATTTACCAAACCTAATGTACTGGTTTGCCCTCGATTCATTTGCTGACTGGCCATGTTATAGTCAAGGCTGTGTGGGAATATGTGCTCCGCAGCGCAGGCCTGTTCTTTTTTCATACTTCAGGTTTGTTTGGCAAAGTCAGCACCATGCTTATCTTAAACATGCTGCTCTACATTCAACATCCCTCTGGTTATTGTCCAGACAGGCCATTTCAGTCCTTTCGTTTTCAGCTTTTTAGAGATACATGCATGCCCTTAGATAAAGTTTTTTTTCTCTCCAAACTTGCCAGGAAACACAATACTTTCCCTGCATCACCATAGAAACAGTAACAGTAAATGAGATCAGCCTTTTTTAGTGCTGTAATGTTGGACCTTTTGGAAGGTCTCAAAAACATTCATTTGGACCTGTTTTTCGATGCCTCCTGCAAATCAATACTCTCTTTTTCTGCGTAAACCTAAACCACCCATCTCAGGCGGCGAGTGGACCATCTGGTATGGCATGCCGGTTCTCCTCCACTGTTCAGCTAGAACTATTTTGCTTGCATGAGTGAGTGTCCTGGATAATTGCTCCTAGTGTGGTCTGTCTGGCAGCGGAGATCTCGGGCCTTCGCTGAAACCCATCCAGCGCAGCTCTCACCCAAGCCAGGCCCAGTGCTCTTTGGCACACACTGACTGGGCTGTGCTCCCGTCCCAGGAGAGCGTGGTTCTCAACTGGCCTCGTCAGCCTTCGAGAGCCATGTCCAGATTTTATTAACACCGATCAAATTATAATGTCACTCAATAGTTTGTCAGCTTCTATTGGAAAGACAAACACAAAACCTTATCTGTGTGTCATTTTTGTTGTTGTTTCTTTTGTAAAGTAAATAAATAATTAAGAATCAGATTGGGCACTGCTCAGTATAGGAATGAAAAAAAAAAAAAAAAAAACTAGACAGACATCAGCCGAAAGACTGAAGGGGGGGCGGGAGGCAGTAGGAAATCCAAGTGAAAAGCAAACAATACTCTGGCTTTTTTGTCAAAAGGAAATCATGTGATCAGGTTTTCGAGGAGAGTGCTCTCGATGTAAAGAAGGTAAGCAAGAAGGATGAGAGAGTGTGTGCGTGGAGGGCCTTGATTTAAAACATATGCATGAGGCATTGTTGTGGAGCAGTGTACAGTATCCTTGATGAACAGGCTTGTTTTAGTGAAAGGGTGTTCTGGGCAAGTACCAACATATACCATTACACTCGCCAGCCTTGTATTTCTGGGCACTTCCTCCAACAAACATTGTTTTGTGCCACAAGGTAGACCGACTGGTTTTTATATTAAACCACAAGACCATGCCCATCAAAAGGGTGTTTAGTCAGGGTATTTGTGCTACCATATGTTAAAAGAAAAGGCCATTACTTCTCTATTGTCCTCCTATTCACATTTACAGCAAAGCATGAGTAGAAACATGTGTTTGAATAGTCTGCAGTGTCACTTGGTTTCTGCAGTGCAAAGCCATATGCTACCAAAATATGGCAAGCATCAAAAAACTATAATTCTACTACTGTATATAGAACATTCTCAAAACTGCAGTTTGAAGGAATATACAAAAAAAAAATCTTAATTCCATTTCAAATACAACTTAATATCTAAGTCAGTCATAAAATGAATTATGTAGCCAGGAACAGAACGACGTGCCACAAGTTTACATGATGAAACTGTGGCAGATCAAATGTAGTTATCTCCATGGCATCCTTATGGAAAACTACCAAAATGGCATGTGCCAGACATGTGGAATATTGAAAGGCAGCATATTTGATCTTCCCAAGCTGTCCTCCATACTTTAGGCACGACTAAACCACTATAACTCATCTATAACGACGTCCGCTAATGAAGGGAATAAAGACTTTTCCCAAAGATCAAACACGTCTCCTCTGTGGGGCAACAGTGCCATTCATTTCACTATCTTTTTAACTACTCTGGGATTTTCCCCTCATGGCTGGACAATCAACCATTGAATGGTTGGAAAAGTCTGTCCTGGATTAAAAAAAAAACTATGTTTTTTTTCTCATCTAAAGGCACAGGAAGTTGACTGACTTGTCCCTTTCAGGTATAGTCTAGTACGTACTACTGCTCTCCACAGATCCTTCTGCTCTTGCTTATCATTAACGTCTGCTTATAACTTCTGTTGAAGGACGAGCACATGTACATGTCTGTCGCATAGTCTTTCCCTCCAGCCAGTAAAGGGGTGCTTGGGTTTGGGGCTGGACACCTCTTCCCCCTCCCCCCGGGTCCCTGTGCACCTGTAGCGGGCGGCCATTAGGGCTTTGCGTTACAGCGCGGCGGAGGCAGCGGCGGCACACAAAGCCATACAGTGTGCGGGAGGAGAGGAGCGGAGCGGAGAGGAGAGGCCGAGCTGGCGGTCGCGGGGCTTTTATTCCCTGAGCCCACAGCAGGAGGGCATTCCTTGGCCCTGGCCTTTCGCTCTGTTCTGCATGAACACACCGTGCATCTGCGCAGAGGTGCGTGGCTTTCAGCACAAAAATTAGGAGCTGATAAAACGGTAACAGAACAGCTGGGCCACGGTACCGGAGGCCCCCTTAAAGTCCAGAAAGAGGCCCCATTGTGTGCAGAGAGCGGCAGGGGCAGTGTGTCACACCGCGGCCTGGGATACACACTTGTCTCATAAATTTTGGGAGGAGGAGGGGGAGAAATAAAGAGTCTCTTGAGATATGGATGTGGAAGTGGTCCAGAGTGGCCCCTGGAATGTTGCTGCTTTTCTTGGAACCATAGTATGTCTGTTCATTAGGTTATAAAGCATCACCAGTGAGGACATATTAAAACACAAGACAATCACATCAATATGAAGACAGACACATCACAATCAAGGACCATAATAAAAACAGGCTCTACACTGCAGTAATGGCTCTGAATGCTCTGACAAAATAAAATATGGAACGTAATCGTAATGGCAGGGTTGCATTTCTCAGACCACACCTGTGCTCTATTCACCCAACAATTTTAACAGCAAAAATACAAATTTCTTATGTCAAACCAGCAATGAGCATTCTTGATCTAAACCTGGTGAACTAACTACCCAAAAGGCATACAAAAAGATTGCACACATCAACAACAGCACAGCTGTCTCTGACATAAGCTGCCAGCACTTTAAGTAGAGTCTTATGGTGATATAGTTGGCAACATCATGCATCATTGCTAAAAACAATTTGGGTCTTGTCCATAGATTAGGAGGCTAGTGGAAAGAGACACAGGTGTGCTTTTAGCCCTCCTTCATATGACCATAGACCATCAAAAGGAATTTGAAGATAATAAAAAAAAACATACCTTATTAGGTGATCAATTCCAGCATACCGGTGCTTTAAGATACAAGTCTGCAATGTTCAAGACATACGAGTATAATTCTGATAAATTCCTGTAAAGGAAAATTAGTATTACTGAATAATTAGTTAAATGGCAGTAAATGCAAATACATTTGACATTTGTCCATATGTATTAATCTTTTCTTTTTTACAATATCTACATGCAACACAAATATTGTTGCAATGTTTCGGAAAAGATTTGAGTAAGCATTATGTAAAAGAACAAAGCAGACCTCACAACTGATTACAATGTACACAACACTGAAAAAAAGCTCTTAAGATAAGTGGTCAGATCTCCCAAATGTCACAAAGATAAAAAACCAAGCCATGACGTCACAAAATCCATGGAATGCCCTTTGCATGCCCCCCCCCCCCCTCCAGTGACTTTCCACAAGACTATCACCAAGGCTTTTCCAACTTTCTTTCCAAGACAATCCACCATAATAAGTGTGGGGCTTCCTCAACTTAAAGCCAATGCTGCTGCGCTTAGCATTGAGAAAGGAGAGCAGCTCAAGGGTTCCTCCAGCCCATGTCAGGCCGCTCCCAACAGTGGGCACATTGTTCGCGCTGTCTGCCAGGTTACATGTCTACTGAGGAAAGCCATTGTCTTTATCATGTAATGTTACCTGCGATTCGATCAGCGATAGCTCCCTGTGTTTTTGTAAAGTAATACACAAATACTGTATATCACTGGTGCTCTTGGGTCACACAGGCACACACAGTTTGGTAGTATCCTGGTATACGGACCAGGGAGACAAAAGCAAAAAGACAAAAAAAAGTCTTTCAATGTAAGTCAACATTCCTGAAAGAGAGGGAGGGAAGGTCTAAAAAGATGGAGAGAAAGGAAGAACTCCCCCCCCCCCCCCACACACACACACACACACACTGCTCAAAGAGATCCATGTATCATGAAACATATTGACAAACTGCCAAGCTTGTGTAATTTCAGGCATCCAATCCCCTACATGTGAAGAATAGGGTTGTGTTTTTTCCCCCCCTCCCTCATGTAGTGCCAGCTGTAAAGCTAGAGCCGTTACAATGGGCCTCTCCTGCTCATGGTGTAGTGTGGCTCTTCACCCGAGGAGCCTGGCAGACGTTCAGCAGCGGCAGTGTAGGGGGGAAACTGCACCTGAAACAGGCTTCGCCACGATCACTATCGCGGCCGGAGATTTATTGCGTGATGATACGGACGAGGGGAGGAAGCGAGAGTGCAAAGCAGGAGGAAACAAACACTGAAGCCCATTCATAAAACGGTCTTATCAGCGCACCACACTGCCACACATGCGCCCCACAGTGCTGGAGGATGTCTGATGGGTTTCACAGTAGGAAGCACTTGGGAACGGGGTCTCCACTCTGCCCAATTTGGATCAAGGTTAAGGAGTATTAACGAAATTGTAGGTTTTCTAAAAATAAAACTTATCTACATCCCCCCAGGTTTTCACTTTGAAATTTGAGACATGTTGAGACAGACTTGTGGACTTCAGTGTGTGTGTAGTTTGTTTACAAATGACTAGAAGACAAAGATTATGCCAGGCTTTTTTTTATTCACACATTTTTTTACATGAACAATTCCGCAAACAGCATATTATGTACATTCAGTAGTTGATGGCATGGAAGACGCGGGATTATTTCATTGACTTTTCCGACTTAGCTCTTAGGTTCCCTGACAACAAATGAGCCATCTTAGGTCCTCCAAACTCTGCAGTGCCAAACATTACAACAGCAACACACATTCCCCGTGACCGCTCTTGCACACAAAATAAATGCAAAACACATCCATATCTACACAATACTCTCGCTCGCGCACACACACACGCACACACACACACACACACCTCATACAAAAGCTTACAAAATGCTGCAGTATTCAAATAGACCCACAGGACTGCCTAAACTTTAATAAAAAAAAAAAAACGCAGTAAGACAAATGAACACTCCCTCCTTGTGACATTCTGTAAGTCTGTATTTCACTGTAATCCTACGCTTCATGCGACAACAATGGCAAAGGCAGCTGGTGGTTAAAGTACTTGTGGAGACGAACGTGTCTCTGAGAGAGATGCGGAGAGCCCACTCAAGTCACCAGTGTCTCGCACATTTTTTTTCTTTCTCTTCGTCTTAAAAATCAAAAGGCAGACAGACGAGCCGAATACTGAGGTTGAGACGCACACGCGGCACTTCGCCCCACAACGCAGCCTGTAACTCAGCAACGAGTAGCCATTCTGAGCGGAGGACAGACTGTGAATGTGGGGTGAGAAAAGGCCCGAAAGGGGTTTGACCTGTGAAGTCATGACTGCATTTAGTTTGGGTTACCAACAGCATGTGGGAGCAAATCAAAATGAGACTTTGTTCTTGAGAGAGAGTGGACACTCTCTGTGCACCGTCGCAGTCTATGAACACCATCGAAATATGAGCGACTGCTTCTCTTGTCCCATGAGAGGGTTTTGCCTGAGGGGGCAAAGAGTAAACTACCCATAACACCACAAAAGATGCCAAAGACTCAGCTAAAATACTCAACAAAATCAATATCTTATGGAGAGGAAAATGCAATTAAAGAATCTATTAATAAATCGTTCCAATAGAAAGTATCAATTCACTGTTCAATTTTGACAATGCAAACAAGAATTTCTGAAAACATATATTAAGGATATCCTATATACTTTTTTAGTGTGTGGAAAACAACCCCAAGACAATATAATATTACATCGCAGTTTTGAAAATGGTCTTAATTCCAATGTCTAACTTTAAAGACTTCAAACAATCACATAAAAAGAAAGAGCAATTATACATGAGCCACACAAGACAAAAAAGCATGAGACTTTCAAAACACACTTTTGAAATTGAGTTTGTTTAAATAATTCTAGAAAAATATTTGCTGTACATATGCGACAATTATTTACATTTTCTTTGTTAATGATTCTAGACATGGATAAACAACTGAGAGATCTGTTAAACATGTGTTTGTTTGAGATTGCATTTGGCCACTTTCAACAACAAGCACTCGCTATGCCAAGATGCTGCTTTTTTAAAATTAAAAGTTAAACAATGATGTTGATGTCTGCTTTCTACAAAACGCTGATTTGGCGCTTGCTGTTTAAGGACAAATGAGCGCTCAAGCCAAACTTAAAACAATGCGATAGCCCCATCTCAGAAATTATATCAAGACAAAGCACCAGAACTGTGTGTAAAGAGATGCACATACTTGGGAAGTGTGGGAGTTCGCGCTCTCTCTCCCACAAACGAGTGTCCTGAATCACTGATCCATGGCTGAGGCGTATGAGCGGTGATGATTTGTGACAGAAACGGAGGCTTTTCTATACCAAGCTTCAATGTGTCTTTTTTTCTTCTTCCTTTTTTAAAACTCCAAACTCACTCACACTCACAGACACCCCCCTCCCCCTTCCAAAGATTATCTTTCATGTTTTTATTTAACGCCAAAGCAGCAAGGAGCTCTATAGAATGATCTAAGTCCAGGTTTCTAAAGTAATTCCATTCTGCATCAATAATAAAGCTCTTGGTACCTTATTAATAATGTCTAGTGTTGAGTAAGAGCGAAAGCCCCTGCTGATAGGGCACTAACCTCCTGAGACTGGGAGCAGGAGAACCTCTGGTCTATGGTCACTTGATTCAGATGACTGAAATTCAGACAAACTACACTTATGCTTTGGTGATTATGAAATGACACAAAATTAACCACCTGCCTATCTACTTGAGGAACAGAATTTTGTTGATTGCACTCCTGTACAAATTTCATTTAGGATACTGATTAGTTTCAGTGGTCAATAACGATACTTATCCAGATAAATATCCACACCATCGCAGCAACTGGGCTTAGCCACTTCTTCACTGACTTTTCATTGATTTTATAATCATATAGCTAAATAGAAATGTGCATTCATCTCATTTTGTATAAAAACTGTGCACCTGTTTTCAGAGTTCACGAGTAGAAAGGATAACAGTTTGCATAGTCTTAAGCAGAAGAAATGCTCCAACGCTATGTCATTAAGTGTTTTGGCTGCCATCAGACGTTGTCGAACTTGTGTTTTAAGTAGTCTTTCATGACCTTAGCGATAGGTAAATCCTCCAGGAACTTCAGGCTCTGCAGGCCTATACACTGTCGGATTTTGATTCTGCACATGTCCTGCAAAGTCCTGGGTTGTCCTAAAAAGGCAAGAAAGAAGGAAAATATTACAATCAAGCATCCCTACAAAAACCTTCTGCAACCTTCTGCTCAATTACAGTAGAGACCACACATATTTAAAGTGCATTTCAGGTTACATCAACAACTAAAGCCTCCTTTCAGAGGCATGTTCTTGGATTGACTTCAGCACAAAGTATCCAATGAACATAATGCATCCTAGGTCATATATCCAATTAAGGAAAACAGACAGCGAGACAAACAGCCAGGAAAACTCCTCTGTCCCAGAGAGCTCTCAAGCCTCACAGACTTCAAGGCCACTGAACTCCCTTTATCTGTTATCTGCTACAGTTCAGAAGTTACCATGGGAAGGACTCTTTTCCGTAATACAGTATAAAAAAAAAGAAGAAAAATAAATAAATAAAACATTTTATCAGGTTAATAAGGCAGCACACTCTGCTTGCTGTGCCACAGGCCGTACACACAAATGAAGCCAGCTGGAAAACCCACAACAAAGGCATAGCTGAGCAGGCCATCTGTGGGCCCTGTGTAGTGTCACTTCAAATGCTTAATTATATCCAAGTCCGCCGCTCTGCCAAACAACGGCCACGGACGGCCTGCTCGGAGGCTGGCGTGTCAATCACGTGGACGTCCGGACGGGGGGCTGACAGGACAGGAGACGCCCCCGTGAGGTAGTTAGGATGATCAATAAGCAGGGGGGAAAGATGATCGTGCCGGCCTGTCCAGAGCTGAGTGGGGGGGCCGACTTCACAGAGTGCGTCTGTCTCAGGACTGCGGCTTTGATATCTCGATATCAAAGTTCAGGGAGAACAATTGGAATAGAGGCATTGTGCTTACTGAATCATTAGCGCTTCAGGTAACACGCCGGCTCTCTTTTCACATGGCCGATTGTTCAGCGAGAGAGTGCTGCTGAGCTTTATGACGTTTCCCTTTACTTTCTGCTCGACCTACAATCCTACAGCTCAACGCATGTCTGACCAAAGCTGCAATCATACCAGCCTTTCATGCCGCATCATTACGGAGAGATCTGATCAAACCGCTGCTAAACAAAAAGCCAAAAACCTGCACTGCTGTTTGATGGCTGTTATTTTGCCATTATGCCATATAGACTGCAATGATACACTGTTCTGAGCCATAAAATCTCCAATGTGTCGCAATGTAATGAAAACTGGCTTTCTGTACGCCCTTAGGAAATACATACTTCAAGTGAAAAACTGGAAAGCAGCCAAGAACCCTTCCATCCCAACAGGACAGCATCAGATTCCAAGCCTCACCTGAACCACATACACACAGTAGAGCAGGCCACACTAGCCCGTGAAGGTAAACGCACATGGGGAGAGGGGAGGGGAGGACAGAGCAGGGGGTTGGGGACACCTACTGGTAACTTCCTGCAGAAAGTCCAGGCAGGGCCGGCTGATGCCCGACATGCTGACCGACACGGCCACTGGCGTCTGTCCCTCGTAGTTGCGCGTGTTGGTGTCAGCGCCGTAGGCGTAGAGCATCTGGGCGCAGAGCACGTCGTCACGCAGCGCTGACAGGTGCAGTGGCGTCTGGCCATCCTCCAGGCGTCCCAGGTTGGTGTCGGCGCCGCGCTGCAGGAACATGCGGCAGTACGAGTGGTTGCCCTTGATGACGGCGTAGCGCAGCAGAAAGCCGTTCTGGATGTCGATGTTGGCGCTGTGGTCCAGCAGGATGCGCACGCAGCTGGAGCGCTCGCGGATGATGGCCAGCTGCAGCGGCGTGGTGCCCTTGTCGCTCAGCGGGTCCACCTCGGCGTGGAACTCCAGCAGCAGCCGCACGAACGAGTCGCGGCCGTAGTGCGCCGCCACGTGCAGCGGCGTCCAGCCGTCATTGCTCTTGGCGTTGATGATGTCGCCGCGGTGCTCCGACTCCAGCATGAGGCGGGCGATGCGCGCTCGTCCGTGCATGGCCGCGTAGTGCAGCGCCGTGAAGCCCCCGATGAAGTCCTTCACCGTGGGGTCAGCTGCAGACACACACACACACACACACACACACACACAGAGGCAGGATGAGTTGACAGCCAGATGGGAGATTAAGGGGCCATCATGGGCCATGCTGGTAATGCACTTCAACAATCAGGAAGACCAAAGTGTGAAAGAGAGGCCATAGGTTAAGTCCTGCTATTTCAATTACCCAAGAAACACTCATTATTGCTTTGTTTAGCACAGAGAGAAAGAGAAAGAAAGTGAGTGAGAGGGAGGGAGAGCAGGAGGAAGAATGAGAGTGTGGAGATGAAACCTAGAAAAAAAAAGAGACCTAGAATCATTTTGGGGTAAAATAATTTTCACAAAAAAAATAGCAAATATGCGTGTTAGCATAGCCTTACATACTTACTCATGTGGCTGATGCTTTTAACCAAAGCCACTTACATACGCTCTTACAAGGGCCAGTTTACACAGAGCGGGGTTAGGTGCCGGAAGCCGAGAATTGAACCCTCAACATTTCTGGCTACTGCTTGCTAGCCCAGCTCCTTAACCACTACCCTACCCAGATAAGCACATACACTAATTGTATTGTAATCACTATGGTTTTCTGTTGAAGAGTTATGAGTAGAATTCTAGCCTAGTAAATCAAATTCACCATTTAAATTAGCCAAGAAAGCAGACCTTCAAGTTGCAATGAAGTGCAATGAAAACATCTGAGGCCTCAGTCCAGAACAAGCCTTGGCTGATGTGGAGACAGCAGAATGAGTGGCAGAGCAGGTTCACAGTGCCATCTAGTGGCAACAAGCAATCACTACAATTCATCAATTTCACATCAAACCACACCAAGTGCCAGCTTCCATCCCAACTAGCTATTAGCGACCGCACTGATAAAAAAAACTACCCTGGGGGGGTTGGGGCAGCTTAGTTCATCCAATCATCCAGGCTGAATAGATTAACAATAGGCTAGGAAAATACATGAATGGTTTTGAGCTCATTAATCATTGTTAAGTGAGGGACAACCACTGTTTTGTGCGATGAAAGTGAAGTGGTACAACATCATACAGAGATGTATGAATATCTGACGATTGGTTTGTTAGCAGTTGTTCAGAAATGTGCAAATGTGTCTTGTCAACTGACTCAAAAGTGAACATGCCATGACAGGGAGGAAGCTGGCAAGGTAATATTTTCAGTTAATAGATAACCAATGCATAGTTAATACCTTAACAAAGTATTATTTGAGTAATTGAAATAATACACAAGTTGACTACATGCAATTTGAACCAATGTAACTGACCTATAGACCAATGGTCTGCTAGTAAACTTGGCTACTGACAAATCGACTCTGGACCATTCCAGAGGTGTGGGATTGGCCCTGGTTCTGATGTTCTTAAAGATTAACAATGCAGCCTACCTTCCTAATTATAGCAGTCACTGTAGCCTCATTGATATGTAATCAAAAACAATGAGGGGAGGGGAGCTATTTCATAACCCATTTTTAATGTACACAGGTTATGTCGGTGTACATAAACCATTTGTGTGCGTGGAAATGAGTCATTGAGTACCATTTTTTACATATATCCCTGACATGGCTTTTATGTCTTGTACTGACTGTTAAATTAAATCACACGTCCCTATGTGTTCACACAGCCTACAGTCAAGTTCCAAAAGGTTACATCGAGGGTTACTGAAGTTCGCTTATTTATCATAGCATCATTCAACTTCTCATTGGATTCTGTACGATCATCTGCTGTAAAATGGAAAAAGCCTACCTCAGATTAGTTTTTGGTAGTACTATATTCTTAAAATTCTCAACGGCGAAGAGCTAGTCAGAGCAAATATTCTTTGGACTGCTAATTAATGACCTGTGTGGAATGGTCTTCATGACAAATACGAAGAATTCCTATTAAACTGAAATCAGAAAACAACATTATGGTCTATTACCACAAGTACCACACAAAAAAAAAGCCTATACGTACCATTGACACAACACCAATACAGAAAATAAATGTGTGTAAAGTATATTATTCTCAGAGTAAGTCACAAGTAAATCAAAAAGTGAAACCTCCCGAGTGATCCCTTGGGCATTGCTATCTTCTATCTATCATCTTACCACTCACTCTTCATTTTGACCACTCACTCTTCATTTTGAATTCTTACATATTCTTATATCCTGCTGAACCAACATCAGGCAGCCTGTTTACAACTGACAGTGACTCACGTCGTGTGAATCTACAATAATGAGTGATCTTAACAAAATGATGCCGCCGCCACCTCCTCACCTCCGTGCTCCAGGAAGACCCGAACACATCTCTCCTTCCCTTTCGCTGCAGAGAAGTGGAGCAGGGTCCAGCCATTGGCATCCCGAATTTTGGGTGAATAACCCTGTTCCAGCATCTTGCGGACGGTGTAGACATCCCCTGCTGCCACTGCAGCTTGGATCTGCAGCTCCTCTTGAAGTTCAGGGTTCCTTCTGCAGTGATGGTTCAGCATCCTGTTACATCTCGCACCAGGAGATCATGTACACCTTTCCTCTGGACATCATTTCAGACATAAAAAGGAGAGAAGGGAAAGGGTCACGTAGGCCAGCATAAATATGCACCAATGGTGAAGGCAGTCTGATGACTGATCAGAGGAATCACAGAGGATTTCAAAATATGAATGTGATCAATTTTCACCTTCTGTCAGTGTCTCTGATGTGTGACAGATCCCCTTGGTCTTGTGTCCATATCTGGTATGGCATCAGCTACTTGGACAGGCCACCCATTGTATGAGAACCGATGACTAGACGCTGTGAAAGCAATATGTATGAGAGATTTGAAAACATATGGCAATACAGGGCCGATCCATGCTTCAACTCAGTAGGCGTAGACATTTTGAACTCTCTCATTACAAACTGGTTCAACTGGGCACTGGACCTTTGTAGAACCTTAGCAAGGGTATCAAGCCTAGTCGGCCAGCCCACTGAATGACAGCTCACAGGATAGGTAGGTAACTAGACAAATAACGTTAACGACATAATGTTGCCGAGGAATAGCACTATCTAGTTTCTAGTTACATCCTAGAATTAAGTCATTGGCGTTGTGTTTTAAAATACTGACACTGACAGCTAATTTGCAACTACAGGTTATATTAAGACTCCACCAAATGATACATGCTTGTGCTAACTGTTTAACAAACAAACAAAAAACACACAACGAACTCATTTAGCCTTTCAGCTATCTGGGTAGCTAACAGGCTAGCTTATCTTTGTTGACGCGAGCTAGAGTGGACCAAATTCAACTAACTATGCCATTTGCAGTTGAAAGGCACATATTGCTTTGTGCTTTATTTTGAAAATCACGCGTTGTCGTGTGGACGATTCCTAAGCTTAACCGGTTGCCTTAAACCAAATCGAGACTAACGTTAATCTGGGGCGAACTACACAGCAGTCGCGATAGATATAGTAGCAGCAACGAACAATGAACTGCTAGCTGGATAGCCAGCTCGCATCAGTCAAATGCTAGCTTCTAGCTAAGTTAGCTGGATAACTAGCTAACATATATTAGCTTCTCTCCCACTACCAGCTCTGTGACAATTTACTACTACAGTACATCATGCTATTGGATAACATTTCATTTAACATTTAAGTAATTATAAATAAACTCTACTCTAGCCGAACTGAGCAAAAACGATGAAGTTTTAGCTGTCGTTAGGTGAAGAGAAGCTAACTTGTCAGTAACGCCAAAACAGATAACTCGCCTAATGTTAGCTTGCTATGTAGAAAGGTCCCAATATCGAAGTGGTGCTAACTTACTAGCGAGCTAGATGTAGCAGATAAGGCTAACTATCATGCAGCTAATTTCTGGGCTTTTGTTTAAATTCGAAACAAACGCTACACATGCAAGTATCCTATATTGCTCTCATACGGAACACAATAACATCCCACTAACTGCTATGTATGGATAAAAACATTAATACCTAATCAATGTATGTTTGGTCAGCTAGCCATCCTCCCCGCAGGTCGGCTCCTCCGACACCAAACACTCTTCGCCCAATAAGAATGCATTCATGAGGAATTTGAGTTGTCAAATAGATCCCCACACCAGAGTGGCTGTGCACGTTGTGTTCCTACCCATGGCGGATGAGACCTTTGAATGCAGATATAATGCCCAAGACGCCAAAATAATAGTTGCAAAAGATTACTTATTTCTCCAGACAGAGAAATGTCAAAATAATACAATGTGGAAATTATTAGGACAGTGACCCCTTTGTTGCACACTCCACGTCCAGTTGGGGGCAGTGCCGTTTTGTAAAACGTCACTGACACGCGACAATCAATAATTAAAAAAAAAATTGCATTGTTATTTTGTAGTTATTTTGCAGACGATTTTGTCCAAAGCGATTTACAGGTTATGAACATTAGGCCTACATTAGTTCAAAAATAATGAAGTGGAAAAAATGTAGAGTAGGCCTATTGTAGACCTATATTAAGCATAATAGTAATAATACCAACATCAATAACACAATGAAAAAAATAAAATATATATATATTTATATATAAACAACATACAAACCACAACTCTGTAAGGAAATTAATTAATTAAATGTAAGGTAAACAGATAGAGCCCTAGAGGGGTCATCACAAAATGTTTTGCATATTGAGAGAATGTGCGCTCGTTTTACTACATTGTGCGCTCGGTTTACTAAATTGTGCTCTCATTTAACTATATTGTGCACTCGTTTTACTAAATCGTATGCTCGTTTTACTAAATTGTGCGCTCGGTTTACTAAATCGTGTGCACAATTTACTATATTGTGCTCTCGTTTTACTATAGTGTGAGCTCATTTTACTAAATTGTGCATAGGCTAGTAAAACGAGGGCACAATTTATTAAACGAGTGCACTATTTACTAAAACGAGCGCACGATTTACTAAAACGAGGGCGCACCCACGAATAATTAAAACGTGGGCTTGAAGAAATAAAATTGTGTGCACAAAAACATAGTGTGGTGTCAAGGGGTATCCCCGGGAATGACGTCGGGAGGTGTGTCGCTTGTAGTGACGTAGAGGGAATCTCATTGATTGCAGTGCACCTGGATATAGCCCCGTTAGGTAGGTGGGAGAGCAGATGATTGTGTGTGTTTGTACAGGCCCCTTGCCATCATCGCCCAGCTGAATGTTTGCCGAAGTTTTGAGTGTTTGTTGAGGTCCAAGTGTATGCAGAGCTGTGGTGTTTATCGCGAACGGTGTGAGTTGGGCTACATAGCCTGAGAAGCTGAGTGAACGCCACTGTTTATGTCTCCCGTTTCATAGTCCGTATCAAAGCTTACCTCGTTGTGTACGTCATTGGTGTGCGCGTGGGTTATATGGTGAGGCCCATCGGGAGCTAGAGGGAACCTTATTGTATTGGGTGGGTATTGGGCTATACTACTAATACGCAGTAGCCTATTTGTACCAACAGGTCTACGTGTTGTAATTGTTTGGGAGCTTGTCGCTGTGATGTGCTTCGATTGACTTCTAGACCTCACAGTTAAGTCAACAATTTAGGAGATAGTGGAAACCGGTCAATGTCGGGAATTACTAAATGTGAGCACGAAATACATATTTCGAAAGCTCAATTTAGGCCTACAACGGGTCACGTTGTATTAATTCGAGGGCTCAATTAAAGGAAAACGTGCTCACGTTTTATTTATTCGAGGGCTCATTTAAAGGAAAACGTGCTCACAAAATTATCACGACCAGAAAAAATATCACTTAGAGTGAGCTCTCCCGGGCTCCGTAGATAAGTCTTGAAAGTCCCAAAACTACTAGAATGCAGAGCACTAATCAGAATCAGACTAATCAGAATCAGTTTTATTGGCCAGATTTGCGTAAACAAACAAGGAATTTGACTCCAGTCTTTGCTCTCAAAGTACAACACACTCAACATATAAGAATAAAAATAAAAACCATAAAAAGAGTAAACAAATAAAAACAGAACAGTAAGAATAGAATGAAGGGCAGTAGAATATGGCTATGTATGCCTATAAGAATAAATACAGTCTATACATTTGCAGTTGAAAGGCTCATATTGCCTTGTGCTTTATTTTGAAAATCATCATCATGCGTTGTCGTGTGGACAATTCCTAAGCTTAACCGGTTGCCTTAAACCAAATCGAGACTAACGTTAATCTTGGGCAAACTACACAGCAGTCGCGATAGATAGTAGCAACGAACAATGAACTAGCTGGATAGCCAGCTTGCATCAGTCAATCAATCATTCTAGTTATAAATAAATAGACACTATGGGTGGTATAGAGTAATGCAATGTCCCTGCAAGGTTGCCAAGTCGTGGACACCTCAACAGACACAGGCAAGATGTAATATACAGTTGAAAAGAGGGTGGAAATAGTGGAATATCAGTATAGACTGAGATTTAAGATTAAATATAAATATAAATATAATGCAAGGCAGTTCAGTGCAATGATAATAACAATACTGTAACTGTAAGATTGAAGTACACATGAGGTAGGTGAGCAGAACAGTGTTGATTGACTTTGTTCAGTGTAAGGGTGGGGGCTGTTTCTGCCACCACATTAATTCCACCAAAGAGGAACGACTCTTGATTGTGAACTTTTAACATTAGGCTTTGAATGAGCCTCAGTCGGACTCCGCTTAATGAACAGAGGCCTAATGGAGTGGGGGGAATGCGCAAATTAACAACTTGATGGTCTTTTGGGCTCCCTCCGTCGACTTCAAGGCAGCGCTGCCACTGTCAACTTCAAGGCACCTAATCCTAACCTTAACCTTAACCCTTGCCTAACCCTAGCGCCTTCCAGGCAGCGTTGCCTTGAAGATGACGGTGGGGGCCCAAAAGACCATATAACAAAATATAGCTGCAAGCAGCAATGTGGGAGCCAAGCAGTGCGCTATAGCAGGAATGGAGTTGCCATGGCATGAGCAAGCACTCACAGCAAGTTTTGATTGCAATTGGATAAAGAATGGCTGAGAAATAAGCTCATTTACTTTGTTATAGTGCCCCTGGAGGCGCAAATTACACCAATGTCCTTGTGCATTCTCAGAATCAGCTACCATGTCCCTGGACTTCATACACCAAAGAGTTGCTGTGATGTGAGCTCAATTTGTCTATTACAGTACGCCTAGAGGCCAAATGAGACCACTTTCCTTGCATGTCCTCACAATCAGCTACTTTGTCTGTGTATTAAGTTTGGACTTCATACATCAAAGCGTTGCATAGAGGCCAAATGATGCCAATTTCCTAGGTTGCATCATAATCAGGTAACATGTCCTTATACCAAGTTTGGACTTTGTACATCAAAGCGTTGCTGAGATACAAGCTCATTTCTTGTATTGCAGCGCCCCCTATAGAGGCCAAATTATGCCAATTTCCTAGTGCGTCCTCACAATCAGATACCAAGTCCCTGTACCAAGTTTGGACTTCATACATTAAAGCGTAGCCGAGATATTAGACCACTTCCTGTTAGGCGGCATCATCGCCATGTGTGATTGGCTGTCACGGGCAAATAAACTTGAAATTCAAAAATCTGACAAGTATTGTTTGTGTGGCTCGGCCTGAAGATCATCTCTGCCAAGTGAAGATAGGGGTTGATGAACTCGGGATGGTCCAAGGATTCAGACGCTACCTCAATTGTGAAAATCAGACAAAAGAGTCAAGAATCACGCACCTGAACACATGTCCAGCGTTGAACTGGTGGTGGCGCTAGAGTGTTCGATGTATATGCATAAAAATTGCTGTGAGTGATTGGGACAGTGTCCTGACTAATGCTATCGAGTTTTGTTATGTTAACTCAAAGCGTCACCTAGATGTTTGTCCACTTCCTGTTTGGTGGCTTCATCGCCATATTTGATTGGCTGTCACGGGCAAACAAAAATGAAATTGAAAAATCTGACAAGTATCTTTTGTGCGGCTCGGGCAGAAGATCATCTCTGCCAAGTTCCGTGAAAATCGGATGAAATTTGTGACCGCTGAAACCTTTCGTAGAGTTTGGACTAAATCCAATATGGCGGAGGTCCAATATGGCGAAAAGTGACTTAATAGGGGTCATCAATTTCATAACCCAGCAGTTCAATTTTCGGCCAGATTTTGACCTGTTGGTGGCGCTAGACGGCTGGGTTTAGAGGTCCACAAATGAGTGTGAGTGGTCAGTGGAGTGTCCCGAAACTTTCTGCCAAAAAATCTGCACTTTTTAGCCAGGCATTCTATGGGCTGCCATAGACTCCAATGGCAGAAGTGTAATAATAGGAAAAGCCAGTAACTCAATTAACACAATATGTGAATGTAGGCCTACAAATTATTGTGAACAAATAGCCTATAGCTTTTTCGGACTACTAGTCTCTTTTGCCACTGATGGTTAAAGAAGTGATGTAATTTCCATCCCTGACTACAATAATTAGCCTACTGCATTATAATACTAGATGTACCGCCGAGCGGTACAAAATATGACCGCCGCCCAGTCCAGCACATTTTTTCCACAAAAAGAAATCACGCTGAAAGGCCTATATGATTCTAACTGTCTCACTAAATTGCATTATCCACACTCAATTCTCACTGGTATCTGCTAGACAACAAGTACCAAAACATGATTAGTTCATAGATTTCACATGTAAAATTCATTTTATACAACCCTTTCGGGGGGTCCAGTACAGCGGGGGGGCTACAGATCAAAACAAAAAATGATCCATCCATCCAACGATGGTTCCATGCTATCCATGTGGGGTTAGGGCAGACAGAGTTTTCTGTGAATATCTCGAAAACCGTAGGGTTTAGGAGGACCATTTTTTTTTGTATGTTGTCTCAAGGGGCCATGTCAACCCATTCCATAACCACTCATTTCATGTATAGCGCCACCTAGTTAAACACAAAAAAGTAAAAATGAGGTGTTGTAATTGAAGGTATCTGTGACCTAACATAGTCAAAACTGCACAAAATTGGAAGTGTAGGATCATTATGACACCCTCTGTATGCACAAGTTTTGTGGAATTCCGTTCATGGGGGGCCACACAATAAATTAATTTATGTTACTATACACCAACTGGCCTGTAGGTGGCCGGAGACTGTTTTCTGTGAATATCTCGAGAACCGTAGGGCCTAGGAGGTCCACCTTTTTTATGTATGTTGGTCTTAAGGGGGCATGTCAACCCATCCCATTACCACTTATTTCATGTATAGCGTCAACTAGTTAAAAATTAAAAAGCAAAAAAATAGGTGTTTTCATCACAATATCTCTGGCTGACAAGGTCAAAACTGCACGAAATTAAAAGTGTAGGATCATTATGACACCCTCCGAATGCATGCCAAATTTTGTGTACTTTTGTTCATGGGGGGCCTTACAATAAAATAATTTATGTGTACATTTAGTGACGTACACCAACAAGGATTCCCGGGACACTGAAAGACCGGGGTACACAAAACTTGGTGGGCATGTACCCCCACATGGATAGCATGGAACCGTCATTCACTTTAAATGGGCTCACGTGATCCGTTGCCGAACTGAATTGTGGGTCCGTCGCGTCGCGTTTCTCCCGCTGCTCGCATTGAGGAGTTCAGCTGTTGCTGCACCGACAGACGGCACCGGCCAATCAAGCCAATCTACGGACGGCACCAACCAATCACATTACGGTTTTACTTCAAGTCATTTGCATAGCTACCGTCGGGAACACCCACTGGAATGCGTTGACGGAAAGCAGCTGTTTGTGGGAGCCGATACTCACACAGTAGACATATGTACGCTTGCATGCACAGGCACATACGCAGGCACACACACACACACACACACACACACACACACACACACACACACACACACTCACACACACCCACACACATAACATAAACATAACACAAACAATCAAGAATTTCTCAGAATTATGAACAGGCAAGATGGAGGTGGGGTTGTATAAAATGAATTTTACATGTGAAATCTATGAACTAATCATGTTTTGGTACTTGTTGTCTAGCAGATACCAGTGAGAATTGAGTGTGGATAATGCAATTTAGTGAGACAGTTAGAATCATATAGGTCTTTCAGCGTGATTTCTTTTTGTGGAAAAAATGTGCTGGACTGGGTGGCGGTCATATTTTGTACCGCTCTGCGGTACATCTAGTTAATCATGAGATGTTGATGATGTCATTAATTAATGGGGTTCACAGTGACCTTAGGCCTTGACCACCTGTGGAATCGCACATTAACTGTTGGGAGAATGAACCTAATGGCCAAGGAGATCAGTGTATGGGTCGATGCTAATTGTTCCATATCGAGAGAGCTTATTTGTTTTGATGGTTAGTAATTTCACAGGAAATGCTTTAGGTTTCAGTGACATTGACTGTTTTCTTGTGTGTTATATTTTCAATTTGTTAGTATTTTGAAAGAATCTTGTAGAGCTGTTGCTTCCACATTTAGGTTTTTATAGGTTTTTATAGCTCGTCACAAAAACTCTGTCATATGATACCAGGAGAGTAATGGCAAATACATTGCCATGGACATCAAGAAGCCAAGGCACAATGCAGGGACAACTACTCTGACCTAGCTTCAATTCCAAACTTGAGAAAGTAGCCTACATGAAAACTGGTATACTGGACTGGTTTCTTCGAAGATACCTGGGAGTGGTCAGGCAAAAGCCAAATGTCTTCCTTCTGGTACTGGATGTCTGGGAAACCAGATTCTTTTCTGTCATCGATTTCATCAATGATTCCCGGGTCACCGAGGAACACAGAGGAACATGAAACTCGGTAGGCATGTAGCCCCACTAAACTTAAAATAAGGAAAATAAGCGGTTAGTTCCCAGGGGCTACCGCTGGGCCCCCCGAAGCCCAAAAAATGCAGTTCTTCCTAAATAACTACCCAAACCGTGGCCCCCACGATGACAACATTTTTATGGTATGTTGGTCTCAAGGGCCCGCATCAACATAGCCCATAACCACTCATTTGTAATTTGCAATCCCCAGTAAAAAATGAAAATGCAACAATATACCACTTTAATCGCCCTTATCTTCGGTTGAGATGTTCTGAACTGCACCACATTTCATGTTTATGATTAACCTGACAGCCTCTGGGGGTATTCCAAGTTTTGTGGAATTTCATCCATGGGGGGCCATACAATAAATTCATTTAGGTGTACATTTAGTGACCGTACACCCACCCATGTTGAAATGTTTACATTTTTACAAGGCAGGACTGTCTCACACACTCTCTCTCACACACACATAACACATAGCACACACACATATAAACACACACATGCACACACACTCACAGGCACGCACACGCATGCACACACAAACACACACACGCTCATGCACACACACATAAACACACCCACATGCACACACAGACACTCCATTATCCCCCCAACATACACACACACACACACACACACACACTCACAAGCGAACACACACACACACACAAAGAAGCACACATATACACAAAAGCAAACACACACATGCACACTCATTTACATACACAAAAGTTGATGGAGACAAATTGACAAGTGTGATTTATTTTTGCGGAGAGAATGTGCAGGACTAAGCGGTGGTCATTTTGTACCGCTATGCGGTGCATCTAGTTATTCCAATTATTCAAAGTTTTATCCCTTTACAATTCAAATCACACCAATACACATAAGAGTATAAAGTATCTGAACAGGATTGTCATCTGAAGATTACTGATGATGGAAAAGCTGCTGGTTTTCAGATCAAGTCAAGTGAAGCTGATTGAGAGTGGACTGCCTCCAGACATCAGACTGCAGTGGAGGAAGCAGGATGATGGGAGGGTTTTTGAGCCCAAACAATGGTCAGTTGTAGTCAGTGGACAAGACTTTCAAAAAGAAACAATTCCAGAAGTTATTTTTTAGTCAGACTTTGAGCATTTTCCACAATGTTGTTATGTCTTCAGGTAAAATAATGAAAGAGGGCAGTGATAGTTTAAAGGGCAGTAATAGTTTAGAATTTGCATATTACATTGTGAATATTATACACTTGTGTTTATATGTTGCCTTTTATATCTGTGAGTTACAACAAAATACTGAAAGGAGAATTTCAGCCATAGATCTCTGTTTCTGGAGGTCACCGAGTCACCCCCCCCCAAAAAAAAAAAAATTTGATGCTACCTACCTTGAGTTTCTGCAGCCAACATTTACAGCTGCCAGGCAGCTACAGTGCTACACTCTGGATAGCATTACAGTTTTTGCCTATTGCTTGAACACTTTTTGAAAAACTCGGCTCATTGTGCCAAAACTTTACACACAAGCACACAAGACAAAACACTGAGAAATAAACCATTCACATCTATGTAGATGTGCTATCAAAACCTAACAATACTTTGTCAAAATGTCACTCTGATGACAAAATGACACACACTTGCATCATATGAATACACTTTCAGATTAGCAGCAACACACTAGTGTACTTTATTATGACCACCGCACAGCGAAGCGGCGGTCATATAGGTTTAATCAGATTTTTTTTTTTTTTTTTTTTTTCGCATGTCCAAATTTCCGTCAAGGATTCCCGGAACACTGTGAGACCGGGGTACACGAAACTTGGTGGGCATGTAACCCCACTTGGATAGCATGGAACCATCGTTTTTCGTTTTGATCTGTAGCCCCCCCACTGGACTGGACCCCCCGAAAGGAGGGTAGGGCAGACACAGTTTTCTGTGAATATCTCGAGAACCGTAGGGTTTAGGAGGACCATTTTTTTTTTGTATGTTGATCTCAAGAGGCTATGTCAACCCATTCCATAACCACTCATTTCATGTATAGTGCCACCTAGTTAAACACAAAAAAGTAAAAATGAGGTGTTGTAATCGCAGGTATCTGTGACCTAACATAGTCAAAACGGCAAGAAATTGGAAGTGTAGGATCATTATGACACCCTCTGAATGCATGCCAAGTTTCGTGGAATTCCGCTCATGGGGGGCCACACAATAAATTAATTTATGTTACTATACACCAACTGGCAGGAGCAAATGTGTTGCAGAAAGGTGCAGCGCTTTTGTTTAAGGTATGGTTACACTGTGTTTAAGGTATAGTAACAAAAGCTTCAAGTTTTGTTACTTTGGTCTAAGCATGTGTCTATAGTGTTCAAGCAATGGGCAAAAACTGTAATCTAACAATCTGAAATAATATAGTAGTTTTCTATCTAAAATAAGAAAATAACATCTATATAATCCTCTTATGTGGGTGTGCACCAGTGAGGATTTGTGATGTGAAACTGTGAATCTACAGAGGAAAGAAGGGAGATTGTTCAAGGGACATTTTCCTCCATTGGAGATCTGTTGGTTTTTCGTAGTTGTTATGACTGTTGACATATTGTTGTGAGCTCTGTGAACATTTCCTATGAATGTTCCACGATCCTGTTATCCATATGTTATGACAGCTCAGAATGTGTGTCACTAGACGTCTCTCTTGGGTCCTTCCCTTAAAGGAAATGTTTCAATAAAACATGGTCACAAAAGATCATCAGCTTTCTCCAAAAAAGAATCAGTGAAATATGCATGTTGTTTTTTTTTCTTCACTTGATGTTTTTTTCTTCATTTGATGTTTGTGTTTGTAGGGGAGAGTGGGGTAAGATGAGACATTTTTTTACATTCTTCATCATTCTGACATGTCAAAGAGGTTTGTAATCTTTACACCAAACAAAATTGTAAAGTGTTCTACTACAGTACTTCTGTAAACAACAAATCTTAGATATCTTATACGGGTAAAGACATGCTCTGTACAATAAAGTTGATCTTGTGGCTCAACAATGAGCCTATGTGTGGGGTAAGTTGAGCCAACACAAAGATTTAATGTAAAACATTTTTATTTTCTTTAAATAATAATTGAATTTCTACAAATAGTAACAAACACCATCATTTTACTGTGAATTTGCCAAATAGATTCAACTGACAATTTGCCAAGACATAGGCCAATAAAAAATGTTGTCGCCTGTTTACCTTTGATTTCGCCCATTTAATTCACTTAAATAAGTCTGATTAATTTGCTGCCTTGTCTCTTTAGCTCTTGGCAACACTGAGCAACCATAAAGGTCACAAAATAAAGGCAAACTTACAGATGCAATACAAGTAGTTATCTGGTTCAACTTACTCCAGCCCTGGTGGCTCATCTTGCCCAACAACCACCATTTTGAAAGAAAATGCTTCTCAAACTAATACAGTGATGGCCAAAAGTATTGGCACCCATGCTAAAGTTGACTGAAAAGAGGAATATAAAATCATCTTTTGGAAATTGATCTTAATGCCTTAAGTGAAAAATGAGGAAATATCTAACCTTTAAGGACACCAATTGTCTTAGTGAATGAATAATGTATCATAAATAAATAAATGTTCTTCCTTAAAATACAGGGATCATAAGTATTCCCACCCCTATGTTAAATTCCCATAGAGACAGGCAGATTTTTATTTTTAAAGGACATTTATTTCATGGATCCAGAATACTGTGCATCCTGATAAAGTTGCCTTGGCCTTTGGAATTAAAATAGCCCCACATCATCACATACCCTTCACCATACCTAGAGATTGGCATGGGTGTTATTTCAGTTAGCCTATTAGCTGGTTTGATGCTCATTGAGCTCAATGCAAATCAAACCAGCTAATAGGCTAACTGAAATAACACCCATGCCAATCTCTAGGTATGGTGAAGGGTATGCGATGATGTGGGGCTATTTTAATTCCAAAGGCCATTAATTCCATCCTTTATCAGGATGCACAGTATTCTGGATCCATGAAATAACTGGCCTTTAAAAATAAAAATCTGCCTGTCTCTATGGGAATTTAACATTATGACCCCTGTATTTTAAGGAAGAACATTTATTTATTTATGATACATTGTTCATTCACTAAGACAATTGGTGTCCTTAAAGGTTGGACATGAATGAAATCCACTTCGAGAGCAAAAAATCATATTTTTACACATATATTTTTTACCGCATTTGCCATGTGCTATACCTTTCCACATATTGTAAAGAATGATGCCCTCTTCCTTAAAATGCTGTCACATGAAAAAAATGTTTACGGTTTTCTAGAAAAAAGGGAAGGCTCATCATACCCATATGCTCATCGTACCCCGTTCGCCCCTATTGCAATGTCATCAGTAAACAAATTCATGAGTTCATGCAAAACCCTCTAAATCTGTCTGACCACTTTTCTTTTAAATGAGCATTTTTTATCGGGCTCCTGTAGGTTTTTGCCTATACAAATCGATATTTCAGACCAGGAAGAGAGTGGTATTTAGCAGGTTTTGAAGCTAAATTATTTGATTAACGTATACTACTGTATGTGTGGTGGAGAGCATTCACTCACCACCGTTATCTCATTTTTGATGGTTTTCCATCTGAACTCTTTGTTTACTTTGTCCTTAAAGCTCACCTGGAGTTGCTGTGTAGTTACTCTGCAGAGAAGTCTGGGATCCCTTATCTGTTATACAAAAATGAATATATGTCAGTCAGAAAGTTAGGCACAGGAGGAAAAAAAGAAAACAATATTTTAAGCCCCGTCTAAAAGTGCCTCTCAATTATCAAAATGTTCAAGAATATAGCACAAGAATAATCATAAATTATTAGAGTATGCCACATACACAAACTAAAAAAAAGTATTCACTTGAACAACAAAACTTTTACTACATTTTTTCCAGAAACTTCCCCTCCCTTCCCTGTGCTCATTCTCTCCCCTTATTACACGGTCAAGACACACCTGTTGTTCAGTATGCCCAGTTTCCAGTGTGATATCTGCTTTAGCCAGATATAGAAAGATAAAAAGGAACAAAACTCTGGAGGATCCAGTAGGTTAGACTGGAGCCATTGCCATCTTCTGGCTCACTAATACACAATTAGCCTTCTCTGTAAATAAGCACCAGGAGCTAGAAGGGAGTCCTGACCAAAGATTCTAGAACAAAGCTCTGTTCTAGAATCTTTGGTCCTGACCTGTGACAGAGTGACCCATTCTAGTCGGAAAAGAGATCTGTTGCTGTAGGATACGGAACACAGCATCACAAAGACCTTTGTCCATGTGAGGGAAACAGGCAGTGGCATGGGAACATATTATATTCCCATCCAGTTGCATAGTATATTTTTGTTTTTACTTAGAATTTGCTTCTAGCCTGGCTAGCGCCACCACTTCTCAATGAGACGTGGTCTGGGAACCAAACGTTCATTTTCTCGTATTTGAAAAAAATGCCCAGATCCGTTTATTGGGTGCCACGGATGTCTATCAAATGCGTCTGTGCATAGCTCATCATCGTCTTGCTTTCCCCCCTGTTCTGTGATTGGTTCCCTATCTCAGGCGAAAATTTGCTCCATGGTCTCCAGGCTGCCTTAGCAGCGTGAATCAAATCGCGCGCAAGGCAGCATGGGAACACCCAGGCTAATTTGCTTCCATGTCAACAGAGCGAGGAAAAACGGGATATTAAGTTTCCAAATATTCTTTCAGTCTTGACAAGATGCTGTTACAAAAGGAACACTCACAGCTTCTTTGATACAAAATCAATAGACCACGATGGGCAAACAAGGAAAGGACACAGCAATAATGAACATAAAATTTGACTCAACTTTATGCAGCGTCTTCCCCTGAACAATCGATATCACAACAAGACAATTGAAGTGTCCAGGGCTTACATAATGATCACACTGGGTACAGGTGAGTTTTAAACATGGCAGGAAATCCACTGATCTGTTATAGAGCATGATGAAGCTCACCCCCTCCAATCCTCAACCCAAAGTTACACCTTTGTCTGAAAGACTAAGTGATTGTAAACTAAAAGCTAGTTTACAGTCACAGTAGCAGTTGTTTTACCTTTTGTTGTTTTCCTCTTACACAATAGAAAGACCCCAGTAGCAGCTCCAGCCAGGCACACACACACAGTCACCAGTGCAGTGGACACTATGGGTGTAGTTGCTGAGTCCCATTCACTCCCTGCAAAAAAGCAAATCAGGAAAGTAAAACACTGAACAAGCACATCAGCAGTTTTAACTCACTGTATATTCCTACTATATGCCCGTCCATTCAAAACCTAAAACTAGATGTACCGCAGAGCGCTACAAAATATGACCGCTGCCCAGTCCAGCTCCACAAAAATCACGCCGAAAGGCATATATGATTCTGTCTCACTGAATTGCATTATGCACACTCAATTCTCACTGGTATCTGCTAGACAACAAGTACCAAAACATGATTAGTTCATAGATTTCACATGTAATATACATTTTATACAACCCCACCCCCATCTTGCCTGTTCATAATTCTGAGAAATTCTTGAATTGTGTGCATGTGTGCGTGTACATGTTTATGTTTATGTGTGTGTGGGTGTGTGTGCGTGCATGTGCATGTGCTTGTGTGTTTGTCTGTTTATGTGCCTGTGTGTGTGCATGTGCATGCATGCGTTTATATGTCTACTGTGTAAGTATGTGTCATACGTAGGATTACTGTGAATGTATGTGTGTGCGTGTGTATCTGTTTATGCACATGTGTGCATATGGAATGGGTTTACATGACCCCTGGAGGAAAACATACGCAAAAAAAGGCCCTACGGTTCTCAAGATATTCACAGAAAACTGTGTCTGCCCTACCCTCCTTTCGGGGGGTCCAGTCCAGCGGGGGGGCTACAGATCAAAACGAAAAGCGATGGTTCCATGCTATCCATGTGGGGTTACATGCCCACCAAGTTTCGTGTACCCCGGTCTTTCAGGAATCCTTGTTGGTGTACGGTCACTAAATGTACACATAAATTATTTTATTGTAAGGCCCCCCATGAACGAAAGTCCACGAAACTTGGCATGCATTCGGAGGGTGTCATAATGATCCTACACTTTCAATTTCGTGCAGTTTTGACCATGTCAGCCAGAGATATTGTGATGAAAACACCTAATGTTTTGCTTTTTAATTTTTAACTAGGTGGCGCTATACATGAAATGAGTGGTTATGGAATGGGTTGACATGGCCCTTTGAGATCAAGATCCAAAAAAAATGGTCCTCCTAAACCCTACGGTTCTCGAGATATTCACAGAAAACTGTGTCTGCCCTACTCTCCTTTCGGGGGGTCCAGTCCAGCGGGGGGGCTACAGATCAAAACGAAAAAAGGAGGTTCCATGCTATCCATGTGGGGTTACATGCCCACCAAGTTTCGTGTACACCCCGGTCTTACAGTGTCCCGGGAATCCTTGACGGAAATTTGGACATGCGGGAAAAAAAAAAAAAGAAAAAAAATTCTGACTAATGCTTCGCTGCGCGGCGGTCATAATAAATGGATATAAGAAACACTGAATACAAATACAAATGTAAAGGAGCCAATGTCAAAACCCCAGTTATACCCAAAGCAATATCCAGTTTGTTGTCCAAACTGAGGTGTTCAGCTGTGCAGGTGTAGTGGTGATGCTGTAATTCCTCTGCGCTGACCTCCAAGCTCTTCCTCATCTGGTACGTCTCGTCTCCGTTAGGTAACAGCTCTCCGCCAGTGATCTGGTGGTCAGATACAGGCTGGCCGTCTCTGAGCAGGGTCAGGTTGATGTGACGGGGGTAGAAACCAGTGGCCAGGCAGGTCACTTTGGCCCCTCCAGAGTCTGGGAGTGTCTTCTGGAGGAGCCTGACTCTCGGCTTCACTGTGGAGGAGTTGCATAATGTAGTGGTGCATAAGCAATAATGCAGTACCTTTGACAATGGCGAAAAATGGCTATGGCGTGGGTGCTGTGGCACAGCTGGCTACAGCGCCCGTACCAAATACGAATCCAAGCGCCCAAGGGTACTTGAGTCTGACCCGGGTTGTTTCCCAATCCCATCCCATCTCTCTCTCCCACTTCCTTCCTGTCAGTATCTTCACTATCCTTTCTGAATAAAGGCAAAAAAGCCCAAAAATATATGTAAAAAAAGGAAATGGAAAAAAAGAAAATGGCTATGACGAACAGTGGCCAGTACGGTACCTTTCCTCATGACGCGATTCCTCTGTTTCCTCAGGTATGTCCTGAGGGTCCTGAGACAGATGGGTTGGTAAATGTTCTCATATAGCCACTTCACCTGGCTGAACTGCAGCTTATCCCACATGGCCGGCCACTGCCACTGGCTCCAGAAGCTGTGCTGGTCGTTGGTGAAGGACAGATGGTCTCCAGTCTGCCCGTTGAAGGCATCCTTCACTGCCATTGGACCAGGCTGGTCATCATCCAGCAACTCACACCCTGTGATTCTCTGCTGGACATTGACGCCTGCATGAGGGGGAAAAAGAGAAGGATACTCAATAATATAGTAGCTGGTATTCAGTAACTTTGTAGTAAATTATTAACTTTAAAATCAGTCATACAGCATGACTTTGATATTGACTTAGATGTTATAAAGTGAAAAAAATACTTCCAGTAAAGATAAATAGATAGATAGATAGATAAATAGATAGATACAATACAATATTTCACAGAGAAAGCAAATACAGATAGATAGATAGATACTTTATTGATCCCCAGGGGAAATTCAAGAATACACAACAGGTACAAAGGTATCTGGACATATTATGTTTTGTGTTTTAGTACAATACATGGGTCTTTTTAATGGTTAAATGAGTAATTGTTGATCCAACTCTTGCCTTAAGTCATAATGTAAAAATGACCTATGAAGGCCACCACACCCACTCTCAATATGCACAATACATACCGCTCGTGTGGTTGGATCGCTGTCTCAGGTTTGAGGCTCTATATTTCATGCCCCTATTTACGTGTCCAAAGACCACACTGGCGTCCTCCTGAAGTACAACATCCTCAGACTCTGACTTAAATCCTCTCAAGATAAACGTTCTCACATCTGAGTCGTAGTAACCCAGCTGGATGTCGTCCAGCATCACAACCGCGCTGAACTCTGGGAACTGCGTATCTCCAATGATGAATGTTGCAAAGACCACCAAGGAATGTGACCCTGTTGGTTAGGAGGGTTGTACAGAAACTTAGTAATGAAATTATAAATGAGAATTGATGAGATGATTGATTGATTGATTGATGATAAATGAGAACGGCTTGATTAATTCTTGATATAAGTGATAAAAAGTATTCTTATTTATCAAAATAATGTCATATTAAGTGCAATTTAAGATGTAACTGACACCTCCAGCCAATTGTGAACACTAATAGGCCTATTGAGAGTAGAGAATGAATTTTCATGTAAGCAACTACAAATTCTCATAAACATACTGTATATGCGTAAAGATACAGAGATATTCACTCTAAGGCATGTGTCCTTACCTGTGCCTGTCTTCACTGCAAAAGTAAGAAAACCAAGGAGTGTCAGGAGAGCATCCATACTAAAAAGCTACAGACTACAGCAGGTTCATCTTGGTTCTCCCAGGCTAGACTATTGCTATTGAGAGCACTTTCCTTTCTGAGAAGTCTTACTGCGATCCATTTTGGTTGTCACCATAACAGCATGTTCATAGATCGATTCCTTTTTTGCTCTATTTATGATTAATTAAAGTAAATCTACTGGAACCCCCTACAGCATTTTCACAGACTCTTGTATGTATGTAGTGTCAAGGTTACAGGTGTTGTAGTGGTTTCACCACGCCCACCCTGCCCGTTTCTCCTCTGAATGGAGAGAGTGCAAAGTCTCAGTGTTGACTCAGACTTATTTTAGTTACAGTTTAGCACAGTGACCATGTCATTTCAGTGAATCACACAATAGTTTACTTCCACTGCCAATAGTACACACCCTGATACAGGCCTATCCAGACTTCACCGCTGTAACCACGGTCTTTAGCGAGCTGAACCAGTCGGACCATGTCCTTTTCACTTTCAACGGTAGCCAGATCTGTGAACTTCTCTCTGCAGAGCACCTGGGCATCCGTCCAGTTCATCTCTTCTGACACAAAATGATACTGGCGAGGAATGTATGCCATTATGAACCAGGTGACTGCAGTGAATTAGCTTTTAAGTGGTTAATACACATGACATTATATTATTATAAACATGTTAAACACAGATTACAGTGCAGTCCTGAATAGGCTATGTTAACAGTCAGTCAGAAACTCTAGTTTAGGCTACAGAATGTCTTGTTATGAAATAGGCCTAGCCCCTTCTCTGCAGGATCAAGTTGGCACAAATATTCTAATTCTAATATCCACATTCTTTAATGTGGTTGGTCACATCACAACTGTATTTTTGCCTGCCATGTCTCCTACAGAGGATTTTTCGTTCGTTTACTCTCCAGTCCAGATGGTGGCGGTAATGCTACGTCCGGGTAATGCCACGTCCAATGCTTGTCCATAGCAAGGTAGCGAAGAAGATGAAAACAATCATGAGGAAGTTGGGATAGCTGGCTGTGTAGGTAGACTATTGAATACTTTTGCAATTTTAGGCCATCGTTAGCCTTTTATGCATCTTCATGGATGTTATATCTTTGGTTTTACAAGATGCATATGGCCGTGTGCAGTTGGGAGGACTACCTAGTAAAGATTTTCGGGAATTGGCGCCTGTCATCAGTGCGAGTATTAGCAGTCCCTCTGTAACTAGTCGTCTTTCTCCACCTTCCATTGAATCTGATAAAAGTTATCAAAAGGAGAAGGAAATCATATCTCACTGTCATGGAAATGTAGTTTTACAAGTTACGCCTCTGGCTCTCTCACTTGTTGAAAAAATGTCAGTCAAACTCCTGGATCACAAGTCACCACAGGACCTCAGACTGTACATACAAAGTCTGTTTCGGGTGCTTCATGAAGAATTCAATTTCATTTCCAGCACTGTAAGTTGTGTTGTTCAGTGCTCGTCAAAATGTGTGCAGGCTCAGCCTACTTGTTCAACTCTGCCACATTGTAATTATTTTATTCTTTTCCACAGTTATCCCTTTTTGGCAACAGTAATCGATTGTTCTCCCATTTGGCAGCAAAATGTCTATCCTCACTCTTAATTTGTGACCTTCAGAGTTCAGTGAGTAGCCTACTTGCTTCATAATTACATACAGTATGTCAAATTCCCTATGAGCAATAGTAGGCCTTTCATTTTAATTTGTTCTAAGGATGTAAACTGGCCTATTTTTACTTTTGTCATTGCTGTATGTGTATGTAACCTTTAATTAATGTTAGGCTATCAATTCCTCTTATCATATCTAGAATGCACGTGGCATAGTGATGCAAAGGATGTGTGAAGAGGCATTCCAAATGCACAGTTCCTGCTATAAATTGGATGCTGCCATCTGGTCCCTTACGGCTGTGATAAAGGAAGTCCTCAAAGGAAACACTGGGCATAAGTCAGGTAAACTTAGCCCTTTGGTGGACTATTTTGACTATTTAAAAACAGAGATTTGTACTAAAAGACTTGAGTTTGACCATGCCTGGCTCATTCTAGTGCTTGATCTCCTTCTCAGAGCACATTGAAATATTACTCACAAGGACGGACTCAGGTATCACATCCTGGTACTCGTCTCTTCTCCTGGCTGAGGACATTAGGAATGCTGGTGACTGGGAGACAACACTGACCACATTCATGGACCTGCTGGAAGCCCTCACTGCTGCCCGATTCCGGCTGGGCACCTGCTTCTCAAGCCAGAGGCTGTTATTCCTCCAAGCTCCAGTTCTTCTACAACTTCTAGACACTCGTGTAGACTATTATGTAAAGAAGCATGTCCTTTTGCTCCTGAAGAAAACACTTCTTCAGAGGACTGGTGAGGATTGGCTCTCAGGAGCCCCATTCCCCACAGCCCACGGAGATCCGTACCTGGCTGAGGATATGGGTGCACTCACAGAGTCTGTGCTAGAGGCAATGGACTGTGGTTGGCTGAGTCATGTGCCTGTGAGCGCCAGCCCCAGTTTTTTTGGTGGGACCAACCAGTCATGTTCAGAAGAGAGAGCTGATGATGTGATGTTGAGAGCGGTGAGCCTGGTTCTTCTGAAATCTTTGGAACACCAAACACAGTCCGCTCATTCTAAGAGTAAGCTGCTTTTGTTTTAAAATCTTGGTTAATCAAAGTGGTGGCATATACCGTACAGGTGCATCTAAAAAAAATTAGAATATCATGGAAAAGTTAATTTTTTCCTGTAATTCATTTCAAAAAGTGAAACTTTCAGGTAATCGTTATTCATTACACATAAAGTCTAATATTTCAAGGCTTTATTTGTTTTAATCTTGATTATTCTAACCTTGATAATTACAGTTTTACAGTTCATAGAAATAAACAAAAATCCTGTATCTCAAAATATTAGAAAAAAGAATGAATAATATAGAAATGGCGACCTGAGAAGAGCAATGGTTTCCTGAGCCTTTAATCTCTCAATCTGGGCAGGGCAATGGACCTTTCCAATATATTCAATTTTTTGAGATGCACCTGTAGTATATTCATATAATTTGTATGTGCATTCGTATAATTTGTAGTGTGGCTGTGTCGACAGCAGGTGGCAGTGTTTTCCTTCACTACTCACTATTAAATTCTGTCTCTTAGGTGGCAGCCAGACCATTCATACGTTGAGGCATTTAACGAAGTTACTTCTGTTCCTGAACCAGCATTGTGTTCAGCTGAGGCAGAGCTGCCATCCTTGTTTTTGTGTGTCACTGGTGTTTGCGGACCAGGATGATGACATGGTAGAGGCTGCCAGGGCGTTAATTATACTACACACACATCAGAAAAGGTAAGACAAGGTCATGCTGTCAAGGGACAGGAGTTCATTCCATATAGAATTTCCTGTTGTTGTTAATAAAGTTGTCGTCTCTGTCTTCAAAATTGTATGTAGATTATGAAGTTGTATTTCACTGACAAACTAATGAATGGCTGACTTGTTGTGCATGGTTCTCTTATAGCTTGGGTGTCCTCTCTGCGGCCAGCTCTTGTGAGAAGGGGTTGAACCCCCACTGCCATTTTGTGCTACTCCTTAGGGTTCTAATGTTCGACCACTCTGTGCTGCTCGACTTCCTGATCTCTTCGGAAACTTGTTTCCTGGAGTACATCGTCCGCTATTTGAAGCTCCTACGGGATGACTGGGAGGGCTTCTGCAATTCGTGTCAGCTCATTGAGGGACAGGACGTCCAAAGGCAGGGCAGAGGGTGGAGGAAGAACAGTAGCCAAACGTCAGCTATGCACGACAGATCCACTGTAAGTGAAATGAGAGAATGTCATTCAGGTGACAGTCCGAGCAACGCCTGCTCGGGCCCACATGCGTGCTCACGTCTGGTGGATTATGGGAGTTCGGAGGACTCCGGGGAGGAGAAGGAAGAGGTGGATGTGTGTGCCGGCACACCTGACACAGGCCGAAAAGTTCCAGCAGGGTCTCACCGCTCAGAGGGAGACAGACAGTGTGTCTCCCTGCCAGACTCCAAAGCAAGCTTGGAACCAAGTAAGCAGGTAGCTCTTGTCAAGTGCACACAGACATCTCTAGCTCAAAAAGTAGTGCTTTGCCTCATGGAACTAAGGACAGTTGTGTCAAGGCTACAGAGAAAGAACCTGTTTCCCTATAATCCTGCCTCACTCATAAAGCTCCTGGCACTAATTGAAGAAAAAGTGGATTGATTCGCTAGTTTTCACTGGTGGATTCCAAATGTAATGCACTTAAACATGTAAATATGATTTCAGAGGTGTCAAATACATCAAATAAAGTCAAAGTCAAAAACATCAAATTAAGTTGTTCTGCGTCCACAGTGACAGACTTTACCATCTTTGCCTAGCCATTTTATTCAAATAAATCTTGTGAGTAAGACAAGTAAGTTGTTGTTGTTCTGTAAAGATATGTTATATAATTTCTTATTTATAGTAATTATGTTAAATGTTTATATTATCTGTGGTGTGTCATCCATATGAACTGATAAGAACAGTAGTAATGAATGAAATTGTAATATGCAGGCTGACAAAACGATGTACTATTCAGTCAGTATAATTTAACAATTACTTTGCCTTTATAACATTTTAAAACAATGTTTTCAGCAGGTGTTTTTACGGTTAACTAATACAGATTAATTTCTAGCAACAGTACTATAATGAAAAGGTATGCTAATTAATTGTCATTTAGGGCCTGTTTACATTTGTTTTAAGATGTGTCTTCATCCGATCACAAGTGGTTAGTCGAGACACCATCGCTGTTTACTCTTGTATCCAAGGTGTACAGCCAGAAACCTCACAGACCACTTATGATCAGATTCTGGTACTGCCAACATCACAGTAATTTGAACTCCCATTGTCCGGGACGCACCAAAACGCATTAGCGTTTACACTACAAAGGATTTGTGGTCAAATGCATCTCAGACCACAGCAATCCTGATTGGATCACACATTCACAATGCCCCTTAGTGATTGTTTACACTTGTATTAAGAACAGATCACTTGTGATCGGATCACCCAAAACACGTTTTGAAAACAAATGTAAACGGGTTCTAACAAACATGTTGGCTAATAGCCATTGTTTACACAGTTACATTGGTGTAGTGTTGACACTACATTTGGTCTGTTACTTACAATCCTTGAGTAAACTCGGGATAAGCAAAGATGATAATTTGCCAGTTTCCTTAACCCAGTGAAACAGCCTTTATGACCAGGACTTAACAGCTACTATAAAATATGTTCATATTATTTGTTCATGGAACTTAGTTAGGGCAACTGAGTTAAGGAAGTTTGTTATTAAGTTAAATATAATATGCCTTGTTCCTCTACACAGTTCTTTTGTTTTATTACAGAACATGATTTAACACCAGATAATCATGTTTTTCAGAGGCCTCTTTTCCTTGTAAACAAGGAGCTGATCCTTTTGTCCAGGTAGTGTTGGACTGTGATCCGGGAGGGTCCAACCCTCTCCTCTAATTGGATGGCAAGCAGCTGTCTCCACCTCTTAAGCACACACACAGACATGGCTGTTAAAACAACATAACAGATCAAACATGACGCTTAGCTAGTCGGCCTGTAGCAACAGACACACAGATGACCTGGCAGTGCTGCCTCACTCTCCGTTAGTGTGGTTACCCACATGCCCTCACATGGCCTCTGGGAAACGCTGAGCACTCCTGCGGTCATCTGTCACAGGAGAGAAAAACAGAGATATGTGTTATCTGTGACATGCCGATGACATCCTGGTTTCTCTATCAGTTGTTTCATGCAAATGAGTTATGCATGAGGTTGATCACTGAGGCCTGTGTGGTTTTTTTTACAACACACACACACATCTCAGGACTGCTCCAGCGTGGACCTTGTCATTCACCCACTTGTGGAGAGCTCCTGAGCTGGGTGTGACCCTAAAGAATTCCAAACAAAGAGTGTGCCTGTGAGGAGATCCCTGCTATCAGCCACTGGGCACTTTCCCACCGTAAGCAGCAGTGCTACGGGGGGGGACGGCCCTCTTTACCTGTGCTCCTGCTGTCCCTCCCTCTTTCCCTCTCTCTCTCTCTCTTTCTTTCTTGCTCTCTCCTGAAAACGTGGAGGTAGGAAAGGTATGTTGGTCGTCTCTCGCATTCTCTCTTCGACCTTGTTGTTTGTCTCACCTTTTAAATGACTGTTTCTCTATTGTGATAACTTAGTCGTACAAGCGCATTTTACCCGCATTATGATACAAAAAATAGACAAGACTATAGCTAGTGTTTGTTTGAAAAAGGGCAAGTACCTGTTGGGTACCTGGCTAAGATGATAAGACAGCTCTGATACTTTCTGAAAAAAGACATTAGCTGATTCAGGGTTGTAATTCATTCTGTGAGGTCCAATTTTTCGATATAGAGTTAGAGGAAGTGTTACAGGTGATGGACTACCTGGTGTCTGGAGGTAATTCCTACCTTTAGGGTACTCTTTTCTGTCCTTCACTCTCCCTAGCTTCCTGAAAGAATTCTGAGAATGTTTTAACGCTTGCTGGTTTGAAAATAATTCACTGACCGGGTACAGTTTTTCCTCCAATGTCATGTCATTGTTCAGCCTGCTAGGCTTAATCTCCAGCTTTTTCTAAAGAATGTTTGTGTTTCTTTGCCAAGTACTCATGGAAACAAAATTCTGGGCAAAAACGGCACCGTGTCTTAGAATACCTAGCACCCCTGAGTGCCCAACCTGATGGTGCTTAATGAATGTGTTGGTTTAAAGCTCTCTCTCTCTCTCTCTCTCTCTCTCTCTCTCTCTCTCTCTCTCTCTCAGCATTGTGTCTGAAGTTGTTTGTGGCACTGTTTGTTAAACTTAATTCATGTTGAAACATATGTGGTTTCAGGCCGTTCTGAAGTTATGTTAAGTGGGCATACCATTTCACTAAGACGCTTCATGAATTTTGTTTTTTATGAGCTATTTTGTACGTTTCATACTTTCATTTATTGAGGCTTATCCTATCTGAGCCATGACTGTTGAGTCTGCATTCGATAGGTTGATGATAACCTTTACTCTACAATCTGTGTCAGTCAGCATTGTTCTGGAGGATTCTTTTGTTTTGCTTGTTTATTTTTCCAACTGCTTTTCATCTAAGCCAATTTCAACACACATTGGGACAGTTTGACAGATCAGGTCTTAATACTGTAATTGCTTGGACCTCTTTGTGTCTGGGTATGAGGTTAACTGGTTGATAGGGAGGATTTCTAACTTACTGTGTGCTTTTAATGACCAATTGAATGAAGGATGGGAGCAGGTGTGTGAGGGCTTGTGTGTTTGTGCTACTAATCTTGCCTAAGGCCATACAGGCCCCTATTTACTGTTGACTGTTTCAGCAGCGGTGTTTTTCCGTACTCTCACAAAAAGAAAGACCTACGGCCTCTTACATTGTCAGAGATGGCAGATCAGAGGACAGGCCTCTCTTTTTTCTTTATTTTTGGTCTTTTTGTAAAGTGTACACACACTTTGTGAGGCAGCCATCGTGGTAATGGTTGCTAGGCTTCAGCATTGACTGCCTGTGCGTTTGTTCACTGCGGCACCATGAGAGAGCAGCTGTAGCAGAAAGGGTTGAGGAGCACTTTGCAAATATTTACATCGGAAATAAGGACTGAAAATACACCTACTCTGGCTTGGGCGACAATCCCCGGTGGTAGGCAAATGGGGTTAGTATAAAGAGGTGTTCAAACAGCTGCAAAACAGAAGAAGGGCCCCTCTCTCCCCTGCTAAAGTTGACCTCCCCTGAAGTCCCTTATATCTACTCCCTTTATCAACACTTTTTGTGTTGAAAAGGGCATTGTAATAATGTGTCCAAGCGGATGGTGAGACTCAGGCAATGAAATTCAAGTTGATGTAATCTCCTTTTTTTTTATTAGTATTAATATTAAGCTACCGGCAGGTTTATGCAACAGACAAAACAGGAAACAAAAAAACCAATGATACAAAAAGGAAAACAAACACCGGGACAATGCCCACTAGGGTCTATGCCTACCTCAGAGGCCTTTCAACAGGACCTCTCACTCCTGAGAAGGAATCCTCACCCCTGACTGCGCTCTGCAGACACCATTTAAAACACTGGACTAAACCATGCATAGCAACAAATCAATTAATTCAAATTCACCACCCTTTGGTTAACACATGACATAGGCAATACACATTACTAACAATCGTTCATGATATTTCCATACAATGTCATAATAAACCTCACTAAGCACCAAATAATATTACCACTCTAAACCCACCTGCGCCAATAAGCGCTCCCACGTCTGGGCGCGAAAGATGCGCAGAAAAGTGTCCCTTGCCAAATACTCCAGTTTGCCGGAAAGCAACTGAAGCACCGAGAACAGGCAAGTACATACACACAACCATACATACACTCGGACAAAGCACTTCCATCTCCCAGCTAGTAAGCATTGATGTTATAATGCGCGCTTTTAGAGAACGCTTATATTACTGATAAATAGATACGCTTCAACCTCTATACCGCACACGGTTTTGATTCCCTGTATGTTTCCCTTAAAACCAATTTCTAGTTTAACTTAACCCCCGTCCTGACACGCCTCAGGTCTGTGGCATTCACAACATGTTATCAAACAAATCAACATCGCAACATGATTTAATAGCGCTGTCTTTGTGCAAATGTTTGTAAAGTCATTGTTCCCGTTGCGGCGGGAAAGCCGCCTTTGCCAGTGACAGACGCACTGCGCTCTGTCACAGGCATGAACATGTCCGTTGATGTATTGCTGACAACTGTGTTTGTGTGTGTGTATATATGTTTGTGTGTGTGTGTGTGTGTGTGGGTGTGTGTGTATGTGGGTCTGTGTCTGTGTGTGTGTGTTTTGTTGTTGTTTTGTTTTGCAGCCTCGGTGGCGGGATGATTGAGACGATTAGCGAGTGGTTCTGGTGGGACCGTCTCTGGCTTCCATATAACCTCACATGGAGCGACCTGGAAGACAAAGAGGGGCGTGTCTATGCTAGAGTGTCCCACCTTTATATCACAGTGCCCCTCGCCGTTGCTTTCCTGGTAGTCCGATACCTCTTTGAAAGGTAAGACAGAGGAATGTAAATGCAACAATGAGGTGGAGGAGGACTGCTCTGGAAGGCCATGAACTAGAGTGGTTTTGCCTGAAGACTACTGTCTCGCTGACTGGACATGATCAAAGGATTGGTGCATTGTGATATAATCATTCTGACCACATACATAAAGACATACAATCACTACACATAGTGATAAAGATGTATACTGACAAAATCTCCATATTTTAACTGTAGGGAAATATTAATATGTCTCCATGGGAGAACAGTGTTGTCCTGTGTATCACCTATTTCCTGAGTTCATGATAAATAGATAGATAGATAGATAGATACTTTATTAACCCATTTCACCCCCCCAAAAAAATGTACTTATAAGCCTCTAAAACTGTAACTTGGGAATATCCCAATACTCTTTCAGTAAGTATTGAAACAATAGAGTGTTTCAATGAAATGTGTGCAGTGTCAAATGTTTTGAGTAAATTGTCACATGACCAGAGCTGTTTACTTCCTGGTTGCACCTTGAGAAGAGGATGACGGCCTCACAGCTCCCAAATAAAAGGTTTTTAAAGTATGTTAAAATAAACATAGGACAAATATTTTTGTACAAATGGTCTTCAATGTGTCTAGTTATGATATATACATTTATAATTATTCAAATGTCTTTGGTGTGTTTGCAGAATGAGTAAATGTTAACATGAGAATGTTAACGGTCACAATAGTGACCGGTGGAATAGAATGTTGTATCTAGATGCACACATACTTCTACACCTGCAAACACACACACATACACATACTCATACATACACACATACAGAGACATACACACACACTCACACACAGATACACACACTCATACATACTCACACACACACACACAAAGACATACACTCACACACATACTAATATTCACACACACATACTCACACATACACACAGACATACACACTCACACATACACACACACACACACACATACACTCACACACATACTCTCACACACACTCACACACACACACACAGACATACACACTCACACATACACACACACACACACACACACAGATATACACTCACATACACACTCACACACACACAGACACAAACACACACACAGACATACACACACACACACACAGATACACACACACACACACACACAGATATACACACACACACACATATATATATATACATATACATATACACATATATATATATATATATATATATATATATACATATACACACACACACACACACACACACACACACACACACACAATATGCCAATATGCACACTAACTCTCACACCCCATGCATATACACACACACAGACCATATACATTAACTCTCACAACTACATGCAGACACACACGCACGCACAGACATACACATTCAGGGTTCTATTTTAACGAGCCGAAGCTCCTGGTAAATAAACAATGTTTACATATTTTTCATATTTATTATTGCCATCTCAGTGTTCATATCAGTTTGAAAAGTCCTGTATTTTCACGCAGGTGGTATTATACGCATATTATCCCAAAGGTCACAATTGTGGCCGGTAATAAAACTCACTTTTTCATCTACTTTTCTACATTTTTAAAAAAAAATTTTTTTATTGATTACTTCAAAGGGTTGCTAATAACACATGATTTGCATATTTGCATGTCTGGGAAAAATTTGGGCTTAAATGGGTTAATCCCCAAGGGAAAATTCAAGATGTGTGTTGTTGTGTGGAGAATGACATATGAAACATGGAAAGGGTCTCTGTTAACCCGTCATTTTCACCTGCAGGGTTATTGCGACACCATGGGCTGCCTGGCTGGGAGTGAAAGAGCCGGCGAGACTCAAAGTAGCACACAACCTGGTGCTTGAAGTCTATTTCAATTCTCACTCCAAAAACCCACGACAGGTACAGCACACTTTCCTTTAGGTGTGTTTGGACTTCCTGACTCTCCTAACTTTGTATTTCTTACTAGCGTATAGCTATAACTTGACCTCCTTCGTTTGACTTTTCTATAGCTGCATATGGACTTCCTGTGACTTCCTAACTTTTTCTTTCTTCCTAGCGTAGAGTTATAACTTTACCTCCTGTGTTTTACAGGCTGACTCATGACACAGTTTGGCCATGATTTTGACTTGCTGGTGCCTTTGGCGTCATAACAACCGTTGTTGCCTCCTCTGTGGTCATGACTCATGATGAGTTAGTGATAGTTGGTCCACATGTGTCTGAGCACAAGGTCAGGGTTGCCAAGGTCAAATGCGCATGTTTACCCCCTGCTGTGGATGTATGCGCACTGGCCATTAGAATCCCTTTGATGGGATTACAGAGGGGGGTTCTCACCACGAGACAAACACAGTTAGATCTTTCTTCAACCTAAACAAACTCAAGTGTCATGATGATTGCTGCCAGGGCCCCTTGATGAGGGTGTTTGTTGTGTTAGAAGGTGTGCTTGAGGACGTGTGGTGCGTGAGTCAGCGTGTGTGTGTGTGTGAGTCAGTGTGTCTGTGTGTGTGTGTTGCTCTGTATAATACCATTTTTGACTCGTGTTATGTGGAAGTGTACTGAGTCCATGAAAAAAATTTGAATTTGACGGTCACTGGGGTTTTGCGTATGAAAAACGAAACACTTCACAGCTGTCCTGACCTTTCTCATCTCAGGCAGATATCGAAGGACTGTCCAAGAAATGCAGCTTGACGGCCAGACAGGTGGAGCGCTGGTTCCGTAGGAGACGCAATCTGGACCGACCCGGAGTCCTGAAGAAGTTCAGAGAGGCCAGGTACTGAATATGAAATGATGCAGAAAAGATTCAGATTTCTTAGAAAAGTTTTTATATTCGGACAGTGTTTTGTCTTTTAGTGTAATGTGATCCCATCTATGTTTGTTACAGTAATCTTCCTTTTCATGTCTTCTTGTCCTTTGTAGTTGGAGATTTGCTTTCTATTTATGTGCGTCCATTGGAGGACTAGTGGCTCTTTACGATGTGAGTACATCTTTATCTCTGGTCATGTAGGTAGGGCCCATAATGATAAACTACACTCTTACACAATAGCATTTTGTACCGTGTGGGTTGAGTGGATTCCTAATCTACAGAATGGACAGGGAAAAGGTGAAAAGCCTCTTCACCAAAAACCTGACTCAGAGCTCTTGGCTTATCTGGAAACCTTGTTTCCTGCTTACCATAATTTCCCAACTATTAGCTGCGGCTTATACTGTCACGGTTCCACAGGGAGAGCTTCAACCAAACGCAAGGCAAAGCACAGCCAGGCAAGGTAATCCCAGGAATCTTTATTACGAACTGAATCAACCGTGTGCACCACAACACACAATGACTAATAACCGACAAAGACTGAGGGGAGACAGAGGGTTTAAATACACAGGGGTAACAGGGCACAGGTGGACAATGAACAAGGTAAAACAAGACAGGTGGAAACCATAATTAACAGACTAACGCGGATCAGGTGAGAGGCGGAGACACGGGCACAGGGAACAGAAACACATGGCAAAACAAACAAAGAAACACATGGAACAGGACACAGGAAGTAAACAAGAGGAGCAGACATGAAGGAAAACACTAAACAGGGAAAACAAAACACGACAGGACCCTTACATATACATTGATTTTACAACATTTCTTCAGCTAGGAAGGTTAATACACGGGGGCAGTTAATGGTATTACAGTTTTTCTCAGTCGCTTTAGTGCTTTTCTCACATCACTATTACAGTAACATTTGCACAGCAGTTAGTGCATTTCTCAAAACAATTAGTGCAAACTGCAAAACCTAGTGGATAACCTGCAAAAGCATGTCACTTGCTCAAATGGATAGTCCATTCCTCAAAAGAAAGTATTTATGTCAATGAAACTTCCAGTGTCATCAAAATGAGAAGTCTTGACACCATTGTTTATGAACAAGATAGTCAAATGGCTTTGTCATGTTTTCATTATGGCAGTTTATTCTCTCAGTGTTTTCCCATGCAAAAAAAGGTCAGAACTCGGTGCTCAAGACAGCACTATACAGTACTTGTACAGCCATTTGAAAACTACAGTAAAGTTAGAAATTGCTGTAGTTAGGAGAGTAAGTGAGTACAAGACACTGATGTAAGTTTCACATTTTTACTGTATATGCTCTTTGCAATTCTACAGCATTGTGACAGAATTTGATAACTAGTTCACCAATTTTGTATGTAATGACTCAAGCAATGAAATGAAGACTATTAGTTTTATTGAGCACGACTATTCAGCATCCATAAGTATAGTTCATTTTGACTGACATGACAAAGCAACTGATTCATGTCCAAAAGCATGTGCAATTTGTTCAGAGGAAGGAGAAATTGCTACTATGATGTGCACAAATGTTGTGGAGGTTGAACTAATAGTTATGAGAATTTTCATTCTGATCTGAGAAATGCACCAAAGCGACTGAGAAAAACTGTAATATGGTTTTGTTTCTTTTAACTTGCATAAAACGCTGTCCTGCGGCTAATATACAGGAAATTACTGTAGCATTTACATGTGTACCTGTGAACAATATGCCCGGATGCACAGTTTAAGGTGTTGTTACCATGTTATCCACCATGTTGTACACCGTGCAGCAATCGCTGTCGCCCAAGTCGGTGTGCTGCCACTATTGGTGTGGATAGGAGGGCCTGTGTTTTTTTTCAGGCAGTTCTGACGGGGCAGATTGAAACTGATAGGCACTCCTCTGGGCTGCCCCCGAAGGGATGGCATTTGAGTTGTGTGCTGTGAGAGGTGATGTGATCACTGTGGGAATAGCCTTTAGATAGGCAAAATATATAGATGTGCTCCACCAAACCAAATGGCTCAGTCCAATTTTGGTGCATATGGCAGTATGAGTAGTCTGCATGCTTTCGATGCAGTTTTTGCTTAATGGAAGAAATGGAGTGCTGTGTTTGAAAAGACAAGCAGCTGTGTTGTTAATGGTCCGAAGCATCGGTCTGGGATGCTGCAGTTGAATTTGTGATGCTTTTGTGCTTGGCTGAGTGTCTTGGCTTACTCAGCATGCCTTGGAACTTATTGTTGTTCATGCTGTGAAAATGCAACAAAAGCTATAGTATTTTAACTTCAGTACATATGTAGTCTATGAAGTATAATAGCACACTGATGTATACTTTTACATATAATCATACTTCCATGCTTTGTGCCCTACCCAGTACCCTAGTACTCTCCTACTTTGGGCACTGTGAATTAAGAAGAGTAAAGTCTGATTTATGTTCCTTTTTCATATGAAAATAGATATCAGTAACAAATGTTGATCCATTTTGTCAGTATCTGTAAGCTTTCAGAAAACATGTAAAAGACGGACAACATGAACACAGATTAAGGACTGAAGGCTCCCTTTGTATCTATATTTAACACTGAGCAGGAGCAATTTGATCTGGTCCCTGTATTACTAAATACTGCAGCACAAAGTTGCCTGTTTTTTAACTGGTGTGTTCTCTCTGCAGAAAGAATGGTTTTATGACACTCGACAGATGTGGGTTGGTTACCCAAAGCAGGTGGGTTTAAATTGTATTTATTGACGGAAGGTTACGTTCTTGACTTAGGCATTAGCCAAAATACCTGATGTGTTAATCTAAAAATAAAATATTTCTTATGTGTAGCCCCATTTTTATAGCAACATGCACATATGAATTTAATCACCTCTCCCCAAGGTTTGATATTTTCATGCAGTGTTCATATTTATAACAGCAATACATAAAACTCAAGATAATTCTTCTACAGATCCAAATCAAACACTTATTGATTCCATTTTTAGAAGCAAGTCATTTTCACAATAATAAAGGAATGTGTTTGGATATGAATACATTTTCCCTTCTCGCTTATTGTCAGATTTAATCCAAAGTAATAATACCAGTGATCGGATTGGTTTCAGATGTGAAACTGTAAGGCTGCTTAAATATCAATACATTGTGAATCTGGATATTTTTTGTTTCTGCAGTCGATGCTTGAATCTCAATATTGGTACTACATTCTGGAGATGAGCTTCTATTGGTCACTGCTTTTCAGCATCACATGTGATGTCAAGAGAAAGGCAAGTATTACACAGAGTGGTCTAACATTAGCCTTTCACTTGGTTTATGGCATTTGCTGACTGGCAGAGTGACAGTTAAGTTATATGAAACATATTTCCCCTCTACATTTCACAGGACTTCAAGGAACAAATTATTCACCATTTGGCCACCTTGATCCTGTTGAGTTTCTCCTGGTGTGCAAACTACATCCGTGTTGGCACCCTGGTCATGATTGTGCATGACACCTCCGATGTTCTTCTTGAGGTATGGTATAATTGACACAGGTCAATCTCGTGATTTTGAGTTATGGACTGCATATGCACGGCAACTGGCAGTCATTGCATTGTTTCTTCCATTTTTACACTTGTATGCCAAGACCAGATGGTGGAAGGGGAGTGAATGATGTAATTTGCTTGTGCTATAAATTCTGAGAATTTTAATATGTTTTTTTTTTTCCTGTCGTGTTGCAGTCTGCCAAGTGTTTCAATTATGCCAAATGGGAGAAAACCTGCAACTCACTCTTTGTCGTGTTTGCCATTGTGTTCATGATCACCAGGCTTATAATATTCCCCTTCTGGTAAGCACAGCTTGTTTGTTTATTAGAGATAGTTGACTCTCAATTTTTCAACTATGTGGATCTTGCATTATGCAGTGGTCTATCTCTAATTTAAATGATAAGTGCAAAGTCTAAAGTCTAGCTACAGTTAACGTAATAGCAATACAAAATCTATTAGCATACTTAATACCATGAGCAAGATCTTAAGCAAAGATATTGGTGGGTCATCTAAAGACTGTCACATGCCACATTATGGCTTTAGTTCATGCACAAGAACTTTACTCATAATGCTGTGCAAACTGCAAAGTCAGTGTATGAGTAAAGTCTATTTATATTAACTCAGTAGCTAAGGCTTTCTAAGGCATGTTAGGAGCTCAGCTTTAATTATACAGACAGTTTGACATTTGTAGTTTTCTTCCTTCTTATTGAAAAATGAGTGGTGACCTTTGAACTGGTTTCCTGCATCTATCCGACAAGTTGAATAAGCACGCTGATGTATACCTTTGCTCATAAATAATCATACTTCCATGCTTTGTACTGTTTGCTTTGTAAATACAAAGATTTAAAAGGTCCATGGAGAAACAGTCCTTGAATAAGCACTATCCAGACAACTTGTTTGAACTGTTCTGGAAAATACATCAGATTGCCTTTGTTTTTGGACATGCCCCCAACCAAATACCATACTTGCAACAAGCAAAACTACTTTTGGCTTCGCTGACTTCTCAATCTAAATTTCAGTCTTAGGTCAGATGATGGCATGTCTGATTAGACTAACTGAACCTGTGGCTTGTGCTCTGCCAGTAGGGACACAGAAAGAGGAGTTTACTATGTGGAACATGTCCAGGCTGATTGATGTGCCACTTAGTTATTACTGTGAATTGCATTGTATTGATGCTTTGTACTTTGTAATGCTTTGCAAACTCACACCCTTGACTAGATCTTTTGGAATGTGCTCATTCCATGTAATAATCCTTATTGCAACAATTGAGGATACACCTAGTTTAAATGAATTTATGATGTGTGGTTATCTCATCTGTTGCACAAACAACAATAGGCGTGTTTACTTGACACTGAGAGATAATTTCCCATATATGGATGAAGAGGACTTCAATGGAGATCTCCATTGAGAAAAAGCTCTTAGTAGAGGACTAGTCTTATTCCATGTATGGGAAACCTTGAGCATTGTAGCATGTGGATCTGTTTGTTTTGTTAATCTCACCTTTCCCATTCTGACCCTCTCTCAGGGTGATCCACTGCACATGGGTCTACCCACTGGACCACTACCCCCCTTTCTTTGGATATTACTTCTTCAACGCCATGCTTGTGGTCCTATTACTTCTCCACATCTTCTGGGCCTACCTCATTCTGCGCATGGTGAAGAAGTTCCTCTTTGGCAACGTAAGTTAAACTGTTAATTCAAAGTAGAGCTTTTTCAAATATGCTGCTAGGTTCATAAATGATAGCAGGTGCCTTCAGGTTCATGTCAGACTTTGGACAGGAGTATTGGATCTTGATAGAGAGAGTCTTGGCAATGAATCTAATGCCCACAGATACGACTTGTAATCTTTGTGCCTCCTGTGTAGATAAAAAAACATTCATGACTTTAGAGGAACAATTCTGGATCTTTACTGTGCACTCCAGATCTTAACTGAGCTGTAATCGAATCTTACTATAGAGAGAGTATTCTGCTGCTGGCTGTACTTTGAGTGGCACCATGAGCTGGAGGTCAAGGCTGAAAGGTCTGGAGCTTTATCTATAGTAGATATGATGAAGGAAGCTGAAGTATTGGGAGCAATAATTGTCTGCAGAACCAACATGTTCTATATTAATATGATTAAATTATGTAATTAGCAAGACATACAAATAGCAATAAAGTAGAGCTTTTTCAAATATGCTGCTAGGTTCATAAATGATAGCAGGTGCCTTCAGGTTCATGTCAGACTTTGGACAGGAGTATTGGATCTTGATAGAGAGAGTCTTGGCAATTAATCTAATGCCCACAGATACGACTTGTAATCTTTGTGCCTCCTGTGTAGATAAAAAAACATTCATGACTTTAGAGGAACAATTCTGGATCTTTACTGTGCACTCCAGATCTTAACTGAGCTGTAATCGAATCTTACTATAGAGAGAGTATTCTGCTGCTGGCTGTACTTTGAGTGGCACCATGAGCTGGAGGTCAAGGCTGAAAGGTCTGGAGCTTTATCTATAGTAGATATGATGAAGGAAGCTGAAGTATTGGGAGCAATAATTGTCTGCAGAACCAACATGTTCTATATTAATATGATTAAATTATGTAATTAGCAAGACATACAAATAGCAATACATGTAGTAATTGACAACTTGTTAAGCATGCTAAGTAGTCATTTTACAGTAATTACACTTTTGGTGAATTATAATCTGACAGGAGACTGATGAACAATAAATATCTGTTAATTGCTCAGAAACACAGACATGACAATATTCAGACATGACATTTCTGTTTTGTGATTGTCCATCTTATTAAATGCAGTCAGCAGGTGAAGAGTCATTCACAGCCTGTGGCTCAGCTTGATGATCTCAAATGAGGGATTGCTGCCGTGCACGTGGTGACGTGCATTCTTTAGTGTGACGTAATTTTTTAGTCTGTGATAGCATGACAGCTGTGACAAGATAAAAAACATTATTTGTATTCATTAGAATTTATGAGCAACAATCCAACCAAAATATGGCTCATATTACAAGTTAAGGATGCCCTCCACCTCTAGGCCAATGGGTCCTGTTATGGACATGCCATCACTAGTTTTGATAAGAGATAATAATAATAATAATAATAATAATAATAATAATACGTTTATTTTATATAGTGCCTTTCTCAACCCTAAGGTCGCTTTACATTGTAGGAAGGCAGGGAATAACAAACAAACAAAACAAGGGGGATAGCCAAGAGGTTTTGGTCAGAGGATCTGAGAGAGAGGGAAGGATTGTAAGGGGTCAGGAGGTCCCAGATGTAGGGGGGAGCAAGGTTGTGGAGGGCTTTGAAGGTGAGTAGTAGTACTTTGTATTTGATCCGGGACAGAACCGGTAGCCAATGGAGTTGATGGAGAATGGGGGTGATGTGTGCTGATCGTCTGGTATGGGTGAGGAGCCTGGCTGCAGAGTTTTGAATATATAATAGATAAGACTCTGCCTGGATTACCGGTATGACCTTTGCAGCTTCAAGCCTTTCCTAGGGGCATGGGTGAATACACATTGTGTTCCCACGTGATAAGAGGGGCTGTTTGCTTGAATGAGTAAAACTTTACCTGTTGGCCTATCGCTTTGTAGGCCCCGGGGAGGAAAACTTCTCCCCACATATTTTACATGTTTTATCCGCATCAGTCATGGCAGCAGCAGCAGCTCTTGTTTCTCCACCGAAGCGGAAAGAGCCTATTTGTTTAACCAGTGGCAGCTACTGCAGCCACAGCACTGAGATTTAAGTATTCAAACTTTTTTTTGGAGACTTGTTATTGTTATTGACAAGATATTTAAAACAAATCTAATATCATGGTTAATGTGAGTTGATGTTTTCTTTTATTGAACTCAAGACTTATAGCACCCCTGTAAAGATAAGCAGTCTAGTCACTGGATGTCTGTGGTGCTATCTAAAGAAACAGTTTTTTTCACAACAATTTTTGTGGATTCAGCATTTTGTTGTGCACATTTAATCATTTTATTTCACAAATATCGTACTGCCTTTTATATGTATATGTAGCATTCCATGAAAAGCACAGGCTTCAGGTTAGGCAGTCTTTATTTGATTGGTCAGTATAGCTATTACACTGAGCCGGGAGGGCTGTGGGGGCAGTTGTTTAGAAACTCTGGCCCTGCTGTTGAACTCACATGGTTTTTAGGGGTCAGCAGATTCTGCTAATTGCTAGGAGTCTAGATCACTTGCACGTGCTGTCCGTTGTCTGTTTTAGTGTGACTGATGTGTTTAAGACAACACAAATGAAAAACATAATGATGTAATTCCGGAGAAACGATGAAAAGTGGCTGAGCAAAATTCTTTGCATCCTGTACATCTTGATATGTTTTATGTGGATCTATTTACATTGTTCAGGTCCAGAGAAATGTAAACATTCTAGAAAAAGCCTTAAGGAGATTAACAGCAATACATGCTCTACCATATTTCTGGGTCATGTCTTCAGAATTGTATCATGGTTAAAACCATCTGAAGGTTTTTTGACAAGAACTTTATATTTCACCTTTAAAGATAACAGAACATATGAGACAGATGATGTTTTACCATTTGAACTACAGGGTTATGGGCATATGGGCTGTTTTGAGAACATGACCATTTTACCACCAGGTCTGCTTTAAACACATGCCAGTGGTTAAGAGAGGAGAGTGGTGTTCTGTACAAAAGAGATGTTTACATCTGTTTTATTTTATTTGTGTCATTGCCTCTACTTTACATCTCTAGACAGATCACAGGTTAGCTAGCCCAGCTTATTTATTGTCTGTCTCCCAGCTCTTGGGGGTCAAAGATGTGTAAATATTGTAAAACATGTTTTGTGACTATGTTGTTTTCTGCTTAGCTTGGTCAATTTTTTAGAGCATATAATGTGATTGTAATGGGATTGGCAAGGCACTTAATCCCGGACAAATATAATGAGAAAGTTACCAGGTGCAATTATTACACTGGTGATTAAATAACACAACACTTTTCAGAATGTTATTACTAGAAGGGAAATGGGCAAATTCCATCTGCTGAATGGATTGCCTTTCTCATTAGAGTCCTATCTGCCAAGCATCTTCACATCAGGGCTGGCGTTTGAGCACTTGCGAACAAGTCAGCAATGAATGCCAAGCAAGCAGTCTTCTGTTGACATAGAGAAATGAAGCTGCAAAGAAGTGAGGAATGAGGAGTGTAACTTGAAGTTACATATAGAGAAGATCAAGATTAGAGATGAATTATCCACCTCTTTAGTTTCCTCTGGTGAACAGTAAGCAATGATTAATTGACCTTTTTAATTTTACCCCATCACAAGATGTGATGCCAATGCATTTCAGTGTTTCAGCTGTTGTTTTTTTGTCAATATAATTGTCCTGACTCCTCTTAATCCCTGTAATGCTGTGTTGACAGTTGACCAAAGATGAAAGGAGCGATAATGAAGAGGACGAGGGAGAGAGCAGCCTGACTGAGGACTATGATGGACAGCCAAAGGTCACCAATGGCTCCAGTGTTGGGGGCTTCGCAAACCATCACTGATCACCCCCCTGCCCCCCCCTCCCCTCCGAGTGCCAGCTTCAGACTGGCACTCAGTGCCAAGTCTTTTCGATGGACTGTGGAACACCAGCGCCTTATGATGAAGAAAAAAAAACGAATAACCCACAAAACAAATACAACCGCTTGCAGGCAAACAAAACAAAACGAATCCATTATTACTCGAGAATGGGCCAGCATTTTGTCAAAATCACATCTTTCAACAACATTCAGAAAAAACAAAACCCCACAATACTTTGGGAGTTTCCTGGGAGACGTTTTGTTTCTCAAGAGACATTGTGTTTCTTGGCACGCTGACACCCGATGCTCATCTCTTTTAACGAAAACAGTGTTGGTAATGGCACAACATCACATGGACGAGCTGATAACTGAGCAAGAACAGAGAACAAATAAACATCAACTGCTGTTTTTCTTCATCAGTCCATCCAATGTGTTTCTCATTGTTGAGGAACACAAACGCGCCCCATACGTCATTACATTTGCCCTGCATCATTCATCACGGCCGGATCCTCATGGTCAGGAGCCGTATCAGCATGGTTCATGTGAGCCTCTGCAGGCAAGAGGAAATTACACATAGACCAAACGAGATGACATTTACATTTTTTTCTCCCAGATATATGAAAATAGCAGTGTGCATTTCCCCTGTGTAGTTTGAGCCCTGTATCTGCACTCTGTGAAATGCATTACGTTGTAGTGGACAGAATCCAAGCATGAGGTCTCTTCCACATATGTTCAAGTACAGCGGAGCCTTGCTCAAAGCGTGCTCACAGGCTCTGATGGACACCAGCGGTGGTGTCTTTTGAAGATGCCCTGTCAACTTTTCTCTGCTGTAAGGAACATTTGCTCATGTATTCTTTAATTCAGCCTGAGTGTCTATAGAAGGGCATGAGCTTTTACATAATACGTGTCCATGTGACTCCTTAATGAAATGCAAATAATGTCCCAGGATTCTGTTGATGTTATTGAAATGGATGGATGGAGAATGGATCATTATGAAGAATTATGAAGGTGGATTTGATAAAAGATGCATTTTGTATTTTTCTGAAAGTGTTGATTCACTTTAAAAGAGCACTGTACAAGTCCAATACATTTTGGCATATAAAACATTTTCTTACATTGCTAAACTTTTTTTCATGAAATAGTTGGATTAGATGACAATGAGTCAGTGATCGAGTGGTTGCATCAGTTGTACAGTTTGAGTGTTGATTTTTTTATTATTAATTTATTTGAGATGTACAGTCTTTTGAAATGTCCTCATCATTTAATGTTTGATAATGGTTCTAAAGTGAAGTGAGGTAAACATATAATGTATGGATGTTTTTCTTCAAAGGAATCATCCTTTAATTATGATTTCAGGCTTAGTGCTTCTTGTGATTAAAGATTTGGTTATTCATCACGTCTCATTTCCTGGATCAAAGGTCCACACAGCAACTGGGGTTAAACCATCACTAATGACTGGATCACCAGTGGAAGTTTTAGGATAGTCAGTGTGTGTAAATGCCTTAAAAGAGAACCTGCCAACATGTGCTGTAGTCATGTTAGATGAGTTGTCCAGTCCTACTTTGGTCATTCTGCATGATGCCAAACCGTTTCTTGGTGTTATATGCCCCCAACGTTGTCTTCAAGGCAGCGCTGCCTGGAAGGCAATAGGGTTAGGCATGGGTTAAGGTTAGGGTTAGGGTTGGGTTGGGTTGCCTTTAAGTCAGCGGTGGCAGCGCTGCCTGGAGGACAACGTTGGGGGCATAAAACACCATCAAGCTGACAAAGCTTGGGCTTGTTTTTTTTTCTGGCTTATGCCTCTTTTGACCTCTAGGGGGACTCTGTCACCACAGTCCTGACTCAGGACTGGAAGGTGGAGCAGCCCTGTCTCAGTTCTGACAGGTACAGTATGCATGCATATCTCCTCTCACTTGGTGCCAGTGCTTAAAATGTCCTTCCTCTCTTCTGTATTGCACTCTTTGTCTCGGTATTGCCATTTGTGTCATATAAGGACAAATGTGTGTCAGCTATTTGCCACAGAAATGTCAATTCAGTCTGGTCTGTTATAGGTGTTCGTCTCTTCAGGACACTTTCAGTAGGCAATCAGCAGCAGACTGGAGCTAAAAGAAATGCATGTCTTCCTTCCTCGCTGATTTTTTTCCAGGCTGTCTTTGTCATCCAGAAAAAGGCTGTCAGCTATCAATCACAATTTTTGTTTTTAATCCTTCTCACAAACTCTTGCACAGGGACACTGAATTTCCCTTTTGGTCTACAAGGCTCTCAACTGATTAATCTGCAGATCTCTCTGACTGTTGTATCTTAAAAGTATAATCTTACATCTCAAGCTCGCCCCTGAGCCTCTGATGTCATTTTACCCACACCGTTGTTTGAGAAGTCCTTGGGGGAACGTCGTCAAAGAAAGTGAGAAATCAAAGCCACCAAAATGGGATTAGTCCTTTTCCTTGACCCTCCCATAAAGGGCTGCACACATCACTGAGGATCCATTCAGACTCCATGCACACTATAGAGGAGGATTACACAAGCCCATATTCCCATGTTAGAAAGGGGAGCTTAATTTCATTCAAGTCACTTCCTCATGGGGCCTGGGCTGTCAGCTTTCAAGCCTGGCGATTCAGGCAGCGCATTCATCAGCCGGCCATTCCCACATCACCCAGAATGCAGCGCTTGATAATCTCCTTCCTTGGCCACATGACTCCACTGTGCTATACAGTGTAGCATGTGGCGGTCATGCATTTATTCTGACCAGTATGCACATACTGTATGTGAACCTGGCCAGCCAGGCAAAGTGCACACAGCTCCCACATCTTCAAATAGTCCAACGTTATGCTGGGAGCAGTGACCCCCAAGACTGTAGCCTACTCAAAGGCATCTGATGTCAGTGTCACAGTAGGCTATAGATGTTGAGAGGGACAAGATAAAAGGGGAGAAACCTGCCTATTCATGTAATAGGCACAGCCCAAAAATATGAGTTTACAGTATGAAAACAGCAAACCTGAGTGTTTGTCAAGTCTAGGCCAGTCCAATAGCGTAATCCACTTTCTTTTGATTTGCCCCATAAAACACTGTCCGGAGCAATTGCAGCAGAAAACCCGATGCAATTGCAGCAGAATTTAATAGAGTGCAGTGTTTATGTTACTGTGGAGTTGCGTACTGGCTGGCAAGCATAGCAAATGCGGCAATCCATATCATGTGGCAGTAGCATTCACTTCGGATGCAGTGTTGGGATTGGGGGGGGGGGTCGTCTGCAAGCGATTGTCTGCCCCCACCCCCCTGAGGAATCCATAAAACACTCCTATTGTTGAAAAAGGCAGCAGCCGCCGCATGTAGGCTATACTCTGCAGACAGAACATCACAGAGCAACCTGAAACACAGCACAGTGTGGTGGTTAAAAGTTACTGTAGACTCCAGGAGCAGCATGTCTGGGTGCAATTAAAATCATTGTCTGGCTGCTTGCAATTAGGACACAATCAGCTACTAGGCTACAGTTTAGAAAATGAGCTCTGCCATATTTTCTGGCATGCATTTACAGAGTTTCACGGGGATAAATTGCTTTTACTGACTACGCACTAATAAGATGCATTCATAAGATACTCGCTTCGGAATGAACACTGTAATTAGGTCCCCACGCGTTGCTGACAAACCACTTCCATCCCATTTCCGACAGTCTACTTAAAAGGGGATTGCAGTTACTAAAATATGAACTAACTTATATCATTAATAGGCTACTTTCGGAGTGCGTTACATTGTAACAAAGAGTTTGAGGAGTTCATTGTATTTTCTATTGATTGTAGCCTAGTTCTAAGGTCGCTTTGCAGCATTGAAAGACCACGTGTACGGTTTCAGCCCACCAATGAGATTGATGGTGTCGACGTCGAATTGAGCACCACAGATCTGTTTTCATAAAATAACTAGTCCAATCCGAGCGGCGAAGAGGAGGTGTCGAGAGTGGTAGGCGTGTCGCTTGCCTCAAGTTCAGTTTGCCTGCAGTTGTGTGATTAATTTCCCAAACTTTCGCGAACTTCGCTTCAGACCGTACTTGCTTTGCCAGCGCGCACGTCCTCCACACTTTTCAATCCTTCGAGTCATTAACATGCATGGCATCCATGCTCTTGAGTTTATTGTGTCTTCAGTGCTACTATGCATCGGATTGAGGGCAATGGCAGGTAAGGCTTAGCACAATAGTAACACCTGCATATGTAACGAAACTGCATCAGACATCTTCCTGATGTTGCGTGCATGCAAATATTAGTAATAGACAATCTATCACTGTTTTATTACGACTTGTTACGAGATATTTTTCCCTGTAGCCTGCTAGTCTTGTACGTGCAGGCAGCTTCAGAGTCAGTGAACAGACTGCGCTGTGACCGGCCGGCATGACTGTTTATTTCTGTGAATATTTTAAACTAAGCCACTTCTCTGTCCGATGAGCAGTTTTCCTCCAGGATCACCCTAAGATTTGGTAACCCAAAGCGTTGTTTTTTTTGTCAAACATAAGTGAAAAGCAGCCAGGGTTGCTTGCACACTGCAGTAAAGATGCATCACTCATACAGGGAAAGTTACTCCAAAACCACTGCTTAGAAATTTTGCTGGCAACAGATCATCATATTTTCATCCACGTTTCCCCCCCCCCACAAACAAACTAGGTTGTTTTGTCTTCTGCCTTGGCCCCTTCTTCCCCTTCCCTTCCCCTCCCCCTCCCCCCCTCCACAGCACAGTCTGGGTCTGAGACAGATCTGGTGGTCCCCTATGAGTTAAACGGAGAGGAGGTTCACCTTCTGCAGGAAGCACTGGGGCGGAGTGGGCTCAGGAGCCAGCGTTCAGTCCAACATCCAACAAGTCTGCGGGACAACTTGTTCCTCTCCTTGCCGGCGTTTGGACAGGAGCTGTACCTGCAGCTCCGAAGGGACGACTCCTTTATATCCGATGGCTTTGTCGTGGAAGAGCGTGCGGAGGATGGGACCACCGTACGGCAGGCGCCCGCCCTGGAGACGAGCCGGGGCTGCTTCTACACCGGATCAGTCCTCAACCACACCAACTCCTTCGCGTCTGTCAGCACGTGTGGTGGTCTGGTAAATACACTTGCGTTCATGTGGTCTGCCCAGTGTTGAGTTGTGTGTGACGAGCCACATTGCATGGGATGGACGTGTGTGTGTGGGTGGGGTGGAGGGTCCAGAATCTTGCGTAAGTGTGAATTTTGTCCTGTCAAAATGTCCTAAGTGTAACTTTAAGGTGTTGATGCACAATGCATGTGTTCATGTACATGCACAGGCGCACACACACACACACACACACACACACACAGACCAAAGCTCTGCACGTACACACAGACTTGTAGCACATCTGACACAGAAAAGGTGTCACACTGACCTAGATTTAGTCAGTCTGACCAGAGATGCGCAGGTCTTGGCCTTGCTGTGTACAGCGGTGTGGCTGATGTTTGGCTAGACTGCCACGGCAGCGGCGGACGGTGGGGGTGAGTTGGATGTCCTCTCTCCTCCCCAAGGGGAGCGTGAGAGCGAGCGAGCGAGCGTCTGCTGGCTCAGGGCCAAGCTGAGGTCAGTCCTTCTCCCTCGCTGCATTCTCCTCGCTGTCGCTGCCCAATCCGTCAACCCGGCTGAAGGGGATGAGTAGCACCATTGTGACAGACGGACAGGCAGTCAGGCGGCTGATTTGTTGGGTCCTGCTCAAGGAGAGTTAAGAAGTCAGGGTGAGGATAGGGTTGCTCTGCCCACCTCCTTCTATTCAGTCATTTCCCCCCCCCCCCCGCGCCCCCCCTCCCGCAAAACCCCCTAAATCTGGTCCTTCCCAGCTTCTCGTTTGTGTGGACGTTGTGTGGATGATCAGACAATTGAGTTGTGAGTTATTTGTCTCCTTCTTGGCTTGTGTTTTGGAATTCCCGTGGTGTGCTGGACTGGAATTGCGCTAGAATGTGTTGCGGTACAGTACTGTCAGGCGAGACTGTCACTTCCATTCACGCATCTCGCACGCCGTGTGAGAGCCTGCGCCTTTAGTTTGGACGGTGAAAGACCGTATTATTTCAGCTTTAAAGCAGTGGCCTCCTACTATGTCTCAAAAGCCTCTCTCCCTTCAAAAGTCACTCTGGGAAGAGTATAACTATCTGGAAAATGAGGTCATGATGCTTGTAGAAATTGTATTCCTGTCTGTCTGGAAGTGCACCAAGTCACGATCACTCACACTGTGGCACAGGCTCAGCTGCAGTCTCAGATGTGCGCAGCCTCCTCAAGCAATCTGAATACCCACTGTGAGTTTGGTCTCGGTTGATTCATAGCTATCTGTACTTATACTGTTACTTATCAGGCTCCGAGGATACCACCTGCCGTTTTCACCTTGGTCACTTGCCCAATGGAATGAAATGTAGGTCAGAATTGAGAACAGTTGAAGCGTGACCTGTGAATCACAACGGTGGCACTTAGAGACAGTTTTATTTGTGCTGTTAAATCACTTGGTTGTATTTGGCTGACGCTCAGTTCAAACAAAACCCCTCATAGCTGAGCTCCGTTGGGGGGAAGGCCCAATCTGATCGTATGCGTGTCTGCGGGCACTTTCAGCAGAGAAGGCTGGCGACTAAGTGGGGCCTAATTGCCTGACTCAGGAGGATTCCAGACAATGTCTTCTTAGTAGTCACTCGGCAACCGAAAACCGTGCTATCACACCTGTTGTTCGGAGGGTTAGTCTAACCTCGGGCCACTCTATTTCATGACCGCAAGTCCAGCTCCATCAATGATGTTAAGTAGTGTTTGCTCACTTAGGTACTAATACTCCACACTGCATCTGGACACTTCTCATCTGTGAGAAATGTGTGTTTTGTCTGAGTCGTGTAGTGTGCTACAGGTTAATGCTAGTTATTATGCAACAGGAGTCCGCTTTTGTACCGTCTTTGTCATTATCTCTTATTCACCCAAAGACCATTCACCCTCACAGTCTGTGCTAGGCAGCCTATTTGGAGGTTGGGATTGTCTTCGAGTGGAAATTGCATGTATTTATACAGATGCTTTTGATTGTTGTCGAGTTTTTTTAATCCCAGCATGTCCCCGCGGTGACCTGAGAAGTGACTGCATGGCAACCATTGTTGACTGCACCGAGACAGTTGGTTCATTTATTTAAATAGATTTCCTGGCTGAGTGATTGGGCTTTGCCCACGGGCGAAGTGCCTGGGGCCCGGGGAAAGGAAAGAGACCAATCTCATGCTCGGCTTTTCCCCAGGCACTCTGACATTTATTTAGTCAAGTCTGCGCAGAGATGGAGCTGGGGGGGGGGGGGGGGGGCTCCTCTGCTGGTGTGGGGTGTGTGTCACCGAGTGCCAAGACATGTCACTCATGACTGCAGTCTAGATCTTCCATTCCTTCGGAGGTTGACAGTGTGTGAGGAATCAGAGCAGCTCTGCTAAGTGTTCTGATAAGTGTGATTTTAAAAAGTTTTGATTGATTAATGTCAAGGGAAACTAGCATCGTGTGGCCTTTATTTTTCAGATTTTTTTTGGAAATCCCATTATTATTTCAGTGTGACTGGCGAAACATTGGAGATGAAATAACACTCTTTTTTTCTAAGCTGTTGCCATGGTAATGATATTTTGGGCAAAGTTTGTCACTATTGATGTAGGCCAACAAATGGTACTGAAAAGATGCCCAGCAGAGTATATAGTGTTAACCCAATTTCAGCTATGTCTTTTTTGGGTCAGTTTTATTCTGTCAAAATGAGCGCATTTTCCAGTATCTTATAATGTTACTCATATATAGAAATAGGATAACTCAACATGCATGTTCAGAGTAATTGTGTATATTTTAGGACTGCGTTCTATTTGCAGGTTTTGGCCAAAGCCATCAAGTTTACCAGTGGTCTTCTCTTGCTGTCAGTCTTTCAGTCTGACTGGCTCAGCAGACCTGTTCACTCAGTCGTTGATAGCTAGTGTGATGATTGAAACTCCTGTCCGGTAGTGTGCTGAGTCAGGCTTTGATGAAACATGGGGAGTCCTCCCTGCGATGAAGAATCATCTCCTGGGTTTACTGCTCTCTTGACTGGAACTCCACGGGGCTCTCGCTGTTAAGTACGTTAAAAAGGGTCTCAAAGTCGGAGAGGACTGGACAAGGCCATGTCTTATTTACGGTACTCGAGAGACCCCATGATGAATGGACTACTCTTTTGCTTTTAAAAGGTACTAACAAATCCTGTGTGAGAGCTGGGCTCCTGGGATGGATGGCACACATCCTTGGGAGGCCTGGTGGAATAGCGCTGATTTATTTTTAGGTGCTTGTCACTCCATAACCAACTTCTGAGTGAATGGAAAGGGCCATGGGTGTGTCTGGGAGTGTTTTAGTCGTTCCTGTTCGAGTGCATTTAGGGATCCAGGGTAAGCACCAACACCATGACAGATCACCATTCACATAAGTGCATGTTTAGCCCCCGCAGCAGAGAGGAGAGGGTCTGTTTTGCTTTCCTTGTTGATGACGGGTCCCCTATCTCTTTTGTGCAGACGGGCCTGGTGCAGACGGGCGATGACAGCTTGTTTATTGAACCAGTCAACATCGCGGACGACTCTTTCTCCGGGACGGAGCACAAGGTCACCCGGCACAAACGATCCACCAGAGCCAGCCCATCCCCCACCGACAACCAACCACACTACTGTGACCCCGTGCAAGGTGAGCGTATTACCTGTGTCAGGTTAAAGCAGAAGAACCACAGGGGATCAGCCAAATTGATTCTCATGAGCCAGCCAACAGGGGATAAAATGTCCACAGAGACCAGTTAAGAGTGCTTTATAAACCTTGCTCTACTGCCAAATGACATCTCTTTCCTTTCAAATTGCGTTTGGATTTTCTTATTACTCGCACATCTGATAAACCCCAGCCAAAAGGCCCCTGGTTAGGGTTGGTGCTAAAGAATCCACTCCAGTGTAATCCCCACAAACTTCTAAGGTCAGATGGTACTCCGCTCCAAAGGTGAAATTAAATCACAAAGCGTCTTTTTTTTCTCTCTCTCTCTCTCTCTCTCTCTCTCTCTCTCTCTCTCTCTCTCTCTCTCTCTCTCTCCTCTCACTGTTTTGCCCCCTGAAGGTTGCTTACCAAATGCAATAAATCATCAGTTTCATAGCAACATTTATAGCTGTTGCCTTTGATTTTTTTAGCTCTTGGTTTGACACATGATGAGACATTGAGGGGCAGAGCAGCTGTCTCACCTCATTTCCTGTGATGTAGATCTACAAGCTTCTAAGCATCTAATGTGCTTGTTGAAAGTTAGCTCTTGTTGAAACTCGCCCTTCCTTAGTTAGACACACCAGTTGATAAGAGATGGGCTCTTCCCATTGATGCTTACATTATTGATGTTATGCATACTTTCCAGCCCTGGTGTGTTACCTTAGCCAAGACTGCAGAGTTTTTTTGCCAAGAGGAATTCACATTTCGCGGTCTGGCTGCCCATTTTCCAGAGGGGCGAGCAGAGTGCTTCAGATTCGGTGAACACCGGGCTCCCCGACGTTCAGGCGGAGTTCCCTCCCGCAATGAATCATTCGATTTTTTCGTTTTTCACAACAGATGGGGAGTGGAATACATAGCAACTGTTTTTCAACTTTATTTGGAACCCAACGATAAGAACCAAAGTACATATTTCTGCGGTTTCTTTTCTTTTTTCAGATTGCTCAAGTGAAAAGGTTCCAAAGACAACGCAATCCATCCACAGAGCCGTGTCTGCAGCGATCTCAGCTCAATGAAGCACAATGAAACGTGCATATTTTACTGCAGCACAATTTCTCCCCCATGCAGAATCATTAAGCATGAGTGTGTGGCCTCGAAAATGCACACCACAACGATTACATAAGTCCTCTGAAGGGAGGACCACCGGCATATTTGACCACCTATATAAATAAATTCTTTCCTTATGTTCGTATCTTGCTCTCGGGCAGTATTTGAAACCTCCTCTTAATAAAAGAATATGTGTTGGGCTGGTCGGCTGCCCTAAGTGATTTGGAAGAGTCCTTTATGGGGTAGGGGTCTGTGGAGATAGGCGTGATGCGGCCCTCCTGCCTAGCCCGAGTGTTCTCGGCGCCGCGGTCCCCGGACAGTAAAAAGAGGGCCAGGTGCTTTAGCCATTCCTCGCGGACCTGCACCTGGTGTCTCGGAGCGGGGGAAGCGTGGTGCGGCGCAAGGTGCCAGATTTGGGGGAAATTCTTTCCCTCGCACTCATGTCTGCCGGAGCCTTCCGCGGGGCCTGGCAGATTCCCCTTCCCTGGCGGCCCGCGGAAAAGCCTCAATAAGGAGTGAGCACTGGATGTTTCCCCCTAAACCGCAGGCATCCCAGGAGGAGGATACGGACTGAGACAGACTTTATATCCATTAAACTCCCATGTCCTGAATACTGGAGCCCCCTTCACCCCCCTCCCCTCGCCTCCCCCGCAGCCCCACCCCTGCCCCGCTCCCCTCCCCTCTCCTCTCCACAAATGTCTCAGGCCCTTTGAGGAGCAGCTCCGTCTGCATGTGTACAATCGGATCTCGTTTCACAAAAGATGGGAAGGGAATGCAAAAGGCAATCAGAGGAGGTAAGCTTCCTCCTCCTCTCTCTGGCAGGTTACAGCACATACGGGAGCTTTGACATGCAATCTGCTCAGACCCTTTATATTTTTATATAACCTCGGGTCATTTTCGCCTGCAGCACCCGTGTCCTTCTGGGTCGCCTGTTAAAACCGAGCGAACGACGAGGCCGAGCTTCGGTCGTGGATTTAATTCCCCATTGTGAGTGACTGGTGGAAAGGTCGGGGGATCCTGATAGCAAGTGAGGCCTAAAAGTCCGTGGAAAAGTTGCAGACTCCGAGAAGGATCAGAGCACAGAGGAAATGGGTGTGAAATTGGTTCAGCAGATCCAAGCGGCGCAGCAGACCTGGTTTGGGCAGACGGGGCCTCAGTCCTGCCCCGAGGGAGACAGCTGGAGAGGGAGGGGATGGAGGTAGAGGGTCTCTCTGTTTATTTGGAGGGGATTGCAACACGGCTGTTGTGGGCAGACATTTCCCAAGCAACGAAAAGACCCCCCACCCCCTTCCCCGAACCACTGTCGCCGATGAAGAAAGAACACTTGTTAAGACAAGCTGGGAGTTAATTTCTTTGGGCTTTGATTAGAACTGGGCCAGTCTGTGGTCTGGCTCTGAATGCCAGGGAATCGGAAAAATGTTGGAACCCGGCAAAGTTCAACAGAAATGACTTCCAGTTCCTAGACGCTCATTCGTTTCACATTTGGGCTGTGCTCTACCGGCTTCTGACATTTTTGTGATGCCTTGGAATTTGGGAACTTGGCAAATAAAGCTCAGCCCTAGCAAAGGAAGGTGGGGCAGCCTGGCCGTATGGATTTATATTTCCCCCCTCAAGAACAAAGGATCATTTAGAGAACGCCATGCAATCCAATGCACACCTGCCACCCAAGCTCCAGGGATGCCACTGGGCACAGTACTGGGGGAAATGCACATTATTTGTGTGGGGGGCCATCTCTGCATGCTGAAATTACCTCCTAGAGCTCTGCTGAGCATGTGGCACCAGAGTCCACCCAATAACTAATTCACAGTGGACCAGGTCTGCTCAGTAAAATTCTATTCAAAGCCTCTGTGTGCTGTGGGGTGTGTGTCGTTCCCTCCCGGCAGATCACAGTGGCTGATTACTATCTAAAATGTCAGGAAGAGGAAGAAAGAAATTCTTTGGGTTTTTTTTTTTTTCCATGACAAGTGTGAAGTGAAAAGCTTATAAGCATGAACCGTATTAACAGAGAGTCTTCTCTTTTTCTCTCAGGCTTGTTCTTTTTCTTTCACTCTCCATCTCTCTGTCTCACTAGCTCTGTCTTTCAATTGCACTCTCATTAGATGACACCATAGATTATAGATACCCTCTGAACACTCCCTCTGCCCAGTTGTGGGTGCATATCTGCTGCGCCGTCATTTCCGTGCCTTCCGCTGTGCATCAAGGAGCACCTGAGGCGCTTTGAAGTCGGTCTTGGGGGGGAAGTGGTTCCAAGGGCCCCTCAGGCGCCTGGCACTCAGACGTAAAGGAAGTAAACTGTTTGCATGATCAGTGGACATCCTGAGTGTAAGATACGGTTAAATCCCATTGTTGGCTCTCTTTACTTTGAGCTGTGCTACAGCTTTAGGTCTCCCTGGCAGTGCCAGTGAATGGTCTTTTTGTTTTCGGAACTGGTAAATAGCGGAGGTCAGTACCTGCCAGTATATCTAATGCCATTATACTATCCCTTTACTTAATCAAACAGCTTCTAAAATTGGTTAGGGCATTGACAAATGGAAGATGCAGCAGATCTAAAGGTACTTTTGCTCATGTCAGGAAATTCCAACAACAACATTCCTTTCCAACAACAACATTACTGTCACAGTTCATGAACAAGTGACAATTTACCTCTCAAATGTGTAATGATATATACAAAATGTAATGATTAACACCTAATAATTAACATAATAATTAACCACCATCAATCAGGTCTCCCCTGGATCTAACTGAATTAATGATGGCTCTTTAACTTTCAGTATGGAGGACCATAAACACTCCATTGCTGACGAGCGTGGTGGAAGTGCCCTCACACAGCCATTACACGCAGGGTCTTAATGAGGAACAATTACCTCCAATTGGGACCAGTTAGGGCCAATAACAAAAACACTGCACAGCGTCCTGTGTCAGGCATTGTGCTGAGAAAACTGCTGAGATGGCAAATAACTGCACGCCGTGATGCCTTTGCCAGTACATTCGAATTCGAAAGCCCCTGCACAGTAGAGCTCTGTTTTCTCTCTTTGGAGGTCATGTCTGGCCTTGTAGAGAGCCCATAGCTCCGGGTTGTTGTACTATTTCTGAGAGTAGGAGATGAGCACATCTATATGTGGAGAAATTGTGCTGTTCGCTCAGGTAAGTGGACTCGGGAGGTCTCCTACGGGTCTGACAGGACAGGACTAGACAGGGATTACTGCTGGGACTCCAGCTTTGAGTGGACGGGACACACTAATGAGAGCTCTACTTAGTCCTGTCTTGAGGTTAATCCCGGTTCAAGGCCCACAGTGCTTTTGAATTAGAGTCACTGGGAAATCAAAGAATCACAACTGATTTGCACAGGGTGTGTTGCAGACTTAAAAAAAATGGGTGGTTTGGAAGAGACTCTTGACCTGTTATTGGCAGTGTTTGAAGGAAAGAAACAAAGACCAGAGAAGAACTAATGCACAGTGATTTCATAGCTCCTGGCAAAGCTCTGTGTGGATTGGGGGTCACGCATTCACACTTCCACGAATTCCTTTAAACTTTCTCCAGGTCCTCTACGCCCATGACCACTGTGTCAGCTGCATGGACATAGCGTGTCTGGTCAGCTTCTTCATCAGTGCTGTGTTTTCTCATGCCTCACCATATGGCTTTAAAGTTAGCCAGCCACCTCCTCAGCAGCCTGTGCTGCTCATTCTGAAGGGGCTTCTGGGAGTTGTAGTGCAGTGGACCTCTGGCCCTCTGGGAAGCTAGCAGACATGCATGTGTAGGAATGAGCTGTCAGGGGTTCATTAGTGTCCGAGCCAAGTCCCAACGGTTCTTTGAAGAAGCAGCCCGAGGAATTTTGCGCATCCTCAGCAATTAACTGCATGTGAGGAGGTCTCCAGAACCGCCCTCTGGATAGAATGACTGTGTGGATAAAGAAATATGTCTTATGTGCCTTGGTTAAGGAAAGATTTACATAGATTAATGTTTTCTTGAGGTGAAAGGTTTAATGAAAGAAATCAGTTCTTATTCTAAAATGTACTGGACAATGTACAAATTAAAAAAAGGTTAAGCCAGCGATGAAGCTCTTTCATGGTTTAAATCCTCTAAATGATCTATGGAAAATTATACAAAATGCTCTGATGTGATAGTCAGCCGACAAGCTTTAAATATTGTAGATATATAACAGATACTGTATACTGTATTTCATCTAGAGCTTCACATAAAACAGTTGATTATTGTGGTGCATAAGGTTTATATCAAGTTGTTTGATGTTGTGGTGCTAATGTTTTCGTTCCATCTTAGAATAAAGGGTCTTATTGAAAGTGCATACTGATTCAGCCATTTTCAGTCACTTTAACAAAACATTAGTTGAAGTGAAACGCTGAATTAGTGACGGATAAAACAAAATGCGTGTGAGAGAAAGTGTGTGTGTTCGAATGCAATGCCGGGGCATCTGGAAGACAACTGTTGTTTGTTAGTAGAATGGTGAGAAGAGAGGCGAGTCTACATTCTTCCTCTTGTTTACCAGACGCACCGCTGCCCAGAGACGGCGGCCAAGCAGGCCTGGCTGGAGAGGCTTTCTCTGTAAATGTTCTAGAATGCTCCCCGGTCTCACTCCATCTCCTTCTCTCTAGTAAGGGGAGCCAAGGGGCCGCGACTCCACAAAACAACTGTCAGAATCCATCTATCTGTTTGTCCACCTGCCTGTCCTTGTCGGGGCTGCTTGCCCTGACTGACTGTGTCTGATTGGCCTGCTCCAGGTAAGAAGAAGGAGCGGAAGCAGAAGCCTGTGGAGGAGGGCAGGGGTCGGCGGAATGCCATCCGGCTGAGCCAGGCGTTCACCGTGGAGACGGTGGTGGTGGCCGACTCTGACATGGTGCAGTACCACGGTGCCGAGGCGGCTCAGCGCTTCATCCTTACCGTCATGAACATGGTAAGCGCATGGACGGACACACACACACACACACACACACACACACACACACACACACACACACACACACACACATACACATACACAACTGTTCATTTTTTGACCAAAGCTCACACCCTTATGCAAGATCTAAAGCTGTCTTGTGGCATGCAAGAGCATTGAGCTGACTCACTTAGGGTCTTGTACATGGTGTTAAATTAGCAAATTGATTTAGCCTAGTTATTATGACCGCCGCGCAGCGAAGCGGCCGTCATATAGGTTTAGTCAGATTTTTTTTTTTCTTTTTCGCATGGCCAATTTTCCGTCAAGGATTCCCGGGACACTGAAAGACCGGGGTGCACGAAACTTGGTGGACATGTAGCCCCACAAGGATGGCATGGAACCATTGTTTTTCTTTTGATCTGTAGCCCCCCCGCTGGACTGGACCCCCCGAAAGGAGGGTAGGGCAGACACAGTTTTCTGTGAATATCTCGAGAACCGTAGGGCCTAGGAGGACCGCCATGTCAACCCATCCCATTACCACTTAATTCATGTATAGCGCCACCTAGTTAAAAATTAAAAAGCAAAAAATGAGGTGTTGTAATCACAATATCTCTGGCTGACATGGTCAAAACTGCACGAAATTGAAAGTGTAGGATCATTATGACACCCTCTGAATGCATGCCAGGTTTCGTGGACTTCCCGTTCATGGGGGGCCATACAATAAATTAATTTATGTGTACGTTGTGTACGTGTAGTGACCGTACACCAACACAGTTTTCTGTGAATATCTTGAGAACCGTAGGGCCTAGGATGACCAATTTTTTGCGTATGTTTGCCTTCAGGGGTCATGTTAACCCATTCCACATGCACAGATATTCACACACACACATACATTCAAAGTAATCATACGACACATGACACATACACACAGTAGACATATGTATACATGCATGCACATGCACACACACAGGCTGCACACCCACAAGATGGGGGTGGGGTTGTATAAAATGTATTTTACATGTAAAATTTAATCATGTTTTGGTACTTGTTGTCTAGCAGATACCAGTGAAAATTGAGTGTGCATAATGCAATTCAGTGAGGCAGAATCATATATGCCTTTCACCTTTTTGTTTTTAGCCAGCAGCCAGATAGCAGATACCTTGCTGAATTACTAAAGCTAAGGGACCGTTCGTTATTTATTAACGGGATCACCGGAGGGATTTTGAGTGCTTCGATCAAAAGTTGCATGACCCTTCCCTGCCTGCTATATAATTTTCAACGACCCTCCAGCAGCATTTTCAGAAATTATGACCCTCCCCGGCCAACTGTCGATGTCTTCCGCCCACGCTCTTACGCGCTAAGAAAACACATCAACATATATGCTACCGCCTTAAAACCAACCTCTGCTTTCTGATCTTAGACATCACACTTCACCAAGATGGTGGCCATTTCAGTAGATTTACTCACTAACATTGTTGTGGAAACACAATAAGCATGGAAACGAAATGCACACTTCCTGCAACTGCATTAGCCTACTTGAAAAGTTACTCCTCTAGTAAGTATTCACATGAAATAAAACAATAAAGCATTGAGACCATTCAACAAAGCACACTGGGTAATAACAAATTCAACACATGAACTTGTTGCTATGGACTCGTCTCTAGGCTTCCTCAGTCATTGTAGCTAAAGCCGCCGAAGCTGAACATTATCCAAAACTCAATTTCTCAGATGAGCGTCAATTTGGGAGCTTGCTACACTCTTTCCTTCTCAAATGACTTGAAAAGTCCGTTTGCACAATTTAACAAATAATCACAGGGACCGAAAAATACCTAACATGACAACTTTTTCCGGGTTTATCATTTTAACGTTTCCCCGCTGTCTTGCCGTTTTAATATTTTCCCGTAGAATATCCCACATTACTGTAATACTCTCATAACATTAGTCCTGCATTCTGGCCTGTCTCTGTTTTGTCCTGTTGTTACACCTTGCCCTTCCAGTGAAACAGATGTATTCAAATCATCGTTTTGCTTGCTTGAATGCGAACTCAGAGTGATGTTAACCTAGGCCTATTTAAGTTAACGACGTGGTTGTCGTGAGAGCACGATTCATTAGCGCTTGCAGTGTTCGGCCGTAGGCTATGCCTACGTGCGCACCTGCAAGGCTACTCCGCTAGACAAAGAATTCCCCCTCTATATTCACTCCAAGTTGGTCTACCATAACTTACCAACTACACTGTAGACCATAAACTGGCTATTTATATGACCAAATGTATTTGTTCAACTTTATGAAGCAGAATTGCACTGCTACTTGGAACGTAACACATTTTTGTTGGCAGGAGAGAGAATAACAGCGATTAACAAATTGCACTTGTTGCTGGTTACCAATAAATACTATATATTTTTTTGCAAACAAAAAAACAGAAAGGATGGAGAAAGCAAAGCTAGAGATGGGCAGGAACAAGGTCAATTGGTAGAAATTAGGCCTGTCAAACTCGATTCCTTTTAAGGATCCGGGTTATTCTGAGTCACTCACTAAACTGATCCGGGTTGAACGAGTCACTTGAGTCACTTGAGTCAGTATTGCTAAATCGCAAAGAAATTCAGTCCTACGTTCAAGCAGTGCAGTGGGGTGCTTCATTTCGTTAAGTGCCTTCTCATGTTGGATGTGGATCCTCCATGATTTGAAACCAGGTTTTTGCAGTACTTGCATTTAGCCTAAGAGTTTTGGTCTCCTGGTCAAAGTGCATCCACACATTGTTCATCTTTTTGGTGCTCATGTTCAGAAACTTTGATCTTATTGACAGGGAGGGTAGCCTATATTATAATAATTAATTATTTGTTGTTGTTTTGTTAACAATAGAAAATTTCCCTAGGTCTAATGCTACTCTGCTACAATGTTTATTACCACTACTATATACTAATAGTAGGCTACTAGGAATCTATTCTAATAAGTATTATAGGCAGCTAATAGGCCTACTAGGCAACTAATATTATTAGCCTATTAATCATAGCTATACATATATATATATATATATATATATATATATATATCATGTTAGGTAGCCTAATATAATATCATATATAATATAATATGATATAATATAATATAATATAATATAAAATAGCCTAATATAATAGCATCAAAATCTCCACCCACTCACGGGAAAGAAAGCAGTTTGAGCCTGCTTATTTATTGTCTTAACCTAGCCTAAGCAATTGACTTTCAATGTAGACATAGAAACAGGAACGTAGAAATGCCCTGCAGTGACTAAATTATTATTATTGTTATTATTATTATTATTATTATTACTACTACTACTACTACTACTACTACTATTCTCATTAGGCCTATTATTATTATCACCTTGACACGAGTAGAAACTAGGCTACTTGCTCGTCTACAGATCCACTCATGACAATGTAGCCGGCTGATTCGACTGACTCGCACTCATAACAACATAATGTAACCGGTCCGCCCGCGGCTGATCCAAATGACCCAGGTAGGCTAGCCTACTCAAGCAACTCCATACAGAGCTTGCAATGTTTCGGACATTGCAACTGTCTTCGCGACCTAATTGCATTTTAAAGTAGGCTATGCGTGCAGAATATATGTTATTTCAGAAGTGAACGCATGGCTTTTGTTGTGGATTTTCTTTTAACCTTGACGAGGAGTTACTCGCTCGTCTACAGATCCACTCATGACAACGTAGCCGGCTGATTCGGCTGACTAGCACTCATAACAACGTAACCGGCCCGCCCTGCTGATCCAACTGACCCGGCTAGCCTGAGCAGCTCCATACAGAGCTTGCAATGTTTCGGACTGTCTTCGCGACCTAATTGCATTTAAAAGTAGGCCTAGGCTATGCCTACGTGTAGAACATTGTATGTTATTTCAGAAGTGAAAGAATGGCTTTTGTTGTGGATTTTCTTTTAACCTTGACGAGGAGTTACTCGCTCCTCTAAAGATCCACTCATGACAACGTAGCCGGCTGATTCGGCTGACTCGCACTCATAACAACGTAACCGGCCCGCCCTGCTGATCCAACTGACCCGGCTAGCCTGAGCAGCTCCATACAGAGCTTGCAATGTTTCGGACTGTCTTTGCGACCTAATTGCATTTTAAAGTAGGCTATGCCTACGTGTAGAACATTGTATGTTATTTCAGAAGTGAAAGAATGGCTTTTGTTGTGGATTTTCTTTTAACCTTGACGAGGAGTTACTCGCTCCTCTAAAGATCCACTCATGACAACGTAGCCGGCTGATTCGGCTGACTCGCACTCATAACAACGTAACCGGCCCGCCCTGCTGATCCAACTGACCCAGCTAGCCTGAGCAGCTCCATACAGAGCTTGCAATGTTTCGGACTGTCTTTGCGACCTAATTGCATTTTAAAGTAGGCTATGCCTACGTGTAGAACATTGTATGTTATTTCAGAAGTGAAAGAATGGCTTTTGTTGTGGATTTTCTTTTAACCTTGACGAGGAGTTACTCGCTCCTCTAAAGATCCACTCATGACAACGTAGCCGGCTGATTCGGCTGACTCGCACTCATAACAACGTAACCGGCCCGCCCTGCTGATCCAACTGACCCGGCTAGCCTGAGCAGCTCCATACAGAGCTTGCAATGTTTCGGACTGTCTTCGCGACCTAATTGCATTTTAAAGTAGGCTATGCCTACGTGTAGAACATTGTATGCTATTTCAGAAGTGAAAGAATGGCTTTTGTTGTGGATTTGCTTTTCACCTTGACGAGGAGTTACTCGCTCGTCTACTGATCCACTCATGACAACGTAGCCGGCTGATTCGGCTGACTCGCACTCATAACGTAACCGCCCGGCCCAGCGATCCGACTAACTCGGGTATACAAAGCAGCTCCATTAAGAGCGTGCAATGTTTCGGACTGTCTGCGCGACCTAATTGCATTTTAATATGCTACATCTATACACCAAATCTAAAGTATGCCTAGGCTACATGCAGAACATTGAATGTTATTTAAGAGGTGAAGAATGGCTTTTGTTGTGGAATTGCTTTTCACTTTGAGGAGGAGCTACTCGCTCGTCTACAGCCACTCATGACAACGTAGCCGTAGCCGACTCATACTCAATGTAGCCTAACCGGCCGGCTGATCCGACTAACCCGGCTCTGCGGGAAGTTAACCAGTTATCTCAGACTGCCTGCTCACTCAGTCGCTTGAGTTGATTTGTGGATTTGTGGAGTTGTGGTTATCCTACTTACGAAATTGTTACATTTTTGGCAGCTATGATGGCTAGTAGGCTAGCTAAATGTTGCAAGAGGTTTGTGTGTGGCGCTGTTTATCGTTTTAGATTGAATTGTAGTAGGACTCAACTGATCCGAGTTAATGATACTAGAGACTCGCGACTCATGGGTTAATTTAAAGATACGGGTGAAAGATCCGAGTGAATCACGACTCAAACAGGCGTAGTAGAAATGCTTGTCAAAACGTTAGGAGCTGGATGTGTGGATGAAGCACAAGTATGCTTTATGTTAAGCACACTGTTTAAAGTTAGGCTATACAAGTAAACCAAAGTTAAATTTAGCTTTTTTAGGGCTGGATAAAGTTGACCAAATGGATATAGGCTGTTAAGCGTGAATAAAGTAGGCTACTTTGTTGCTCCAACCCTTCCAACGTTAATGGGGACGAATGTTGACATTTTCCGTATTTTGCGTGAGAAACCCGGGAAATCTCCCTTATTTTCATTGTTGACAGAGCTATGGAACGAAAGAGAACGTTATATGGCGACAGAAATCAACAATCAAACAATTGCTGTTTTCATTAATACAAAAGATGGGTGACCCTCCCTCCTAGACAAAAAAAAGTTAGGTGACTCCCATGCTGCCTTGCGCGCGATTTGATTCACGCTGGAGACCATGGAGCAAATTTTCGCCTGAGATAGGGGACCAATCACAGAACAAGGGGGAAAGCAAGACGATGATGAGCTATGCACAGACTCATTTGATAGACATCCGTGGCACCCAATAAACGGATCTGGGCTTTTTTTTCAAATACGAGAAAATTAACGTTTGGTTCCCAGACCACGTCTCATTGAGAAGTGGTGGCGCTAGCCAGGCTATGTACCCATACAAACACACCTACATACACACACACACACACACACACACACACACACACACACACACACACACAAAAACACACTATACACACAATAAACAACAACACACTCTGCACACACTCAACTACAAACACACAAACAACGTAGGAAATGAACACAATTTGACAAGCGTGACTTATTTTTGTGGAAAAAATGTGCTGGACTGGGCGGCGGTCATATTTTGTACCGCTCTGCGGTACATCTAGGGGCAGCTGTGGCCTACTGGTTAGCACTTCGGACCTGTAACCGGAGGGTTGCCGGTTCGAACCCCGACCAGTAGGCACGGCTGAAGTGCCCTTGAGCAAGGCACCTAACCCCTCACTGCTCCCCGAGCGCCGCTGTTGATGCAGGCAGCTCACTGCGCCGATTAGTGTGTGCTTCACCTCACTGTGTGCTGTGTGTGTTTCACTAATTCATGGATTGGGATAAATGCAGAGACCAAATTTCCCTCACAGGATCAAAAGAGTATATATACTTATACTTATACTTACTTAGTTAAATTAGCTTTAGTTAGACTTTAGACTGCACTTTGCCCATCCTTCAAATTAGGGCCCTTAGTGTTGTAGTAGGTGCAAAATGTAAGGGAGATGTAAGTCATCCTAAAGCTTCAGCTAGTCCCACCTCTGAGCTAAGCATTGGCGTCTGCACTCATGAACCTTTACAGGTCTGTGACGTGTAAACCTTAACCACTTGTTTTTTTTTTTTTTTTCAAAGCATATAAGTCATGCTGATGCGTGCTCCACTAAGTAGGATTGCAGTGTTGCTGTTGGCCGATACCAGTGCCTGGAGGCGATAGGCGCGTATCAGAAACAGTGCCGTTGTTTCACGCCCCGCGGTCTCTCGCTGCAGAACGCTCGCACTGGCTGGCTGATTAAAGACACTGAGAGCTGGGCTTGTTAAAGGGGACTGAGCCCTGGCCAACGTGTAACCCTCCCCCTGTCCCAGGAACTTAGAAGGGGGCACGAGGGAAGGGCAAGGTGGGCCAGTTTGTGTTGGCGTGGAGCTTCGCTCATGAAACATCGCTCATGAGTTCAGAGGCAGCTGAATTAAAAACCAGGTAGACGTGTTGCACCAGTGTGTGTGTGTGTGTGTGTGTGTGTGTGTTCTCACGTCATCTGGGCTCCTGATGTGTGTCATGAATAGAGGTGCGCCGCTGCTTAGCCCTTTTTTGGATTGCCTTTTATTGCATAACCTTCCAGCTGTTGTGGTGAGGTAAACATTGTGTGAATGGTGAGCATTCTGTCCTTTGAGTTGATTTCACCAGATTATATAGTTTGACAAGCAAGGGAGTCAAGATACAGTCAAAACGGACACTTATAGATGTTGTAAGATACTGTGAAATATTTTTATATGCAACATTTCTTACCATTATGTGGTCGATTTTATTATCTAACTAGGCTTTGAGGCTCTTAGGTGGTACCAAAAGGATACATTTCATGACTTGGTGTGCTTTACTAATGGAAGTCCCAGACTCTTTCTGTAGCGTTAGTGATGTTGAGTTTTCACTTCGCTCTCTCACTGTATGTGTATGACCCTATTGGCTCCCAGCACTCCTGTCCAGACGTCAGCACTGCGGACACTCCAGGACCTCATCCAAAGCAAATCCTCCTCTAGCACGAATCTCCCTTCGTCAACACGCACCTTTTCCCCCAAAGCATGCTGGGAGTTTTATAATTCCGGACCGCTTGCAGCCAGCGGGGTGAAAAACACAAAAGGCCCTTCCTGTGCCAATCCCTCCGTCTCTGTCCTCCCCCTGCAGGTGTACAACATGTTCCACCACCAGAGCCTGGGCGTCCGCATTAACATCCGGGTCACCAAGCTGGTCCTCCTCCACACCCGGCCGGTAAGTTCCACCTTCGCCGAGCTTCCTGCCGAGCTTGACCCTGTTGAACCTCCGTGCTCTAAATCCTTTCAAAACGGAGGCCCACCCTTCACCGCCGTATTGCTTCTGTCCTCAGGGCTTGTAATGTTATCTGCCCTTTGTGTGTGTGTGTGTGTGTGTGTGTGTGTGTGTGTGTAAGTGTGTGGGTGTGTGTGTGTGTGTGTGTGTAAGTATGTGTGTGAGAGAGAAAGACCATTTTCCCCCCCTCTGTTTTATTGCTGGCTCTTTCTCTCTCACTGGGCCCCTGAGATCCAATCTAAATTGCTGTGAAGGGTGTATTTCTTCTCACAAGCTTGTGGAATAAAAAAAACCCCTGTACTTTCCTTTGTGTGTATCCCAGCTGAATAGCCATGTCTATTTTCCCCACTAGCAAAATATACACGACCAGGTTCTCACTCTGTAAGTAGTGTGTCTCTGTGTGTGTGTGTGTGTGTGTGTGTGTGTGTGTGTGTGTGTGTGTGTGTGTGTGTGTGTGTGTGTGTGTGTTTGTGTGTGTGTGTGTGTGAGAACAAGAGACTGTGAGGTGAAAGGTGTCTGGCGTGTAGGAGTGGTGAGTGAGCAGCTCTCTCATCTGGTGCGTGTGTGTGTCCAGGGGAAGCTGAAGGTGGGCCACCATGGAGAGCGGTCGCTGGAGAGCTTCTGCCACTGGCAGCACGAGGAGTTTGGCGGCGCACGCTACCTGGGGAGCAACCACGTCCCCGGGGGCAGGGACGATCCGCCGCCCGTGGACGTCGCTGTGCTGGTCACCAGGTGCAGACTTTGGCCTGTCTCTCCTCTCCTTCCTCCCCCACCCCTCTTCCCTTCCTCCTCTCCTCGCTCCCTCCATCCTCTCTCTTCTGTAGCTCTGTAGCCAGACCTGTAGCACATAGGACCCCCCCCCCCCCTTCTCCCTGTTTGAAATAAACCGGAGCCCTCTCTGCTTGAGTAATGACAGATCCTAATGATCTGTTCCTCTACGTCTCTGTCATCAAGGCAGGTTTGTTCCCGATTCCCCCGCTCCCTTTACTCCAAAGGATTATTGCTGGCATAATATGTAGCATTCCTAATTCTGGATTAGGTGTTATTACCTGATATGATTTTTGGGGCAGAAGGAATCCTTTTGTTGAAATGAGGGCTCATGTAGCCAGGCTGATGGTATCCATTTTCCTGGGCTAGAAGGAGGGCAGGGCAGGGGAGAGAGAACAGAAGGCTTTTGTTCGTGTGGTGGTCGCCCGAGTAGGATCTGGCCGTACACATAAAAGGCCTTCTCTATGAAGATGCAGTGCGCGGGATCAACATCTGCCTGATGTTAATGCCAAGATCAGTCAGAGCTGGGGAGGAAGGTGGGTGGAGTGGGGGGGGGGGGGGGGGGGGGGGGGGGGGAGCAGAGTGCTGTGTACAAATTAAATCATGTCAAGGTGCACTCCGGGATACTTCCACTGTGTTCGAGCTGTCATCGGGGCTGAGCTACGTCCGACCTCCTCCTTAAATGAGAAACGTAATCCTTTCCTATTAATAATCCCCTCACCCACCCACACACACGCACACACACGCACACGCACACACACACACACATACACAGAGACTTTCAGACACACACACAGAAGACAGTCTCACATCTGTGATGTGGTGATAAACTTTCTCCATTTGGCAGTAGGCATCAAAATATAATTGGGCTTGCTGTCTCCCTTATTTTTCTTTGTCCTCTCCTGTGCTTTCCCTTAATGTACGTGACCTATGACGCACTACAGTCAAGATCACTCCTCGTGTTCTAGAAGGTTCCTCTCTCCAGCATCCCGGCTCTGAGGGGAGGCACCTGGAAATGCCACCAGTGCTCCGTACTGTAAACAGGTTGCTGTGTTCCAGCAGGAAAATAGCTCGCTTATTTTCTCTGGACTGCTCTGTTTTGTAAGGCTGTGTCGTGGGCTCCCAGCCCGGCCTTGCAGAACTGTGCCGTGTTTTCGAGACCGAGACTATTCTGGACCGAAGAAAACAGAGCCGTCAGCTCGTCTCGGCTAATTGTGATTAGGTCATGGTAGTTGGAACGCGATGGGCAGCATCTGGTTTCCTGCACCATGCTGTCAGTCTTGCTCCTCTCGCCGGAGATGGATGCCATCTTGTGACAGTTGCGATTCGAAATCGCGCTGGCCTTGTCACATCTGCTGTTGCTAATGGGAGCTAGCATCAGTGGCGGCTCCCTCCCCCTGCTTAGCGCCCAGGCCCCTGCTGTGGAGGCTGAGCTATCGGCGCTGCCCAGCTGTGTGTCCAATCCATTTCGTCTGAGGATGTGATGGCAGGATATCAGATATTCACATCAAAAACCATTTTGATGCAAAGGGAGTAAGGGGAGAATGTGTGGAGCTTTGCCATTTCAACCTGCCAATGCCCTGGACCCATTATACCTCATTAACACTGGACCAATTTAGCTCTAGATTTTCAGTGTTGTTGATATGTTCTGCAAGGACCAAGAGCAGCGAGACATGAGGACTTGGAAAGCTTACAGGTACAATAGTCAGTTATTGTGGGATCTTTGAAAGTAATTGACATTTCTTAAACTGTTTCCAGGTAGAAAAATAGCTCTAAATTGCTCCGAATTGTCGCCCTTTGGTCTTCTTCACCTATTAGTCATTGTTTTTGCTGAAAATAACGTTTATTTTTCCCGAAAATGACCAGATTTGAGACTCCCTCTGCGGACGTTGGTTCTGGCTTAGCTACATTAACGAGGGGAAGCGGTGGACGGATTTAGCTGTGGAGAGTCTGTGGTGTTCGCCCAGCACTGGTGGCCCAGAGGACGTGGAGGGCACAACAGTCCTTTCTCATTTTGCCTGCCCTCTGTGTGTTGGCTCCGGCCACTTAATTGGGAGTTCAAAGGCATCTCTTGTTTGAACCGTGCGTGACCTTTGGGATGGGCCATTAACAATGTTATGGTAACCCGGGCAGTAAAGGGACAGCCCGATCTCAAAGGCTTTGGCTACTCAGTGTGCATTTTTGTGTATCCTGGTTGAGGTTCTTGTCTGCCTGAGAAAGCAAACAGCATTGCTTTAGATGTCTAGATTTAGGAGGTCTGCCCCTCAGAAGTCTTGTCTCTCTCTCTCTCTCTCTCTCTCTCTCTCTCTGTCTGTCTGTCTGTCTCTCTCTCTCTCTCTCTTTTTTTTCTCTCTCTCTCTGTTCTTCTCTGTGAAGTTCTCATAGGGTGGTTTGTTATTTACTGATACTTACTTTACAGCGTGGAGCTGCACTGTAAATGGACTCAGTCCAGAGGTAAGTCCACACACCAGCCCCCCACTCACACACAGACAAACACACACAGACTCACACACACACATGCACAACCACACACCCAAACACACACATAGACACACACACAGACACACAATGTGTCGCCAGGCCCTTGCAAAAGCTGAGCTGGCTGCTGTCCAGGCATCAACTGTGTTTTGGCCGGCGCCCCAGCGGATGCGTGACTGCGTCTCCTCCACAGACGCCCTGTTCTCTGGCATGCTGGCCTCTCCTCGCCCCGACCCAGCTCTCTTCGGCTGGACTAGGCCCGCACTGGTCATGGTTAGCCCTCGGATCCCAGATGCTGACATGCAGCTGTTGACACCTCCCGCAGTCACGGGACGGATGCATGGGAAAAGGCCTCTCGTGTTTTGACTCTTGCCATTTCACACCCCGCAGGAGATTGGGGGCGCCTCTTATTTATTTATGTACCCAACCTCCCCCCCCCCCCCACATACACACACACACACACACACACACACACACACACACACACACACACACACCAAGAGACTTCAGGGCTTTGTGGTTAAGTCACATTGTGGTGACACCCAGTATAACACTGATGGCTTTGATTGTGTCCAGGAAATCATTTGCCCTTTAGGACTGAGGAGAAAAAAAACATATCAGGTTGCTGACCAGGAACCTGAACAAAGAAGTGCTCGAGGGCTTCTCAAATGCCTGGGGTTCGGAGGGAAAGAATTCGCCATGCAGCCTTGTATTTTGGGCACTGTAGATACCAACTGAAGTGACAGATCCATCCCTAATAATAGGAGGAAACGTGTGATTTAATCAGGATGGCTGCTCCGTGACAGGAGGATTAAGAGAAGGATTTTCAATTGTGAGGCAGGATTATTTTGTCGTTATTTAGAGATGCTCCGACAAGTGGAATGAGCCATTGAGGGCTCCTCAAAACATCTTCCCTCATAGCCAAGTTTCCTTGCAGATAGAAAGCGGTCACGCTAATTAGAAGTTAATGCAGTTCAAACATAGTTCAATTGGAAATCCATGGTTATCAGCAATAAAATTTTAAACAGCCGAATGGTTATGAGCCCTAGCCATAATGCAAAACAGTGGGTTGGAACATTTTTAGTGTCTATCATCCCCGGTGTCATCTGGTGTGTTGCAGAGACATATCTTAATCTTTTTGTCTCTCCCTCCCTCTCTCTCTCTTTCTGTTTCTTTCATTCTGTGTCATTTCAGGACTGATTTCTGCGTCCATAAAGACGAGCCGTGTGACACAGTAGGTGAGTAATGACTGCTTGTGTTGCTGCCCAAACCGTTCTTGGAAAAATACAGAGCATTTCTCTGTTATTTTTCTGCTAAAACATTTCAGCGCACAAAAGACTTACAAGGCAACTGCTGTAAACTGAAAAAGACCACAGTTGCTGTAATTAAATTGTCAAGGGGCTGTTACGCTGTATATTTAAAATGGCAAATGACTCCAAACAATTTTACACCTCAGGGATTCCTTTTTCCTTTTTTAATGACCTAGTCTTGCTTATGTTTAAGTTGGCTGTGTATTGTATCAGGTAGATGAATAGAAAGATTTCTCAGAACAAAAACAACATGGGTGATATGTGTATCCCTCATGGGATAAATATATAACAACACTGCCTTTGTAAATTTGTAAGCAATTCTGGCTGTTAGAGCAGACTCTTGGAGACGGCAGTGTTTTAGTCTACCCCTTTTAAGTATCTCTGTAGGGGGGTATTTTTTTTTAAATAGGTCCAGAGCTTGGCCCTCTCTGACCCCTAAGATTCCTGCCTCTGAAATGGAGAGGCAGGTGACATGTCCCCCCAACCCCCACCGCCCCAACACCACTCTGCCCAAGCCTGGGAGTCCTCCTCCGATGCTGGAGGCCACTTAGGAAGCAGATAATGGCCTGTTGAAATGTCCGCTGCTGTAGATTACTGTAATTGAGCGATGGGCTCTGCTGGCATTTGAGCGAGGCAGGCGCGGCCAATTGCCAGATGAACAAAGCTCGCCGGCCGAGGTGTGAAGTTGGATGCCATGTGTTCACAGACAGGCATGGCTTCCTGTTTGTGTTTATATTTGTGTTTTGTGTTGTCTTCCATCTCTGAGTGGTCAACTCCGTAGATTCTAGCTGTTCCTGAGTGATGGCAGCAACTGCGTCGTTGAGGTTTGAGCTATCCGGTGACTATGGCCTGAGGGTAATTGATGTGACATAATGGAGACTCTTTGGTTGCGGTAGAGGGATTATGCAGAGAAGCACCCGTTGGCCTGGGGGAATGGCATTCCCAGAATGAGGCGCCTTCCTGCATCGTAAGGCCCTTGGGTGGTCGCCGGTTCTCCAGGATATCGATTGCTGCAGACCTTAAACCCGCCCCAGGCTGCCTCTGCAGGGCGAGTCTCATGCCCAGGCCTGTTCAGTCAGCCCTCTAACCCCATAACCCAGCAATCCGAATTGCACTTCATACAACGTAGGTATAACTGCATTTCCAGGCTCTTGACTGTATATGGTGATCTCTCAGAAAGTTCTTGAACTGTTCCTAGAATAGCACTACGACTGGGTTCGCTGGGGCTGTGTTGTTGTTTTTTTTGGTCTTCTGACTGCATTCAGGAGAGAGCAGCAGGCTGAGGAGGTGGGCGGGGGGCAGACCTGCTGTGGCGTTGAGCCGAGCAGTGATCTCATACTTTTCAAACCACTTCAGAATTCTCCGATAATTGCTAAAGAATAACACAGTTCCCCACTAAAGCGTTTGGAGAGAGACGTCCATCTGTGATAGCGAGAGCTGAGGTAATGTGTGGTGTCAGATGAATGGATCAAGAGGAGTTGTTGGCCTTAGACTTAGTGGGCATTGCATCTTGAAGCCTTGAGAAAGCCAAAACCTATAACACACTTGGGGACTTTGCTCAGTCCCCATGAAAAGTCATCATTTTGGATTTCTTGCACATGTTACATGTGGTGTTTTTTGTCTTTGTAAGGGTGTTTGTTTGGCACATCCTATTTTGTGATGGTGGCCATTAAAGTTATGATGTGCTCTCTGTGCTATTGCAATGCAAAATTGTTCAGTGGGTTAAATCAAAGGATACAGTATGATGGCAGAAAATAAATGGAATATTTACATGCTATGACATTGGTTTGCAGTGCAGGTCTGACAACTACTCTCAACAGAGGCATGTCATGCATAAACAAATACACCTATTGCATAATATCTGTTTCTCAATATTTATGGGCTTGAAAATTATGATCTAGTATGAATATTTGAAAACAGTACAGTGAAGTGGAATACATTGCAAACACCTGCAGGTGAACACCAGGTGCTCATGGAACAGGAATGATGTTCAATATCTGCCAAACCTCCAAATAGCAGCGTTAGCTCCAGACTGGGCACAGGTCAGAGTGTTTAGTGCAATGCTACTATCCTGAGTAGGCAATGTGGCAGTGATGTGTGGCCACTAATTGTTGTGTGGACCTGGCCATTTTACTTTAAAGGCAAAATAACAATGCTCTTAGTTTTTTCAGTTTGGCCTGCTTTTTTTCAATGGCCTGATTTTATATTGTTTTACAGTTGGAGTGAGTGAGCTTAGTCCCTTGGAATCCTTCAAGTCCCATTATGTAATGTTGGAAAGCGTCCATTTCTAATTTTGATTTATACTTGGGGAAGCCAAAATTGGCTCCATTTCGTTTGACAGCTGAATCAGCAAGCAGTTTCTGTTTCCCCCTTTGTTTGGTCACTGGCTGAAAGGATTTCTATGGCGGTGTATCGAGTCAGAGCGAGAAAAAAAAAGAAAAGAAAAAAAAATCCAACGTTGCAGATCTTAAAGAATCACCTTTTTAGGAAATAACGATGCTAAAGAAATTAAAAAAAAAGGAAAACAATCCCAGTCAACCCCTCCACCATCAGCAGATCACCCTCTTTGTGTGTGTTCCGTCCATATGTTTGGGTGGGCCATTTCCCTTTGAACGTGTTCTATTTCACGTTGAGTACTGAGTGCGAGGGTATTTCCCAGCAGGTCCGGCAGGGCTGTGGCTGGACGCGGACGGGCTCTGTGGAGGTGGAATTATAGAGCGAGAACTCTCTCACTTCTCCTGGGCTTTACAGGCACCTCGAGGGCAGCGTGTGATGGAGGGAGTGATGTGCGTTCCTCTGGGCGGATGTTGTGTGGCTGGGGGAGGCGAGGCCTCCTGTTCTGTTTGAAGTCGTCAGGCGTTGCGCGTGTCGTTGCTGTAGATGCACATTCCGTGTGCCTGCGGCGAGCGTTTGAGGACCCCTTTGCGCGTGTGATGCCGCTGCGGGGCGGGTTGATGAAGCCGCGGCCCTCGGCGACGACGCATCTTTTCAACGCGCCCTGCGTGCCAAGCTGTTGACGCAGGGGGAAGCTCAGAGGAGCACATCACTCCGCTCCTCCCTGCTGATGTGATTAGGACACGGAACTGTCAGATGGGCGCGGAGCAGCGTTCGCCGTTTTACACTCTGCAGATGTTTGTTTTGGTGCAGAGCTCAAAATCAACTGTCAGAAGTCAGGAAATGCATATTTCTTATTTTCTATTTGGAGAGCTCAAAGTTTGGCTGCACGCATACAAGCTCAAGTGGAAAGACAAACAATGTCCTGATATGTCCTCAAAGGCTAGTCTGGCATGTCCGTGTTGGAGAGTTCTTACAATGTTTCTCTTATGGGTTGCAGTCTGAAAATTCCACCTGAATTTTCCACATGCCACTCTGTCTGCAAGGACATTCAGAACACAGAGTGTAGCATGAACAGAATTCTCACATGGAGTCCTCTATACGGTCCTCCATTGCTTATAGTCTGGGTCTATAGAGGTGTGCCGTTTCCCCTTTAAGTAGTACATTTGGTGTGCAGGAGATACCAGGACAGCATGACTCAGCTGACCAATCCAGAGGCCAGCTGCTGTTTTTCCAATAAGTTCACTGCTACATCAGCACGATATGAAACTGTGAGCAGCAAATATAATTGTCCTATTACACATTATAGCGCTAGCATCACATCAGCATTCTGCACACTGCCCGGTGGACCTGGGGGAGTGTTGGAGTTTGCCTTACTTTAATTGCTGTAAGCCCTGCAGCATTCTCTTGTGAATGTCTCCAGAAAAGCTCTGGTGCATTTCTCAGGATCCCCCCTCCAGTTTTGACACATCTCAGGTAGGGGACAGGTGTGTGTGTGTGTGTGTGCGTGTGTTGGATTGTCCCACTGAGCAGACAGACAGCCGACACTCGGGAAGCAGGCGCCACAGCCGTGTCTTGTCCGTTCTGTCTCTGTGCAGGGGCCCAGCTACTTTATCATCGGGGAGCCCTGTGGCGTGATGCAATGGAACTTGTGACTGGTGCAAACCTGCGGCTGCTCTTCGTCTTCTGCGCCGGCCGGCAAGTGCACGAGCGAGCACTCTTACGTGTTAGCCGTCGCACATGGCCCCCGTGAGAAAGAACACTCGTGGTTATTGTGCGATTTGCACCAACGGCTCTGACCCAGTTTTCCGCCGACCGCTGTTGTAGAGTCCGGCGGCGACTCACGGAGTAAAGAGACCCTAACCAATTTGCGCTCCTGGGCTCCCTGTGAGCGTCAGCAGTTTTCACAAAAATGTGGGCTGTGTTTTGGGGGTGACTGTGAGGAGTTTTTGGTATATTTTGTGTGCCCTAAAAGCTCGCTTTCAGAGTCTCTCTTAAAATAAAACAGTGCCTCATACTGGATAAATGCTCTGTTTGTCTTTCTCTGGTGTTTATTTTCTCGTAGCTCCTTATCAAAGTAGAAGGACGCACTCGTTCGCCGGGCAGTATTATTGGGGGGAATTTGGTGGGAGGCAAAGGGGGTGGGGGGGGTTGGGGGCTGACCAGGCGTCAAAGCGCTGTACTAGTGATGGAATCCTGTTTCCTGTGTTTGGTATACTAACACGGAGGCGTCTGGGGAGAGTGAGAACAGACCGGTGAGGGGGCCGGCGGGCCATTTCAAGGGAGCCCCGCTGCCACGTCGAAGTCTCTGCTGCAGAGGATGGATGCTCAGGAAAATCAGCTGATTCACTCTTTACAGCGGAACACTGGGCCAGCCTGCAGGCGTGTGTGCCACATGGAACAAACAGCCTGCTGTCCAGGGGTGCGTTTTTCCCGAAAGTGCTGTTGAACCACTAACATTGTTAGAGGATAGCGAGTCTGTCATTTCTCTTTTTATAAACACAGTGCTTGTTCATACAGTGCTTATGGGAAACCTAGTTCTGATGAGCTGGCTGTTTTCTCTTTTTTTTGTTTTCTTTTTTTTTGTTTTCTTTTTTTGTCTTGTTGAGCTGTTTGAGCCTGCACGTGGATAGATTCTGCAAATAAATGAAACCCTCTTGGTGTTGTGATGGCTAATTAACTGTCCTCTTTAGCCCGGTCCGGTTGTGTGTTTAGATCGCGAGCGGAGCTTTCAGGCTCGCTTGGATGGCTGCCTCATGCCGGTATGATGAATCCTGGGATTTGCATTTGATCAGCAAGCCCACCATGCCCCTTTATAACTGCTGAGTCAACCCCGACCACAGGACAGTAGAGCCAGGCTTGAACTTGCCTCTTTGTCCCCCCAGGACGTGCGAGTCATTAGAAAATGCTGGCCTCAGAGTCGCTCTGAAGCCGCAAATATTCCAGCCATGCATTACCTCACGGGGCCTCAATTTATAAGGCCGGTGGTTGTCGGGACATGAGCAGGTCCTCCTGTGTGCACGAGAGCCCCCCTCCCTCCCCACCACCACCACCACCTCCACTCCCCACCCCCCACACTGGAGTCACAAACCTGCTGCTGTCCAGTAGAGGAATAGTGGACTCCAGCAACCCCCCCCAAGCAACCCCCCAACCCTGTTGACCAGCCCCTCTCTCCAGTGTGTTCCGCAGTTCAGCTGCCCGCTACTTTTCTCCAGCATCTAACTTTATATGACACCACATAAACCTGCAGGTGGCAATTATGGCAACTCTTAGGGACCACAGCAGTACGTTAAAATGTGCCAGATGATTATGCAGAAAGGGGCCTTAATGTAAATTGTTCAAAGATTCCACATTATAGCTCTAGTGGATGATGAGCATCGCTCAGGCAATTGCCGCTTGTGGCAGAATGTGTGGATTGTAAAAACAAAGTTGAGTGGAAAGAAGTCATGTAAGAATTTAGGGGCACATCTGTTTCCAAATCAGACTGCTGGTTTGAGACTGTTAAAGACAGCCACTGATGTGCTAGTCGTATGTGTTTTGCATGTTTTGCATTACCTTGTCAGTAGATATAGCTCTTTGGAGATCTGTTGTTAATCCTTCACCTCCACAATAAAATAATTTTCATTGTGTACAGGGGGTACAAGTCATAAGAAGTTTGCTATTTACAGTTTGCTGAACAGCAGAGTAAAATATAAATATATCACGACTCTAGAGGAAAAATACCTAAACCGGCATAGTGTACCTTTTAAAAATCGAGTGTTCTCCTCTCCTGAAACATTCTAATGTCTGGAGTCCACTGTACACTGGTACGGTATGAAGTGACTCAGTAAGACTCTTATTTTGCTCATGAGTGCAGTGCTCGGTGTGGGTGGGGCTTTATGTGTGTGTAATGGTTTACAAACATCCACACAGGTGCTCTCTCAGTGCCAGGTCCACAGTGGGCCTGTGGAGAACACAGTGTCCCTGGGTGGAGGAGCCGTAAGGTTGAACACAGCAAGGGACTAGCTGCACCTCCTGTTGACCCTTAACCCATGACCTTTAACCCACAGGGCCATATTGAGGCTCGTGTTTTGTGGGATGCTGAAACACAGTCCTTGCCTGCCTACAGGTCTGCCACCTCACCTGAAGCATTTGGCAGCTTGGAGAAAAGGACTAAACTGAACAAGCCATTCATGTGTGTGATAAAGTGTGCCCTTCTGATAAAAAAGTGCCTGTCTTCTTGTACCTTGATTTCTCGTCGCTACTAGTTTAACGCTTTAAGTCATTGGGCAAAGTCGTTGAGAGATTTGTTTTTGGCCTGGTTTGTTTTTCTCCCTTGTGCACTGTGTGTGTGGAGCCCAGCCAAATGTAGCGGCTTTGCCTTTGTTTTAATAACCCAATGCTTCATTAGGTGGTAATTAGGGCTTTAATACTGTACACTCGGTTCAGCGAATTATTCCATTGAAAATATGGTACACAATAGAGAGTGTTCCAGGCCATGGCTAGGGGTGTGTTTTCCATGCGTGTGTGTTCCAGGCCTCCGAGGATGGCTAGGAGTGTTGTTTTGAGATCATTGGCAAATGGTAAACCTCTGCTGTAATGCATTTCAAGGGAGCACAACCCCAACACAACCTACACTTTTCTGTAATGGCTCTCGTGTTATGGCATGTACAGTACAGTACTGGCCTCTTTGTTTTGTTTTTAAAGGACTGCCCAAGTGCCGTTGTGTCTCCGGACTTGGTTCCAACACTGATTTGCATTTTGTATGCAGAAGAGACAAAAGGTCTTGAGTGGGTCTTGAGTAAAGTGTTGCCCTCCTTTTCCAGGTGGTCGGATTTCACAATTGAGATTTGTGTTATTTTCTTTTTAAACATTTACATTAATTTAGCAGACGTTTCTATCCAAAGCGGATTTACATATGTCAATTATATTACAAGGGCCGTTGTCCCTGTAGCAACTTGGGGCTAAGTGCCTTGCTTAAGCGCACTACGGTGGAAGCACAACTTTTCAGGCTACTACTACATGCTAGCCCAGTTGCTTTTTTTTAAAAGTATATTTTTGGGCTTTTTGCCTTAACTCAGATAGGACAGTGAAGGTTGACAGGAAGTGAAAGTGATGGGCTGGCATCGGGATATGACCGCAGGTTGGAATCGAACCTGGGTCCCCGTGGGCACCCGTACATGGTATGGACGCTGTAGCCCAGCTCCTTAACCGCTCCTTAACCATGACACTACCACAGTCCCACCTACACTGTAGACATGAAGGCAGAAATGAAAGTTTCATGTGCATACCAGTGAAGATGATATGATTGAAATCTGGGAGGTCAGTGATCCTGGAGCTGTCCTCAGAACACACACACAGACAAATAAGAGACAAACACATACAAACATAGTTTCATTTGGGAGGATTTGAGGTTGCTAAACATGCTATCGATTTCATCTCAGTCAACATGGTCTTTCAAATGGATTTCTAATCCTTACCCAGCCTTATCCTTCTCAAGCTTTACAAGTTGCCTAAGGGTGCGATCAGACAGGACGCACCTTTGCCGCATGTAAAACGAGAGGTACACTATGTTTTCATAAAAATGCGAATGACGTTGGACGCTTTTCCGCATTGAGTTGAACTTTTTTCAGTTCGAGGCGCTCAGGGCGCCTCTGCAAAAACGTGAGGCACAGCAGGTGCACAAAACGCAAGCACTCTGGGCCCATAAGCAGTGTGCAAAAGGCTTTCTGCCAATAATATGAAGCCACATAAAAAAGGCGCACCTCACTGCAAAAAATGCATCCTGTCTGATCGTGGCCTAAGGCAGACCTAATGAAGAGGTGTAGCAGGCAAGCAAGCAAAACCAAACTTTTTAGCCGAGGTGTGTTAGATCTCAATAAATCACAATACACCTTACTGCTATACTCTTAATTAGTCTTAAATCTCTAAATATGAGGACCTGTGCTTGGAAAAATGCTTTCAATGGAGTGCAAACCCAAATAGAAGTTGAAGGTATACTGAGAATTTAGAGGTACACTCGGAATTTAAAAGTATACTGGGAATTTGAAGGTATACTCAGAACTTCAGCACCAGCTCAATGTTCACTTCTTTTCAGCTGATTTCTGAACGAGCTCCATATAAGGCAGCCCATCATAGCAGCACGAGCACAACTGGGTTTTATCAGTAAACACAGAGGTGCCAAGTTGGTTCTCTTGTTTATTGGAGTGAGGCCATATCTGGTGCGTATCATCTGTTATCATCCCCAAACTCAATTCCAAGCATTTCCCCCCTCCAAAAGTTGCCATCTGGCCTTCATTTTATTCTCTTGTCACTGATTTAAACGTACGTCTGTCCTGCTCCAAATGAAGCGTGTTGGACAGCGTCCAGCCGGGGAGAGAAAACAGGTGTCTGAGCGGACGCGTAGGTAATATCTAGCGCGGAGACCTGTCATGTGATGTCATCTCCCCTGGCCGATGTGGTGATTGATTGCTTTTCAAACACGGAGGGTGCCTCTTGTGGTGTAAGAGCAGCTCCAGATTAAATACACTGTTTTTCCAGTAGTTTGTACAGTATCATAGTGTGTGTGTGTGTGTGTGTGTGTGTGTGTGTGTGTGTGTGTGTGTGTGTGTGTGTGTGTGTGTGTGTGTGTGTGTGTTGGAGGGGCGGTTGTTGGGCAGTGTTGTTTTAACTCCAAAACAAGTGCTTGTATAATCAATCTCTTTTCAATTCATTCCCTATCTCCCATCACGTCAGCGGGCAAACTCTGTCCGTGTGTATCGATGGTATCTCTCCCCATTAACATGCATGCATTAATCATAACCTGCTATCCAATAGCCCGACGGAGAGTTATGTTTCCTCTTGTCTGGCGCGCCTGCCCGAGGCATTCTCCTTAGGTGGTTTGAGGTTCAGGAGTCCTATAGCTGTCACCACACAAATCAAACTCAACTCGCCATAATGATGATGATTCGAATTGAATGTGGTCGGAATGCATTTGCATAATGGCGAAACGCGAGCTCTCCATCTCTGTCGTGCCAGGGGCATGACGGCTCTCTGCTGGGTTGTGTAACCTCGCTTTTATCCACATACACAGACACTCACACACACACACACACACACACACACACACACACACACACACACACACACACAGACACACAGACACTCACACACAGTGAAGGTTCACCAGCGGCAAGTATGCCTTCTTGAATCCCAACTTTTAACAATCTGCCTCTCCAACCAAATGCCCCCTGCATTTTCCCCCTACCCCCTCCCCTGCACACAATTGTGTGTGGGGGGGTGGGGGTCAGCGCGTTGATGACCCCTGCAGGTGCAGACCACTGGGCAGCAAGGAGGCCTGTCTTAGTGGTGGTTAGTGGCGCAAATTCCTCTGACTCCTCTCTCCCTCGTCCCAAGTGGAGCACGCTCACTCGGGACACCATCCCCCACTCACACGCCGCTGCTGCAGCACCACTTTAAAGCCTAAAGGTTGTTTTCACTCGCTTGCAATCGCGAGTGACCTGCTCCGGTGTCCAGCACTGCAAGGGTTACTGTAGACTGCTGTCTGTGAATCATGCGGCTGTAATTGCCCTGGTTAAATTGGGTCAGTATTACAAATGTTCCAAGAATGAGGGAGGCCAGAAAACAAATAACAAAAGCACCGGCTCCAGATTCCATAAGGAGAAGTAGCTTTTATTTGAACTGAACGCGACACACATTAGCAGCGATGACCTCGGAAACTGGCTCCTTTTGTTTAATCAATGCATGTGTGTATTACTTGGGGACAGAAAACAGACTCGGAGAGAAACATCTGGTCAGAGGAAGAAAGGGAGGAAATGGCAAAGAGGATTTGTGGTCGCAGCTTTTAACTTTTTTGGTGAGGTGAAATCTCTAAGATAGCATAAAAAGCTGGCTGTGTGTGTGTGTGTCATGACATGGAGTTGGTGGTGGCGTTGGCAGAGAGCCGCACTCGTCCTACCCTGCCTGAGTCCTGTGTGTCTTCTCGTTCCCCCTCCTGTAGGAATCGCCTATCTGGGTGGCGCCTGCAGCTCCAAGAGGAAGTGCGTGCTGGCCGAGGACAACGGCCTCAACCTGGCCTTCACCATCGCCCACGAGCTCGGCCACAAGTGAGTCCACTGCAGACAAGTGTCTCTCAGTGCTTTGGGTTTTTTTCTGCTCGTTTCCTTTCCTGTCCTCTCCCCTCTTCTTCCTCTGTGCTTCTCACAAGTTCAATTGCACATGCTGTCTCACTCTCTTTCTCTCTATCTTCCTCTCCCTCCCTCCCTCTTCTCTCTCCCTCTCTCTTTCTCTCTCTCTCTCGCTCTCTTTCTCTCTCTCTCTCTCTCTACCTCTCCCTCCCTCCCTATTCTCTCTCTCCCTCTCTCCCTCCCTCTCTCTCTACCTCTCCCTCCCTATTCTCTCTCTCCCTCTCTCTCCCTCCCTCCCTCCCTCTTCTCTCTCTCTCTCTCCCTCCCTCTTCTCTCTCTCTCTCTCTCTACCTCTCCCTCCCTATTATCTCTCTCCCTCTCTCTCTCTCTCCCTCCCTCCCTCTTCTCTCTCTCTCCCTCTCTCTCTGTCTCTCCCTCCCTCTCGTTCTGCATACGTTTTGTGTCTGTTTGTACTGCATGCCATACATTTCTATAAGCAGACCTCTGTTTGTTTTGATGTATTAGGGGGATGACAGGATATGTCTGTTTAACGGTTGACCAGCCCTGAGCTGTAGGCAGTAGCCTGCACTTTGAAAGTACAGTGTCCTCAAATTCTGCTGCAGACCCCATTGCTGTGTAATTGATTGCCCCCCGGGACCCCTCTGAACGCTCACACACAAGGGGAAAACGATCCAAAAATGATTGCTTGTGCCACAAAATATCTCTCAAGAATACACAACCTCTCCCCTGCAATTTGAAGGAGCTCAGAGACACATCTGTCATTGATGGGCTACATTGGCACAGCTCTGTCTGCTTACTGTAGATGGAATGACCACCCCCCTCCAACGTCTCTCTTGTGTAATACCAGGACTTGCTCCTTATGCACACGTACAGTATAAAGCCCACATTGATAGAACAATGACGGAGAGCCAGCACCAAATTTGTCTGGAAATGCTGCCAGGCTACATTAGCGAGCGCAGCGCAGTGGAGGCTTTGTGGCCTTGCCAGGCCTCTGTGGAGTTATCGGGCCGATCCTGCCCAGCCTCGGACGTGGCGGGGCGGACGAAGCCGGGCCGAGGCGGCGGCGGCGGCGCAAGCCAGCGGTGGAGGGCGGTTTAATGACGACGGGTAATGAGCTGGCGCCCCACGCACCCGACTGGTGCCGATACGCGGCTTGTGTGTGATTACGCAGCCGGTGCCACACAGCCTCGCGAGCGAGCGAGTGCCGTGAAAGCCCTCATTGTACAGAGTGCGTTAAAACACCTATTAAAGGGGAACAGAAGAGGGAGAGGTGCACCTTGATGCCTTTTTTATACACAGGCCGTCGCCTGGCGTGGCAACGAGCTCCCGTTTTTCCACGCTGCAAAAGTTTTGCTTGGTGCGCAACTTTCAGAGTGCAAAGGGTTGAGCACACACATACACACACAGTACACACACAGTACACACTCACAAAAAGTGGCTTATACTGATGTATAGGTATAGGTAAGGTATAGGTAAGGTTTAAGTATATCTAGCCTATACTTGATACTTATACTCAGTTCAGTTCAAATACCTTTATTAATCCCCGAGGGGCTTATACTTAGATATACTTGATATACTGTACTTATACTAATGGAAAAGTCTAAGTATATTTACTGGTACTTGTAGCCAGAGACTGATCTTTGAGAGGCTGCATGACCGATTCTCATTTCATTTTATTCACTTAACTGATTCTAATATTTATACCGGTAAACTTATATTTTACTGAGTGGGTGGCAATAAGTGGCAGTGGCTCAGGAGGTAGAGGAGCCGTCCAGGAACCGGAAGGTTGCAGGTTCAAGCCCAGCTCCTCCTGACAAAACACTTAACCTCAAAAGCACTCCCAATGTACCGGTTGGTGCCCTGCATGGCAGCCTATGCCATTGGTGTGTGTGTAGTATAAATGCAGTATATAAATTATATTAATAAGCAATATAAATACAGTTTGTTAGTGAACAGTACACCTATAAGTTCACTTGTAATGCATCTAAAAGTTTACTACTTGTTACACCTTAAAAATACTTCATACTATAATGAACTAAAAGGTGTGCTAGAAGAATATAACTAGTATCTTCACTAGTTTACTTGCAGTATAGTTTTCATTACTTATGAGTTTACTATTATAAACTGAAAGTGGGCCAATTTAGTCCAAAGAAGTATAAACTTAGTACATTTCCAAGTGTACGTTTATACTTAACTTACTAAAAAAGAAGTAAACTTGGGAATTATACTTAAACTGTACTTCAGCATACTTGATAAAATGAACTTTAAGTATACCTTTTTTTGGTAAATGCATCATGATATGATACTTTTGCTTTGAGCACTGTTGTGAACTTACAATGTAATTGGCCAAAGCCAGATAGGCTGGCAACAACACAAACAACAACAACTATGTGAAGGATGTGCGGCTATGAGAGCATACTTTGAATAGAAATATTCTTGCCTTAATGAGGAGTTTGAGAGCACATTTTTCGCCATGTTCCTCTCTATTTCACCGTGCTAGCAATCAGCCGTTAATCTCTTAGGATAGTCAGGAGAAACTTGACCTGCAATCAATAAACAAGCACCTTTTATCCTCACTGATCACAGAAAAACTTCTGTGTGTATGTGTGGGGGGGGATTCCATGGAAACTTGGTGATTCTTATTAGCTTCGTAGCAGGTCTGAAAACAGTACATCCTTTATGTGCTCCAATGAATCCAAGAGCTTTGGCTCTGACACACCGAGGCAGATAAAAGCCAGACTTGATGTCCTGTGGCGCATTGATGGCCATAATACCCCTGCCACCACAGCCCCAGCTTACTCATTGCTAAAGTCTATGTGTGTTCTATATTTGAAAAAGAATAGACATATATAGGCACACATTGCTATCATGCACGGTACAGCCATTATGTGCTTTAGTAGCTGCTTGGAGGAGAGTGTAGGAATATCAGTGGAAGGGCGCTGGGCTGTGTTGTTTCTGAAGCCCAAGCTCCAGCTCCAGCACAGCCACATGGTCATATGCCTAAAGGAATGCAGCTCGGGAGGGGGTGGGGTGGGGTTGGGGGGCTGTATCAAGACACACAGTAGGCAACGTAAGTGAACTCTATGGCCTGGAACAAGACCAGGTGCCACCGCACTTCCTCTGTCATCCAGCTGTGCTGCTGCGTGGAGGGAGGAAAGGGGTCAATCCAACTGTGCGAAAAAAAGGTTTGACGTCATAATTGCACGCTATCCACATATTCATCTGGGAGCGAAAAATGCCAGCGGAAGACTTTGTTCGAGTGCGTCATGTCACGATTCATCTGCGGGGAAGTGAACGCCACGGCGATTCCCCCAGCCCCTATGCAGACGGGGGAGACGTGGAGAGTAACACTGGTTCCTCTCGGGGGTCAGTGGGCCCTGTTTATGGCTCCATGGCTGTCCTGGCATTCTCACTTAGATCTGGAACAGTGTTTACATCCTTGTGTGTAAATGAATATTGCTTGCGTAACTGCTCATAGCATGTGACTCGTTCGGTTGAAATGGAATAGCAGATAGCAAAGCGGGAGAAGGTCAGAGCACTTATTTTAAAAGCTAGCGTTGTATTTTTTTACTGACTGTATTTTCACTGCTCTTTTTTTTTTTTGCTCGAACGTCATTACCTTTTGTTTTCTCCGCTGAGTTACTTTATTATCTTTTTGAAAAATCAAATCAGAGTTCTTGTAAAAGCCCTGAGTCAAGCCAGAGACTTCCAAATGAAAGAAATGCACATGAAATATCTATTCCGATTCCGTCTTTTCTGTGTTTTCCGTGGCTCTCCTCGCTCCATCTTTATTGCATTTGTTAAGGGCCGGGAACGGAGAACTCCATGCTGGAAGTCACCGTACTGTTTTTTTGTGTTATTAGCTCCTGTGTTTGCTGCTTCAAGTTCACTCTAGGTTGTTGTTTTTAATTTGTAAATGTAGGTCATGGCTTTAGAGGAAGTGCACAGCAACGCTCAGCAGTCAAAGCCTCTCTCTCTCTCTCTGGGCTGCCCTCAGCAGCTGCTGGGCCCCTCGCTATCAAACCCCTTTCCAACGTCCCCGCAGTCCAAAAAGACCCACGCCGACTCTCTGATGCGGAGCAGACATCAACAGGGCCCTTCCTGTCCAGGCTGCCCCCAAAAGATGCCGTAGATAGGGCTCGGTCTTATCCTTCGCAGCAACAGCCGCTTGGATGTCGGCCACACTGCCACATGGGCAGTACCAAGCAGTCATTCTTCGGGCTTGATAAAGATAAAGAAATCAGGGAAACACCAAAAACATTTCCTCAGAATGCAGGAAGTTACACAATGCCTTATTGCAGGGTGGCTAGTTATAATCTGTAAATGAGTGTTGCCTGCAGATAAGCGGTCAGGGCTGGGTCATTTCAGTTCTTTGGGCTGAAATGTGTCAATATTTGCTAGATGTTTGAGTTTGATTTGTATGGGATTGATGATTGGTGCTCTACTTTTTGAATGGGATTGATGATTGGTCCTCTGCTTTCTCCAGCATGGGAATGAGCCATGATGATGACCACGCCACTTGCACTGGACACTCCCACATCATGTCTGGCGAGTGGGTCAAAGGTCGCAACCCTAGTGACCTCTCCTGGTCGTCCTGCAGCCGTGATGACTTGGAAAATTTCCTCAGGTAAGATCAAAGTCATTTTTTTTTCCACTCAATGCCTAGCCAACCTCACATTTATCAATGTGAAGGTGCATTCACGGCGGTCCACTGCACGTGTTCTGAATCTCCTTCTGCAGTAGCTGCGCTCTCTCTGCGTGTCTGATGTCTGGAGCCGGTGTGAGTTTTCCTTGGATGGCCACAGCACAGACATTAACTGATATTGTCCAAGTGTAAGATTTTCCCCATCCACTCTCTCTAGTCGGGAACAGCTGCTCTTACTCTGCTCTCCACTGTCTCTCTCCCTCCCGTGATCCCTGACTGCGGTCTCGTAGTCTCTGAACCCCCACGCCCACCCCCACCCTCTGGTCGGCCACATTAGACATATCTCAACAGTAGCCAGGATTCCCGAGCACGGTAGTGGCCACAGCTTTACCCACCCCAGTCTGGGCTTCTGATGAGGAAACTCTTCTAACAGCCTCCCTCTCTCTCTTTTTTTATATAAGTAACACAATGTTATGAGGGTGGAAAATAAGCCTCATCCCCGACTGAACAGAGGGGTGCAGTTTTCCAGCCTCTCTGATTGTGCTCGTGCGCGGTGGCAGTCTTTGCAGTGTGCCATTTCAAAGGCCCCCCCCTTTCTGAACGAGCTCTCCTTTGAAGCGCTGCTAACTAGCCTTGCATGTCTGCGGCTGATTGCGGCGCTCTCATTTGATAAGGAATGCACAAGAGGCGAGGCTTACTGTGGTGAGGACCCGCAAGACTCACGCCGAGGAGTGACAGAGACGCACAATTTGAAAATACTGATTCAGCCTGGATTTCACCAAACTGATTCTCCATTGGAAGAAACTTGGTGGCAGGAGAAAAAGGCTAAATATAATTTGTTCGACAGCACGTTAAGTTTGTCATTATGCTCTGGTTTTCCTTCAAGCTCTTTATCTTACGGTTGGTCTTTCCTCACTGTAGCTATGATGGTGGTTTGGTGGGAAAGACTCAATCCTTTGTATTTATTTTCATATGTCACCTCTGGCATTTGGAGTCTTGTTAGGTCATTGTTTCACAACTCAATATATCTGTTGTTGAGCTGCTCTGTTGAAAAGATAAATGTCTTGGTTATAATCCAAGGTGTTAAGTAATATCACCTGAGGCTCATTGTGGGGAAAGTGACATCATTCATGACACAACCCTGCATTTCAAACAAAGTAACCCCAACTAGCCCCCTGCAAATTTCTGTAACTGTAAAAAGTTGTTTAACTGTAAATTACTCTTAATATGCCTGTTATGAAGCTGTATCGGCACATTAACGCCTCAGTATTTCAGAGTCAACTCCACCCTCCCCAAAACCAACATGTTGTTTCTGCCTCTCTAAACGGAGCCCTTCTCTTGCTGGTGGGAAAACAGTGCAGCTTTGTGCCTGTATGTTTGTGTTTGTTTGTGTTCTCATTGTGGGCTCCCACCGCACAGGTCGAAGGCCAGCTATTGCCTGCTTCACACGGACCCGCGGAGCCGCTACGTGGTCCGACTGCCCCCCAAGCTGCCCGGCATGCACTACAGCGCGGACGAGCAGTGCCAGATTTTGTTTGGCACCAATGCAACCTTCTGCAATGATATGGAGGTACCTCAGGAACTGTCTATTTCTTTTGTTTAACCCAATCCCTCGCACTAGAACGAAGGAAAAACCCCATGACCCAGGCTCGAGACGCCACTTGTTGTATATTTGGATAAAGCACCTTGGAAAATCCATAGGCCGGTGTTTTATGAGATGGCGTATTCCTAAATGCTTTTACTCCTTATAGTCACGGTACGGAGCTGTTAAACTGAAGTGAACTGTGTTTAATACCCACCCCAAGGGGTTTGCCTGCGTAGCTTTCCAAATGAATGATATACATCAGATTTCTCTCCACAGTCACCCCCCCTACACTATTGAGCAGGTTCTGTTTGCGCGTAACCACTCGTGTCCTTGGGGCACTTGCACTCGGATACCATGTTGCCATAGTGAGCCCCTCCAAAATATCAATACATATGGCAGGTGCCGACAGTTCAGGTTTGATTTTACATAGCGCTCTCTCTCTCTCTCTCTCTCTTTCTTTCTCTCTCTCTCTCTCTCTTTCTCCCTCTCTCCTCCACACCACACCGATATTTCCACTCATCACCCCCTCTGCCAGGCCTTGTAAAGCACTGGTGGAGTCGCTGGCCAAATGCATGTGCATTGTCTAGACAACACCTTCCAGACCCAAGCGAGAGTGGTCTCACATAAAATGCCCCCTCCCCTCCCCTCAATGAAGAGAAATTGTTCAGCAACAATAGACAGAGGGAAGGAGATGGCGAAGGTAGAGTTCGGTAGTGACACTTTAATGACCGCCGGGCAAAGCCAGGCACTTGCAATTGACAGATTGGAAAATGTTATTGAATGTGGTGAGAGGCGAGTACCTATGAAAGGCTTCCCTGGTGGAGCAGAGATGGAATGGCTCCTAGAAATATGATGTTGCGCTCTGCCAAAGAGTGCACTTGCTATGTGAGTGATGGTTCCTCAAAATCCCTTCTTTTTTAAGCCAACACTTGAACGTGAATGTGGTTCGTTAGAATGCAGAGCCAGAACAGTTTGCGGTACAAACCGTTTTCTTTGTGCTGCCTCAGTGTTTGCTGACGTCACGCATTCAATAACGTTATTGGAGCCTCGTGGATGCAGGCTACCGTTTCATCAATCTTCAAAGCCAGGCAGATCATTATTCCGAACAGACGACGGCCAGCAGACCATTAAGGCTTGTTTTCTACTAATGATGAAGTGAACACAGTGCTTGAGAATTGAGGGGGGAGGAGAGAGAGAGGGAAAGGGAGGGGGGAATGAGAGAGTGAGAGAGAAGAAATCTGGCCACTGTCTGTACACTGACAAGGTAACTGAGCCGCTTGACCAAACTGCAGGGAAAACTGGGTTGTGTATGGCATGAGGAGTGATTTAGTGCGTGTCCTGCGCTGGCAGCTCATGGTGAGGTTTTCCACCGTGCTCCACCTCACACCTCCACCTACCTCACGCTGCACTGTGGTGGCAGGAACAGGATACGGCTGCCAATTAAACCATATCCATTTAATTGGCCTTCCTACCAACATGCCAGGCCGAGGCTCACTCGCAGTGAGTTGTGAGTGCAGGGAAGGATTTGTCAGTGAAACGTCCCCCTCCCTCACTCTCCTGTGTTGGTGACTGTGAGGTTTATGGCCACAGATGTTCCTTAAGGGTGTGTGGCTGGGTGGGTCATTTGTTGTTGTTACCTACTGTAGACCAAACCGTAAACTTCCATGGTTTTCGAGACATTTCCTTTGATTTCTTTTTTCCATGCAATTCCAAGGGCCATGTTGTGCACTCTCCTTCACGATGCTTGATTTAGAATTTAGAATTTAGAAGTCAGTGAGCTCAGGGTGTGCTGAAAAAGTCATTCAGCATACTCTTTTCAGTCAGTCATGAAAGGACCTCCGTCAGTGGAAGGGCTACGAGATCTGTACATTGTTCTATCGCCAATTACCTTTAGGGCACATTTGGGGGGTGTGCTGTGTGTTTGATAGAATATTTTATGTGTGCAGACATGGATCTGTGACCTTCAGAGAGCATGCAAAGCGAGGTGTCCATACTGCTCCTGCCAAAACGCCTTTGGAGAAGAAAATGTTCAGAAGTTCACAGTGTGCACACTTAAAATCTGCTCTCTCTCCCTCTATCAGTCTCTCTCTCTCTATCTCTCCCCCTATCCCTCTGTCAGTCTCTCTGTGTCTCTCTCTATCTCTCTCTCCCTCTCCTTCTGTCAGTCCCCCCCATCTCTCCCCCTATCCCACTCCCTGTCTCTCTCTGTCTCTTTCCCTGTCAGTCTCTCCCTCTCTCTCTCTCTCTCTCTCTCTATCTATCTCTATCTCTATCTATCTCTCTCTCTCTCCCTCTGTCAGTCTCTCTTCTTCCTCCTTGCCATAGCTCAATGTGCTGCTCTGTTTCAGAGGGACGAATGCCTGACATTCCAGTGGCAGGGCCTGGTTAGCACAGCGCTGCTGTGCGTGGTTCTCGTTGGCCGTTGCTAATCCCACGTCTCAATGCTGTCTTTCAGCACCTCATGTGTGCCGGCTTGTGGTGTCTGGTGGAGGGTGACACCTCGTGTAAGACCAAACTGGACCCTCCGCTGGATGGTACCGAGTGTGGGGCGGACAAGGTAAGGACCCGTGTGGGTTATCCAGGCCATGACTTATAATACCCACCAGTCGAAAGCTGGGCTGGCCCAAGACTGATTACTGATTCTAGTTAAGGTAAAATACCAGGTAAAAGGCAAAATTAGACACTTTTGTGAAAGTCGGTAATTTTATGGAAATGTTTGTCTGTATATGTGTGTGTGTGACGGGGCGCATAGCTACCGCCACCGCAGCGACACGCTGCTTACGTTAACAGAGACTGAGCGCGAACGTCAGCTTACGTGTTTTATGTCTGTCTTTCATGCCATTCATCTGCTTATGTGTTTCATATCTGTTAACCATGTCATTCATCATACAATTTCAGTAATTCCCGTTGCTGTTAATTAGACGTCTTATAACATTCTACACAACGGTGAATTTGCCTAGGCTACTTTTATCCATTACAACTCTTTACAGTTTAAAATCATACATTTCCATTCATTGTCATTTACGTTAAAATAAGCACTCGTCAAACTTGTCTTGTCACACCAATGTTGTGTTTATTTTAAGTTAAAACCATACAGCAGAAAAGTCATATTGCAAAATGTTTGTCTCACCAGCGTTCAGCGTCTCGTCTTCTGTTTGTTGTGGTAAAAGTTTCCCTGTGCCTAGTTCCGGGTTTTATTAACGCGGTGACTTCCGGGTTCACCGGAAGTGAACCCGTGTTTTAATAATTAAATTGTATAGACTGTTAAAACAATGTTGGCTATGCCGACTTGAAATAAGATGTTTAAAATATGTCATTACAATTGTCCAGATATTTGGAGAGTGTTTTCTAGCAGTTTAGCACATTTATTGTTAGCCCACCGGCGTTACCCCCTGTATTTTTGACAGTGTTGGTATGACCCAATTTAGAGGGGCACTTGGGCCTAATTTAAGCCTCCCCAGTGAGTTGGTAGGGAGAGCAGGTCATGGACAGACGTGAGTCTTGTAGCTCTCCTATCTAAGGTATTGTTGACTGGTGCAAAGTCTGTGTTGATTATTGTCTAGACATTTTTTGACTATCATGTCAGTTTATTTTCTTTATTGAAAAAGTTTTTGTTTTCCTTATTTTTATTTTTTGCTCTGTTACTATTTAATGACTAATTAATTGCCTACGGGCCTTATTTTGGGAAAAAATAAAATTCCCATCTTCTACAAAATCCACCTTGAGTCCTTCCTGAGAGTGTTCCACCTTTTGCTCAACCCGCCTCGACACACTTACCCTAAACAGTGTGTTTGTTTGTGTGTGTGTGTGTGTGCTTGCGTGTGTGCATGTGCGTGTACGTGTGTATGTATGTGCGTGCATTTGTTTGTGTGTGTGTGTGTGTGTGTGCGTTTGTGTGTCCATCAGTGGTGCCGTGCGGGAGAGTGTGTGAGTAAGACGCCCATCCCACAGCATGTGGACGGAGACTGGAGTCCCTGGAGCCAGTGGAGCCGCTGCAGCCGCACCTGCGGGACAGGAGCCCAGTTCAGACAGAGGAAGTGTGACAATCCACCGTAAGTCTCTCTCTCACACACACACACACACACACACACATATGCACATGCTCACGCAAATATGCACATGTACACGCACATGCGCGCGCACACACACACACACACACACACACACACACACACACACACACACACACACACACACACACACACACACACATATATGCACATGCACACACACACACACACACACACACACACACATATATGCACATGCACACACACGTACACAAGTACACACGTGCACACACACACACACACACACACACATAATATTTGACTGGTTGCCCAAACCTTTACAGATTACTTTCAGGTTCTGATGAGATTACTGTAGTTATTGTTTTTCCTCATAAACCCCACTTCAATCCAAATCCAAAACGGCTCGAGTGGGAGATTGCAATGGTCAACAGGCCTTCCAGTACTTTCATGGTACTTCTAGTGTTACTAAATATGTTCACTCTCTTACAATTATTAATATATCTGTAATGAGCTAAATCTTACTCAGCTTGTTTCCTCCCCTACCCGTCCTAATAGAAAATTTCCAGATAAGTCAACCCTAATAGATCTAATACTCACCAACACTCCACAGAAGTATAAAGAAATAGGGGTATTCTCTAACGACATCAGTGACCATTGCACCGTAGCATGTGTTAGGGACACCAAGCTCCCTAAATCCAAGCCTCGCATCCTCATTAAAAGAAATGTTAAAAGGTTTATAGAACAAGCCTTTTTACATGACTTAAACATCTGTGATTTCTCTAGAATTAGTCTCATACTGGATATCAATGTGGCATGGAACTACTTTCACTCACTTTTTCTCTCTATTACTGATAAACATGTCCCCCTAACCTGCTATAGAATTAAAGTGCGTGACAACCCCTGGTTTTCCAATGAACTGTCTTCTCTGATCCATGAGAGAAATGCAGCCTGGGCCTTAGCAAGGACCTCAAACCTCCAATCTGACTGGGCCAACTTTAGGTATCTTAGAAACAAGTGCACTTACCTTATAAGAAAGTGCAAATCTGACTTCTACCTCAAATCAATGTCCTCAAACCTAAATAACCCAGCTAAATTTTGGAAGATGATAAAATCCCTTGAACTACCTCCCAGTGACTCTGCTCTCCCCAAGCATATAGTTAAAGACACCCAACAGATCTCAAACAAGAATGATATTGTTAATGCTTTCAATGACCATTTCATTAAGGCAGGGGACATATTCGAACAATCATATCCTGAAGAAGTTTCACACAGCCATGTCTCCTCACCCCTTCAACACACTTCACCTGCTTCTCTGGTCAGTGAGGGATTTGACTTTGAATTCATTCCATCATCCACAGTGCTTAAGGCTCTTAAAAAAATTGACACCAGGAAATCAGCTGGCCCTGATGGCCTAGACCCTGCTTTACTGAAGCTATCAGCACATATAGTGGAACCCATTACATACATTTTTAACTTGTCCTTGTCTTCAAATGAATTACCAGATGTTTGGAAATCAGCCCATGTGCTCCCCCTGCTAAAAGGGGGGGACCCCCTCCATTCTTGACAATTACTGCCCAATCTCTAAATTGTCTGCACTTGCAAAGGTCCTAGAGTCTTTAGTAAATACCCAACTTAAGGGCTTCCTGCAAAACCATAACATACTTTGCCCGGCACAGTCAGGCTTTAGGGCCAAGCATAGCACCATTACTGCAGCTACCAAGGTGCTTGATGACATCATCTGTGACCTTGGCAACAAGATGAGCTGTGCTGCCCTGTTCATCGACTTGTCAAAGGCCTTTGACACAGTTGATCACTGTATCCTGCTCAAGAGGCTCCGGGACATTGGCTTGGGCATTAAGGCAGTTGAGTGGTTCGAAAACTATCTTGCCAACAGAACTCAAACTGTAGTTGTCGACGGGCATAGTTCTGCTCCTCTGGGGGTCCGGCGAGGTGTCCCTCAAGGGTCTATCCTTGGTCCGGTCCTATTTACCATTTATATAAACACCATCGCCTCTGTTGCAGATGATAGCAAAATACACCTCTATGCAGACGACACAGTTCTATATTGTTCCGCCCCCACCCTTACTCAAGCTTATCAATCGTTACAGCAGTCTTTTAATTTATTACAGGACACCTTCATTGAACTTAGACTGGTATTAAATGTTGGTAAAACTAAGGTGATGCAGTTCACAAAGTCTCGCACAGTACCCGCACCAACCACCCTTACCATTTCCACACTGGATGGGAAGTGTGTTGAAAATGTTTCATCTTATAAATATCTTGGTCTGTGGATTGATGAAAAGCTAACCTTTTAAAGTTCATATTGATAAGTTAGTGAGAAAGCTAAGAGTAAAGCTCGGCTTTTATTTTAGAAATAAATCCTGTTTTACTCTCCAAGCTAGGAGGAAACTGATCAGTGCCACTTTCCTACCAGTCTTGGACTATGGGGATGTTATTTATATGCATGCTGCCTCTACCACACTGCGCGCACTTGACACAGTCTACCATGGTGCACTACGGTTCATTACTAATACCAAGTCACGCACTCATCACTGTCGTCTTTATGAGATGACTGGTTTTAGCTCTTTAGGTCTGCGTAGATGGTTCCACTGGCACATTTTTATTTATAAAGCTATTAATGGTGATTTACCCAGCTATCTTGTCTGTTGACTTGGAATCATTCCATTTACAATCTCCGCTCCGTTAACACTCTGGCTCTAAATATCCCACGTACAACAACTGAATTTGGTAAGACTGCTTTTAGCTATGCTGCTCCTTGGTGTTGGAATTTGCTCCAAAAAGTTTTGAAGCTTTCTGTTTTTATCCCACTTGGACATTTTAAACAGTTACTTAAACGATCCAAATCTGAACAGTGCACATGCTTCCAATGACCCCTTTATGTGATTTTTATATTCCAAATCTGAACAATGCACATGCTTCCAATGACCCCTTTATGTGATTTTTATATTGTTTTTACATGTACTGTAAATCTGTTTTTGTTGTGTCACTGGCTTGTGTCGCTGTTTTTTTGGTCTGTGGTCTCATGTCTTTCTTCTATGTTATTCTGTCCTTATTAGTCTGTCTTGTCATCAATGTTTCTGTGTAACTTGTGTATCTGTTGCCCCAGGGCTCCCTTGTAAAAGAGATTTGAATATCTCAATGGGACATCACCTGGTAAAATAAAGGATAAATAAAAAATAAATATATAAGCGATTGAGGCTGCCCAGTAGTCAAGTAGTTGTACAACATATAGGTGAAAGGGCCCATGTCCAGTAACAAGCTTTGGCTGAGCTGACTAGATCCCCATATCTTTAGACTCTAGTCCAGAAGTGGTCAACTCCGTATGAAAAATGAACACCATTGCAGTTTGGCCTTATCGGCCGGGTGAGCTGTAGACCATGTGTTGAGATTTAACAGGTCAAGGCTCTGACAGATGTTTTTAAAGTTTGTTTCTAAGCAAAATTATTTGAAAGCCACAAAAACACATTTGAGTCCATCAGCAAGCAGCTGCTTTATTGAGTTGCTGGTGCCTGTCAGAGGCAGGTATGAGTATGGGGATGAAGTATATGTTTTAAATAAGATTACCTACTTACCTACTTAGAAATATGTTTAATTGAAGTAAAGAATTCTGTAACTATTGTGATTTCTAGAATTGAAGCCATATGTCTTGACTCTACTATGCACATACACACACACACACACCACACAGTCATTGGACACACACCAAAAATAATCTTCAATATGATTTTAAATTTGTGTAAAAGAGGTTCACCAAATGAGATCAGATCAATGGTGGTCACCCAGTTCAGTCCAGAAAAAAAACGTAATTTGCCTCTCGAAGATGAGCCTGGACCGATGGCAACGGAGGGAACAACTCGCTCACCTCCGCCAAGCTGGCGCGGCCCTGGGAAAGAGCATGATGTTTTTATTTGCGTCTTGGCAGCCGAGCCCCTCTCTCCACTGTACCGATGGTGACAGGGCTTCTAGCGGAGCTCGCTCCAAACACAAAAGCTCTCCGCTGGCCAGCAAGGGAAAGAGGGAGAGTGGGAAGGAGGGAGGGAGAGAGGGAAGGAGGGAGCGAGAGAGGGAAGGAGGGATGGAAGGAGGGAGCGAGGGAGGGAGCGAGGGTGTGCTTGGCAGAGTATTTTGGGGGCCATCATTTTAAGACAAACACAAATCCAGCCGTGTCTCTCTGCCAGCGGCAGGACATGTGCCATGGACTGGAGCGGGCCAAGAGAACCATGAGTTTGAAAAAACAAACAGGTACTTTTGTTTGTTTGTTTTAATATGGAGCGAGCTGTTTGTGGGGCGTTTTTTTTTAGTGCCGCCGCACCAGGATGAATGCGAGAATCAGTCCTTCAGCCTGGTGTCCAGCTCTGGCTGTAAACCTTCCTACGCCGCGGCTGCTGCTGCTGCTGCTCCTGCTCCGGCGTTGGAAGGAAGAGAGAGAGAGACTGAGGGAGGAGGAGGGAGATAGGAATGGAGAGCAAGTAACTGAGAGAAGGAGGGGGAGAGAGAGGGTGAGGGGAACACTGGGATCTGTCTGTCTCTGTGTGTACCGCCTTTAGACACAGAGGGGAACGGGGTCATTCTAGCTCCATTCACAGTGGTAAGAGTTGCCCCTCAGGGAAGAGAGGGGTTAGGGACGGTGTGGATAGAGGGATAGGGGATTTAACATTTACATTTATTCATTCATTTAGCAGATGTTTTTTTCATATAGCAATTATATTACAAGGGACATTTTTCTTGGAGCAACTAGATAGATAGATAGATAGATAGATAGATACTTTATTGATCCTCAAGGGGAAATTCAAGCTAGGGGGTTAAGTGCCTTGCTCAAGGGCACAACAACAGTGGAAGGTGGGAATTAAACCCCTAACTTTTTAGGCTACTCCATGCTAGCTAGGGATCGACCGACCGACTGTTTTTTTCAGGGCCGATACCGATATCAATTATTACCAAAACAGGAGGCCAATAACCGATATGTAAAACCGATATGTCAGTTGTCAAAAAAGGGGGTAGATAGTAAAGGCGATATGCTGCAAAAATTTAATTCAAAAGCATTTAATTATGCAACTTTTCTTTCTTCTTTTGATACACAATTGTCTATCAACTTGCATCACTTGCAAGTATATATCCTGTGTAGGCCTATCATGTTAATCCAAGAGCTGAGTGATGGCAATTATTTTCATAAAGTAGGCCTACACAATGGGCTATGTGCTTGTTAAGGGACCTGTCACAAAGAGGATGCTTTGCCATCGTGTGTGTGAGTGCACGAGAGAGGGAGAGGAAGAGGTGCATGCGTGATGGCAAGTGTTACGGTTGAATAGTTTAACAAAAGTTTTAAAATAGTTCTTAGGCTATTTAGGCATGCAATTTGTGTCCATATGCTATCTGTACTATGTCCCGTGTTTCACAATTAACGGACGAGGCGGAGGCAAAGAACTCCCGACGCACAGCACCCGAGTTTGTAGGCTAACTAGTAAACAGCATAGGCCTACCACTAACGTGCATCAATCGTGAATTCGCTAAATGGAGGAAGTGGGTGCTTTACTTTTGATACGGATCAAAGAGACAATAGCTTACAAAGTGGTGTTTTTGTAACTTCAGTGTAGATGATTGTGATTCATTGCAACTTCAGCGATGTAGGCTACCTTCCTTACCTTCAAAAAGTAGCTCCGTACAGCTGAAGCTCAGTCTACAGTCTGCCTCAGTGAGAATCCTAAACTTTCTCTGTGTTCAGTCTTCGATCCTGATTGGCTGCATTCGCGCTAACTAACAAATCAGACGGTGTAGTGGGCGGGACAATGCTCTTGACCACAGAGTAGCAAATGCAGGGTGTGAGAGACGCTTTACAGACAAAGTAGCACGTTTCGTTCTTTATCCATTTCAATATCGGCTTATCGGGTGAAAAAATGACCGATACCGATTATTATAAAAATGATAAATATCGTCCTTAATAATCGGCCAGGCCGATAATTGGTCGACCCCTAATGCTAGCCCAGCTCCTTAGCCACTACGCTACCACTAGAGGTGGGTCGGTTGTGAACGAACTAGTTCGTTCGAACGGGTCTTTAAAATGAACGACCTGAACTGGTTTGCCTTTCCAGTTCTTGTTCGTTCTTTCGTTCGTCGCTGAATCACACTGACCTAGTGCTGCTGTGAATGCCAATAGACCTCTCCGGAATAAGTCCCACCTCCGAAACAGCCGTGTCCACCCAACTTCCGGGCGTCGAATGTCTATGGGAAATAACATGGCGTTTCGAAATATCACACCGGTAAAACATCTGTAGGTGGCGAAGTAGAAAAAAATGGTGGGCCGATTGGCCTACACACTTCTGCCATCTAGTTTCCACTGGGTTTTTTGATTGTCGGTGCCGTTAAAGTAGAAATATATCAGTAAGAAGCACTAAGCTAACGCACGCTTCAGACGCCGCGACTCCCCCAATCAAGGTTGCATAGCAACGGCAATGTTTCATAGTTTGTCTTCACCGAAATGGAGTTTGTGACACCAGAGCCTGTCTACGGAGGTGGCACTAACCCTGCGTGAAATCATCATGTTTGATAGGTTGTTAATACATTCTGAAAATGTTACTGTTCTGATCAAGGACATGCAAAATAAAGCTATCAATTCAATACGATTCAGCCTCTGATTCCTAGTCTGCTTATCATTATCTGTTATTCGTGAAAAAAAATCTCATCTCGTCATGTCTTTAGTGTCTTCGTCGGCAATTTCTTTCTTTTTCAAATATCTCAAAAACAGCCAACAAACTCGCACAGTCATGTTGAAAAGAGGCTGAACCTTGCAAACGATTTACATTTATAGACCACTGAAACCACGCATAAATCACATGTGAAAATGACCATCACGTTAGGTTGTGACTGGTTGGTTGTGAGCAAGATCTAACGCCCTCGTCCGCCCGCGTACATTGGAACTAGCTCCCGGTTAGCATTAATAATCGTATACTACTTAAACGGCACCGACAATCAAAAAATTCAGTGGAAACTAGATGGCAGAAGTGTGTAGCCCAATCGGCCCACCAGCTTTTTCTACTTTGTCACCTACAGAGTTTGACAGGTACGATCTTTCGAAACGGCATGTTATTTCCCATAGACATTTGACGACCGGAAGTTGGATGGATACGGAAGTTACGGAGGCGGGACTTATTCTGGAGAGGTCTATGGCCCAGCATCCTAAGGCGAGAGCCAAACTAATCGTATGCTGTTGTCTGTATTGTTTCTAAAACGTTCTCATTCATCCTCAATTAGCCAATGAGGGGCATGAAAGCACAGCACCGTTTCCATGAAAAAAAAAACAAATGGGCTAGTGAGACTAGTGGGAGAGTATACGATAAAAAATAACGATAATGGTTTACATTAACAATTCCATTTTGCATTTCAATATTGGCATTTACATTTAAATATCTGTCTAATGGTAAATGCATGGTGTCTTTGCATTTTCTGTGTCATGCCAGGTTAATAAATGTCTCTTCAATCTGTCTCGTTTGTTCGTTCGTTCTCACGCCAAGACCCCCCACCTGTTTCACTTCGGTCTGTCGTTCTCGTTAAGTCAGTCACTCGTTCTTGGCTAGAAGCAGAGTGATTATGGCTCTGTAGCCTAGGCAAAATGGGGACTTGAAACCTTTTCATCAATATAATCTTTCTGCCAAGCCTTTAAACATGTTTGTCGGCATAGCCTACTGGGTCTTTGTCCCTTTATGAATGAACACATTTTTAAAAAAGAAATTAGCTGATCTAGCCGTATACTCTATCTACCTTCAATATGTCAATTTAATGTCAAGGTGAATGAACACATTAGCTACTGCTGTTTTGTCTAAAAGTACACATAATCATGAAGTTGCAGCTATATTTTTGCCGCTACAATTACAGTGTTGTGTTGACCGTTTGCACAAACGAGGAGCTGAGAACCTGCATTCCATGATTCACCGCTGAACTACGTTGTAGGCTACCGGAAATGCGACTGAACGAACGAACGAACGATTCAGAACGAATCATCTTGGCGAACTGAACGACGCAAACTGTGTCATGAGAACGAACGACAAAATCCACCTCTAGCTACCACCGCCCTACCAGGATGGTGTGGAGAGAGGTGTTGGGGACAGTAAGGAGAGTGTCCAGTCCCAGTGACTGACGCCGTTGCTGTCATTCTCTCCACAGGCCTGGTCCTGGCGGGAGGCACTGCCAGAAGACGAGCGTGGAGCACAAGGCCTGCGAGAGCCCGCCATGCGCCAAGGGCCTGCCCACCTTCAGAGACCAGCAGTGCCAATCCCACGACCGGCAGAGCAACAAGAGGAAGAACAGCATGTTGACCGCCGTCATCAACGATGGTGAGGCTCGAACGCAGAGGACGCCACCAAACACGTAAACACAGATGGCATATTACGAGCGTAACACGATCCCAGCAGTGTGACATCACGTGTTCGTAGTACACACACAAACACTTAATCAACAAAAAGTATTCCTATGGTGACTCTCACACTCTGAAATACGCCTACAGTGTACACATGTAAGCGCACATACACATACACACACACACACAGCCTGCTCCACCCTTGTTGCTGCCAACACACCCTTTGAGTATATTGTTTACACTCATCCCAGAAACAGGATTCTGACATCAGAGAAAGACTTGTCAGCCCAATGTACAGTTTGTACCAGCCCTGTGCCTCCATGGCTCCACTCAAGCAAAACAAAATAAAAGCACGTCCCCTGAGATTTGTGGGAGAACTTTATTGCGGTCCTCAAGGGGCTGGATGTTGATCTAAAGAGATGATGAGTATTAAGTAATGAATAGACATTTGGCCACATCTGCACATGAGCCGTAGCCTCTGTGCTGGCGTCCTTCATATGCAGTGGTCTGCACAGGCTTAGCTCATAGCCTCCAGCGGTAAATGTCATAAATATATTCTTCCTGTCGTGTGTTTTCTGCTGAGAGGTGACAGCACTGGGCGGTTTCCTTATTTTAATTCCACCCCCAGGATTTGTATTACTTCAGGTTTTAATGAACAAATTTGACATCCAGCATGCACAAAGCTTTTTTTTAGGACTCGAGTGTTCAGCAATTGAGAGTGTCTCCTATTTAGGGGTGGGGAATATCATTCCTAGAATTCCGTGTTTGTTTTTTCACTCGATATGTGAAACTTTTTAATCAGCCTTCCCCAATTCATTGTCACTGGTCAGGATTATTACAGCTGCTTGCCAAATGTCTTCGCTTTTTTTTTTTACGTGATTTTTTTTTTTTTCCATAACAGGATGTGGAAATGTTTATCTGAAGATGGTGAAATAGCCATGAGTTTCTCCATCCCCCACCGCTGTTTCCCGTTCCCGTTCCCCACCAAAAACAGCTCTGCTCCGACTGCTCCAGAGTAGCTGGCCCTCTTCTCCCCTCAGCCCCTCCGCCAGAGTCAGCAGGAACGCTCCAATTTGTCCAGCATTGTCCTGTCTCGGTCCTTAACCCAAACAGGCAGCCCTTTTTTTTGCAAACCCAGCATTCCTTCACAATTACTGTAATGTTTGCCACATACTGTGCCTGCTGGTAGGTAGTTGTAGGTGAGGCTCACAAAAGCGCATCCGTGAAGTTATTTTAATGCCACTGAATTCTGAATGTGATGTTGTCGGTGCTGTCAATGGAGGCTGTCTGAGCATTGGTTGGCCTACTGCTGAGAACAAAGGCTTCTTCTGAGGCCCTATTCACAAGGCTTTCTGCAGTCTCTGTGTCTGAGATTTCTAGTGCCTGGGTTTTTTTTTTCTTCTTGGGTGCCAGTCTGTGTCCTTATTCTGATGTCTGCTAAGGAATTAGCTTCAGAAGTGACATGCAGTTTTGATTCTCACGTGCTCTAATCTTTCATCACTTTCATTCAGCCCAAAAGCCTTTGCAGTCTGCCGTTGACTTGGATGTGGATTGCCTACTAGTCTTTTATATACATACATCACTTCTCAAATGCTCACACACATCTCTATCCTCTCCGCAACACACACACACACACACACGCGCACATCTATATCCTCTCCGCAACACGCACGCACGCACGCACAGACACACATACACACGCAGGCACGCACAGACACAGACTTGCCGCAGCACAGACAGACTCAATAGAAACAAGACCATGATGTCTGTTTCAAGCTTCACTTAGATCCATTTGGTTCATCTATATTTCACACAGAATCTTTCATCTTGCCCAGACTTGTAATAAAGAGCAATCCCTCCAGATTTCATGCACCATCATAACTGCCTATCAAGGGCATCAATCACGAGGAGCACCCGTGGTGTTTCTCAGCGGCCTGGCTTCAAAAGAAATAGCTCTTAACCACTCTTCGCCTCGTATGCATAGGTCCAGACTA